>NC_056736.1:608118065-608243065 GCF_019279795.1 Protopterus annectens | reverse complement strand
TCTCTGGACAGTATATGGACATAGCGGACATAGCTTATCCTGCTCTGCATTATGTCTCTGAGGAATTCTGAGTTTATCTGAAATTGACCAACTGACCTTTTATTTCAATTGGGTAGATATATATGTCTTAGGTAACCACAAAGTCAGAGATGGCATCAAGTTACTGTACACATTTTGGTCACAGTTAGTTTAGTATGGAACTCGCTTCCTCCTTCTATAAGAAACACGGGCAGCACCGCCACCTTCAAACAAACACTGAAAAATCATCTCAACTCTTCCTGGCTATGTACTTGCTCTATAACCTAACCTCTTCCTTCTCCTTATATTATAACTAAATTCCTATGCTTTTTACTACTAGTGACTGATGATCTTTGTCTTTTTCAGCTTTTTCCCGGTTAGGGGTCGCCACAGCGGAACTCCGGTCCGCTAATGATTGGCAGTAGATTTTTACGTGCCAAGTTGCCAGCCCTGACGCACAACCTTCAACGAAGGTACGCCCATTCACGCATGTCTCCACACAGAAGACACTCTAACTGAGAATCGAACAGGACAATGTCTTACTGTGAGGTGACAACGCTACCGCAGCACCACTTTCTCCATATTTTTTTTTTTTTTCATCACTTGTTGATACTGGTACAATAATGCTGATTAATTTATCTCTGTTTTTACCACTCTGAATTCATCTGGCAACCAACTAAATTCCTGTTTTTATGTATATATTCTGTATATGTTACTGTAATCAAACCAACTAAATTCCTGACATATATATATTCTGTACATATTACTGTAACCACTATGTGTAACACTGTTTCTACTTCTGTACCAATTAATGTCTAATTCTTTTCTGCATCTATGTTCTTGTCGGAGCTTTTCTCCCCGGGCCTCCACCGAAAATGGGCCATCTTAGGCCCAGTGGACTTTCCCAGTAAACAAATGCAATAAATAAATAAATAAATAAAATAAATGCGGTCACTTTCATTGTGATCATACAGTTTGTGGCTGTAAGACAGAGAAGCTAAACAAATTCTAAAATAGGTTTCTTTTAATTGTTAGTTTACTGAGCAAAAGCTTCATGCTGTGTATAACAGGAACACGTTTTGCTACAGCATGCTTTGGCCTAGAAAACGAAACAATTCATCATTCTTGTGTCTTGCTTTTGGCAAGCTTCTGTGATGAGGAACAGATGTGCGAGGCAGTACTCTAGCCAGTTGTATGTAGAAGGTCAAGCTTAGGTTTCCATGCAGATAAAACCCAGAAATGTTTCTGCAACTACAGTTCCAGACTTTAGAGATCAAAGGCCTCTTTGGCTGCTCAAGTGACTTAATGCATGTTTATATGCTCAGAAGCCATTTTACAGCACAGAGGATTTAGAACTGAATGGGTCTAATCTGAAAATGCAGCTACTTGATTCTTTTTGGATTTAGAATTTTTGTTAGAAATACTATTTTAGAAGTTTGCTACACATACGGAATTGCAGCTGAGTGTGTTGTGAAAAGTATGGGCAAGACTACTCATACAGTAGTGTGCAGCAAGACTCAAAATAAATCTGAAATATCGCCAAAGCCATGGGTGAGTTAGGTGTGTGTAAAGGTGGGGGAAGGTCAATGCAGACTGAATAAGAAATTAAAACATAGCAGGGGTAATCAAATAATTCATAAAAAATTAGAACAGGTTGTAAAAGAAAAGCGCAATTTAATGAAAGCCAGCTATGCCAATGCTTAGAACCAATGCATTCCTAAACCCTAGTAGCACTGACAATAGCATGATCTGGAGCCAATGCATTCCTAAACCCTACTAGCACTGATGATAGCATGATCTGGAGCCAATGCTTAGAGCCAATGCATTCCTAAACCCTAGTAGCACTGACGATAGCATGATCTGGAGCCAATGCTTAGAGCCAATGCATTCCTAAACCCTACTAGCACTGATGATAGCATGATCTGGAGCCAATGCTTAGAACCAATTCATTCCTAAACCCTACTAGCACTGATGATAGCATGATCTGGAGCCATTGCTTAGAGCCAATGCATTCCTAAACCCTAGTAGCACTGATGGTAGCATGATCTGGAGCCAATGCTTAGAACCAATGCATTCCTAAACCCTAGTAGCACTGACAATAGCATGATCTGGAAGTTTGACAGCCTGCAGGATATGCTGTACTAGAAAATATAAGTGCAGTATAACAGCAACAACATCTTACATTCTGTCCAAGAACGAATAAAGGAGCAGAAAAGTGAAGACATAAAAGCAGACAGGATCCAAATGGTGTGTGTGTGTGTGTGTGTGTGTGTGTGTGTGTGTGTGTGTGTGTGTGTGTGTGTGTGTGTGTGTGTGTGTGTGTGTGTGTGTGTGTGTGTGTGCATGTGCATATGTGTGAATGTGTGTGTGTGTGTGTGTGTGTGTGTGTGTGTGTGTGTGTGTGTGTGTGTGTGTGTGTGCACGCGCGAATGTGTGTGTGCATGTGCGTGTGTGTGTGTGTGTGTGTGTGTGTGTGTGTGTGTGTGTGTGTGCGTGCGTGCGTGCGCACGCGCATGTGGATGTGTGTTCTGGTGGAAGGGAATTATGTGCTACCCTAGAGACAAGCTTCACGTGGGTGCTGTATACCATGATTACACTTTAAAGTGAACAAGACCATAGTTTATGCTGAATTTGTCCAACTCCGGACTTATCAAAATAAACTCTTTTAAGTGTTGTGCTACTCAAAAAACAAAACAAACAACATTTTTAATGCCTTTTGGTAGGAATCACTCCTCCCTTTCCCAGGTCTATGTTATAATAGCAAACGATCAAAAGATCGAACGCTGTTATATCGACCACAAAAGAACGAAAACAAAAAAAGAGCGAACAGTCAGAACAGCAAATTTTTTCCCAGGGAAAAATTTTGCTGTTCCCAAAAAAAAACAAAAAGAAAAAACACACACTAAACACGATTTTAAGTGGGGGCTTCGACTCCCACACCCCCCATGTGGGGGTCTGTGCCCCCCACACCCCTCCAACTTAAATATACCAACTCTGAGATCGTGCTACAATGCCGAAAATGGCAAAGTGATGGAAGTGGCCAAGCGACTTCTTTCCCAGGGAAAGAATTCGGTTAAAAGCAGCTTTGTCATTTTGCATTTTCATTTACAGTTCAACATAATGCATCTTCATTCTTCTGACAGGAACCCCACCTCCCATGGCCCTACAAACAACTTAGAAATCCTTGAACCTTGGGGGCTAGGTGGAAATATCTTTACCCTCATACTTCAGCTGTTTCACAGTTAACACAAATGACATGTTCAAAGAGTTGGGAGTTGAGGGGTTTGTACTGGTAAGTTGGGAGTTGATGACAAACTTGTCAATGTAAAGGCATTCTCCTAAGTAAACTGCAACAAATGAAATCCATTTCCAGGATATCAGCTAAATGCACACTGTGACAGGATGTAATTTTAGCGTGATAATTTAAATGGGGATATTACTGTATCCAGGTCATTAGCAATGACCAATACTCTGAAAACTTGGCACACCTTAGGCAGCCATTGCTATAAACCACAATCAAGGAAGTCAGGCTGGAAATATTAGGCTCATCACACCTTTTGGTATAAGCAGATGTGAAATGCACCAAGTAAAGGATACTGTGCTTCAAAAGGGCAAAAGATTTCTTAATTAATTATTCTGGTTCACAGACCTTTTTCTGCCACAACTTGACCCAGCAGAGGAAGGCAAAAGGTAATACAGAAATAATAGAGCTATCCAGTCCTCAGAATGAGCGTGAATATGTGCAATATAATAAAACCAAGAACAGACAGAAATATCAGCGGCATAAATGAGGAAAACTTCAACATGGATTATACATATAGAGTATATAATCAAAAGCAAAAATTACCTATGAAGATTTAATCATATGTGACCACATACTGAAAAACAAAGCTTTATCTATCCAAACATTTCCACATTGTCAATTTTTTTGATAATATGCAGCTTTTCTCTGAGTTAGAGCAAAATTGCATCTACATTCCTAATCATTTTCTCTGTGGTAATGTCATATTCTGCTTGCAGAGGGCTCAGAAATTTCTTTGTTAATGTCAAGCAGCTGTTATATATATATATATATATATATATATATATATATATATATATATATATATATATTTGTTTTCTCAGCATGCTAATCACTCATCGCTGTCTGTCCATACTCTCTCATCACCCCTTTTTACTGGAGAGGGGTTTGTCCGAATCTTGCTGGTAACCTGTAGGTTGAGAATGATCTGGTAAGCTGTTACCTGTAAGATTGACAGACTCCTGCACCCTACCTTATCCACCTGGTCAGGGGCCAGACAGAATAATACGCTGATATATCTTGTTCCATGATGTTGGGAAAATTCTGAAAGAGACCCATTCATCTGCTATCAAAGTAAAAGTTTTTGTTAAAGATGACACTCCCTGGGTCAGTAGACTTAAGGAGCAGGAGGCTATTTTCAAGGCCACTTTATAAATGGAGAAAAGTAGTTAAGTCACACTATTTTGAATGTTAAGGCAGCCAGCATTAGTGTTGCCCTGACTGTAACAGGGAGCCAGTTTGTCTGCAAGGGTGAGGCAGTGGCATTCTCCTTCTTCAGAGTGACTTGAAATGGAATATTTTAAATTCTTCTAAAAAGTTGTTACTGTAAGGGCAATTGTAAGGATAGTGTAGTTAAGTTTCAGAATTAGGGGATCAGTGCATATAGCTTTTCTAGCATCATGGATTTCAAGACTGGATTATAGATAATTACTAGCCATGCAGCTGATGTGTCCATTGAAGAGCACATCCCTGCCCCAGAGAACTGTGTAAATGATTTTTTATAGAGTCACACTGTAAGCAAATGAAGATCCAAGCCCAGGATTACAAGAAGAAGATCATAACTTTAATCTTTTGTGCAAACTGCCAGACTAATAGCTTTTTATTTATTTATTTATTTTTATTGTTTACACCTATGTTGAACAGGTTAGTCCCCATTAGGCTCGCATCTGAGTTGTATATATTTAAATTTTATCAAAAAATATTTCAGTATGAGTTCTAAAGGAAAATATTGATTTTGATATTGATGAAAATCAGAACCCTAGGCATTTCTGTTACTGATGCTGAGAAATAACTATACTGTGAAGGTCAAGAACTCAGATGTTTTGTCTTTTAATTGTTGTTGGGTTCCAAATATCATCCTAACTGTTTTATTTGATTTGTTACAGGATTTCTGAGTTCTACCACTCTCAACGGTAATAAAAATCATTTTGAAGTCCTTTTAACACATTAGTAGAATAGTGAATACCTCTGTTGAAGAATTCCATCAGCATAAAGTGTTATGTTTAAGAATAGAAGATCCTTGGGGAAATTGTTAGTAAACAGAGAAAAGTATGACACCCAAAACCAACCACCGCAGTACCCCTGTTCCACGGTAGCTGATATCTGAGTTAAGATTGTATGGTATGGCCTGATATGTGGATTCTTTCAAGAAGTTAATGAACCATCTCACATCTTCTTCACTGAAGACTACTGCACTGTAAGATGTTAAGGAGAAGTTGGTGACTGACCAACTCAGATGTGCTTTTCATATTTATAAAAAAAAATGTTAGCAAGCCTTTTCCCATGTTTTTATAGATAGCGTTAGAGAAGAGACTGAGTTATTACAAGGCAGGGTGTTGTTGGCATGGCAGAAGAACTGCAGGCAGGAAGAATGCCATGTTTTTCTGTGTGATGCAGAATCTGATAGTATATTAACTTTTTTATAATAAGATGCATGTTGGTTACTGATCAAAAAGTCTGATGGGATGAATAGGGAGGAAACGTTTAGGCAGTGGGATAATATAGATGTCTTTAAAGCTGAGTGAAAGTCTATATATGCAGGTGTCTTCAGAGTGGTAGAGTGACCATCTTTAAAAAGCTATGGTGAAGGATGTAGTTCTTTGGTGGAAGCTAACATGATTTGGTCTATAACCTTTTTTCTATTTAAAGTGGAAGGAAGACAGAGAAATGAAATTGTTGCTAGGCATCTAAGGATTTCAAAAAGGGATACTAGGGATAGTTTTAAAGGGGGCTCTTAATATGATAAAGTATATTGTTTAAATTTATTCATTCATTCGAGTCAGATTAAGGGTACCATCCAGCTTTTTAACGTAGTAAAGCTAAGACGTTAGAACTGTTAATAGTTTATAAAGGGGTTCTGAATACCATCAGATGATTTTTTCCTAGTGAGGTTAGCCTTAGGGATGCTGACTGCAGATCAGCATCGCCTTCTAAAGTTAAGACAATGTGATGCTTAGCTTTGTCTTTAATAACTATGCTGCGTGACACTTTTTCAGCTCAGCAGTAAGCCAGGGGTGTTTTTTCCTTTCTAAATATCAAAGGACAAGCCATTTCTTTTTGGGTGTGAGTAAATTAGAAATGGGCTGTAACCAGGATACTTTCATTGTATAGGGGTCTCCAGTCTATGCTATTTCAAATGGTTGTACAGTGTTTATTGAGTCTGGAACGGAATAGTCCACAACAAATATAAGCTTCTATTTAGGCCATTTAAGTGACCAAAGTAAAGGATCCTATCAGCAGTTACTAAAGACACTCAAGACAATTTGAATGGAGTGTCACATGCTTGAGGTGTTGGTGAGGATTAAATAAAGAAGACAGTTGCTTGCAGAAAAAAAGGGTTGGGCTTTGTAGAGGTTGATACCATTTATATGAGATTATTCAGTGAGATAAATCTTTGAAGCTGTGCTTTGTAGGGATCCAGTCAGCTAATAATGAGTTCTCCAATCAAAATAAAGTTATCCATGAAGCATTGTTGGTCTTTATAATGTAATATTCAAACAGTATAACTGACAAAGGTGGGGTGTAAGGCCCAGCTAAAATTATTTGTTACTATTTTCCAACTGATAGTCTATGTTTAGACAAACAGGAGCGTATACATCAAGAATGATGCTTCTTGAAACTTTCCTAACCATGTTATCATCCCAACTTCTGTCAAACAGAAGGACTTTTCCTCCACTAAGTAGACCAGGTCTATTGTCATGAAACCACTGATAGTCACTGTTTACACAATACTTGTGATACCAAGTGTGCAGACATATGTGGCATAGCTATCCTTAGCCCTTTAATATTTGTTGTGGTGCCGGGCTGAACAGGGCAGGATAGACTAGAAAGAGCCAGAGTTTATTTCTTTAATTATTTATTTTACATTTGTTGACCGGGATTGTCCGTCTGAGCTTAGTAACACTTTTTCAGTGGAGGACCAGGGAGAAAAGCTCCACAATGTTACAATTTATTATTTATATATATATATATATATATATATAGAGAGAGAGAGAGTTAGTTTAATATTGAAAGACAAATTACTAGATAAAATAGGATTTAGAGAGAGTAGTCAGCATAAAAACAATCAGACAAATGCAATGTTCAGTATTTCACTACAGAAGATAGTAAACCTAAAGCAAATAATCAAGTATTGCAACCTTCTTACAGTAGCAGTAAATATCCAGGCTAGAGAAATTTATAATATGAAAGTTCAAATGGAAGAGGTATATCAAGGGCCATAGTTTGACTGTCTAGGGTGGCTGTGTACAGAGGCAGGACCACTGAGATTTTAAATGGTAGAGGTATTAAGGGCCGTAGTTTGACTATCTAGGGTTAAGGTGGTTGTGTGCAGAGGCAGGACCACAGATTTTAGATATTGTCTTGCTGCAGCTTTGAATTGATAATATTTCTGAGGGACCTGATTTCATCTGGGAGTGTGTTCCATGATACAGAAAGATGGTAGCTGTAGAGATTACGACCAGTTTTGGTCTTGGGTTTGTATATTTGTAGGAGGTCTTGATCAGTGCTGCATAGTTGTCTGGTGGGGTTGTAATATGAGATGAGAGGAGATAGGGTTGGACAGTAAGATTTCTGGTAAAGGATGGAGTGCACTATGTGGAGCTGGGAGAGAAGTAGCTGGTGAGGAAACTCAAGCCAGTTTAGGTGTTGTAGGGAAAGACAATGGTGAGATTTATGGGGTTGATGTCCAGCAAATCTAGTTACCTTGTTGTAAGTTGTCTCTAATTTGGCAAGTAATGTAGAGTTTAGATTTGTAAGAATTTGGGAGCTATAGAACAGGCTAGGTAGGAGGTAGGCATGAGAGCAAGAAAGAGAGTAATTTTTGCTTTGTTTTGCTTTTGTTTTGATAAAGAAGCCCAAATTTTTGATGTGTTTTTTTATACAGTTAATTATTTGCAAGTCAAATTTAAGCTGATCATCAATTATGACTCCTATACATTTTGTGTTATTTTCAACAGTGATGGAGGTGTTGTCTAGGGATAGTACAGAAAAACTGGTTTTGAGGTGGATGAGGTGCTTAGGAAGAAAGAGAAGGAGTTCAGTTTTTTGGGGTTAAGAATAAGCTGATTTTGAGAAAGCCAGGTTTCAACTGAGTTAAAGGATTCTTGGGTAGCAGATATAAGATCAGAGGGTGTATCAGAGAAGGTGATGACTGCAGAGTCATCTGCATATTGTATGAGGGAAGACTGGGTGCTGGAGGTATGGAGCAGATTAGTGAAGATGTTAAAAAGTAGTGGGCCATGGATGGCTCCTTGTGAGACACCCACTTTTACAGGGAGAGGAGGGGAGAGAGAGCTGAGCCATCTCACTGATTGCTTACAGTTGGTGAGATAGCTGGAAAACCAAGCAACGGTAGCAATGGAAAAGCTGAGGTTAGACAGTTTGGTTAAAAGGAGAGAGTGGGAGACAGTATCAAAGGCTTTAGAGATGTCAAGGAAAAGACAAGAGACAAGTTTATTGTTGTCTCTTGCCAGAGCGATAGTATGGATAAAGGATAACAGGGCAGCTGTACTGCTATGCTGTGGGCGAAAGCCATGCTAGGTGGGAGTAAGCAAGTTTTCCTGAAGTAGGTGTTGCATGTCTTGCTTGTGAATGCATTTTTCTAATATTTTTGAGAGAGGTGAGAGTATGGCGATAGGTCTGAAGTTGGAAATTTCAGTAGAATTACCTCTCTTATGTATGGGTAAAGTGTAGAATTCTTTCCTGATAGAGGGGACTTTAGATTCAGAGATGGAGCAGTTTATTAGGATGGATACAGGGATAGCAATGGAATTAGCAGCTATCTATAAAAAGTAGGGTGGAAGATTGTCAGCAGAAGAGGAGCAAGGCTTGACTTTTGAGAGTAGAGACTTAATATAGTTGGTTGGAACAGGTTCAAGAGAGAGGGTTAGCAGAATTTGGAGTTGGGGGTGACGTGGTGTGGTCTTTTGAGCTAGTGGAGGAGGGGACAGGGTTTACCATCTTCGATGTGGATTCGATGAAGTAGGTGATAAAAATGGTGGCAGTTTCTACAGGTGTGTTATTTGGGTAAGGCTTGGGGGGAGAGGAGTGACCTGGGTGCAGAATTTGATTTAGAGAGTTACAGAATTTTTTAGGGTTATACTTTTGAGCAATTGAGGGGTTGAGGTAGTAGTCCTTCTTGTCTTTGAGAATGTGCTTTTTAGCCTGGTTTCTAAGTTCTTTATATTTTATCAAGTGGGCAGGAAGTTTGGTTTTTAGCCAAAGTTTCCATGTCTTGTCTCTATTTTTCATTATTGTGTGGGTATCATAAGTTAGCCACGGGGCAGTATTAGTTCTGATTCTAACTGTATGGAGAGGACCAAGTGAATTAAGGATGTTTAGGAAGGTAGAGGTAAAGTGGTGGACAGCTTCATCTAAGGGGAGTGTGGTTAGGTGTGACCAGTTAATTTTTGAGAGGATGTCATTAAAAATTGCAGGGCTGAAGTTTGTTAGTTTATGACAGGTGATAAATTTATGTGGCCTTGACAAGTGAAGTGAAGTGAGTATCTTAGGACTTTGACAGGAGAGTGGTACTTAGGGAGTTTGATAGGGTTTCAGGGTAATTGGTACTTTAGGGGATTGGAGACTAGAATCCAGTCTAACAGAGTACTAGGAATATTGGATCTGTTAGTGTGCGTAGGTGATGAGACTAGTTGTGTAAAGCCATGTAAGGTAATGCAAGTGGTGGAGTAAGGTTCCTGTAGGTTTAACCCATTTATGTTAACATCCCCCAGAAGGATGGTTTTATTTTTTATGTGTTGGGAAAGGTAGGAGAGAATATTTTCTAGCAGGGGATGTTGTCACCTGGGGGAATATATATAGCTACCATGGTGATTGTTGTGAAGTTGTTAAGTTTCAGATACCTATTAGCTATCAGCAGTTTGGCGGGTGAAAAGTCAGGAGTGGGTTTCTTAAGCCTAGTGAGACTGAGGTGGTCTGAGCAGACAATTGCCACTCCACCTCCTTTTTTCTTAAGTCAGTCAAGTCTTAGAATGTTATATCCAGGTGGGATGATATTCTAGTCTGGGTTAGGTGGTTTTAGCCAAGTTTCAGTGAGGGTGACAATATCAGGATTGTAGTTACCCATCCAGGCATGAAATTTGCTGATTTTATTAACTGCACTCCTGATATTCATAGAGTAAAATTATATCTATTATTTGGCGGGAGTTGAACCAACAGAGTAAGGAGAATTGGAATAGTTGGATGGGGGAGTGGAGTTTGGTCCTAGAGTTGGATGAATATCACCAGATTGTAGTAGAGATTTGGGGGGGTAGTAATACTTGTAGGGTAGGGACTTTATTTTACGTGAAGATGAGATGATTTGGGTAGGGGGGTTGATTTTTGGGAGGGGAGCATCCAGAGAAAAGGCTGAAGGGCAAATGTGGAAGGATTGCAGTGAGTGTACTATTAACTTTTCATGAGTGATTGTGGGACTAGGGTGTATAGGGATAAGGGGGCAGTTGTAAGAGGAAAGGGAGTAGAGCATTAGTAATGGAGGTAAGAGAAGGAGCATTGGGTTACAGAAAGGCATGCTAGATGTAGTTTTGTTAAGTAAGAGGGGTAGAGTCATAAGGTTATATATGAGTGGCAGGAAAGGTAATAGTGACAGCTAGTGGGTGGGCTGTGTATTGGGGGGGGCTAAGTTTAGAGCTGTTTTAGTGAGAGGGGGTCCTGGTGTGAGCTAGGACAGAAAATCAGGAAGGGGAGGGGTTAGGGCTCACTAAGCACAAAACTCTTTACAGAGGTGTTCTGGGAACCCTCTTTAGATAACTGACTTGCATAGAGTTATACAGTACACAAATAAGTCTGAAAGAATCAAACACTGGACTAAAGGCTTTTCTGCACCTAATTAACAAACTTGATGCCTGCGGCTCTTAGAATTGTTAAGGAAACTGGATTTATTAGGATAGGGAGTTTTTAAAGAATCATAACAGAGGCTGAGATTGGCTTAATAACCTGATAGGGGATTTAAGTTTCTTTGGAGGAAGTAGTTACCAGCTTTAGTTAAGGAATGCTGTGTAATCCCACCTGGTGCTACTGATTAATATTCCACAGTACAAGTTTTATATTGGCATTCTTGGAATTCTAATTTATACGTTCAAGCTGTACTTATATGATTTCTCAGGCAATGGTTCTTCCAGTA
The DNA here is from genome assembly GCF_019279795.1 of Protopterus annectens. Lineage (NCBI taxonomy): Eukaryota > Metazoa > Chordata > Ceratodontiformes > Protopteridae > Protopterus > Protopterus annectens. The sequence continues at coordinate 608,231,603 of NC_056736.1, read as the reverse complement.
TATGCTTTATGCAAGGATACTGTCCATATATGCCAAGTTCAGAACCAAATCAACAAATGAATTAGCTAACAGTCACTCTCTCTCTCTCTCTCTCTCTCTCTGTCACTTACTGTCCACTTAAAAGAATTATGGGTAGTATTGTTTGTGCATCTTCAGTTTGAATGTAAGGTTTCATGCTTCCACGGTCATATACTTTTTTTTTTTGGGGGGGGGGGGGCAGTGGAGTCCGAATAATGTAATGCATTCTCTTCCCTTGAAGTAATATTTCAAGGAGCAATAAGCTTTAAGCACTGCAAATATGAACACGTTAGACAAGCAATTTCCACAGCTGTATTTTCCTTGAAATCAAGATGAATGGACTGATCTGTTAATTAAGTGCAGCTTTATTAACTCAATTTTTAATAAAAAAGTTACATTTACCTCAGCTTAATAAAACTTTTTGTATGTTTACTGAAAGACAATTGCAAGCTTCATTCAGCTTCTGAAACGACTACCTTAAAATTAGCTTAATACATATTCTCCATATAGTAGTTATGGATGGAGTGGGTTTTGAACTGGATACATACCTGATTAGCACTAAGCATTAAAGAATCGTAACGCTGGCCTTCAAGCATCATAGTAGACAGTCTGAAAGTGAAACATTTTCATATTTTTTCCAAAAGAGAATAAATGTTAATACTACATCCCAGAAAGTCATAAGGAGTCTATTTATAGCCTTTATTTAATAATGTATTCATCCTTAAAAAGTTCTGTCTTTATAAAGTTAATTAGCAAATCTATAAGGATCAAGACTAGATCTAATGGCAGAAAAAAAAAACAGAACTGTGCTTATATCATAGAAGATGAAAAATATGACTGGGTACTTTGAAAGCAGGAATCCCCCAAAGGGCCCACACTCTTCACTGTCTTTTGATTAATAACATTGTATGGGATTAATCTGACATCCATATCACATTTCATGTTGTTGATCTTATTGCTATTAGAAATGCAAAGTTTATGACCGTGGCTCAATGGCTAAGTGCAGGATGATTTCCACAGATGGTATGACTGGTTAAGCAGAAATAAACGTGAACATACAGATCAGGATATGCTATTTGAAAGTAGCCAAAAGCTTAACATGGCAGGTGATCTGTGTATTTGTGACCTTGCAGGCACCCATACTACTTTGGTCTTTAAGATACAATATATTGTTTATAGTTAGATGAGAATCTGTTGTTTAAATACTGTACACATATCGGTGTGGCTAAAACTGTGAAACAAGGGTGAGCTATAAGCTATAAGAGGAAAAACAGAGAGTAAGTTAAAAATGTAGTAGCTTCCTGGGAATGAAAGCAAAGTGCATTTGGGGTGAATGTCCTGATACTAGTTCTAGAACATACTCTGCCCTTCATGGCACCAACACTCTAAACATGATATAGGACTTAATTTCACTTTCAGACAGCAGAGAGCATCACTGACTTTTCTTGCAGAAAGATGGATGACACCCCCACCACCACCGCCAATGACAATAAGGGGACTAACGCTGCTGATGCTGTCTAATAGATCTGTACATCATATTAATATCTTGATATCATTTTATTGTACTGTTTGCTTTTTTGGAGATTTTTTTTCTTTTTGTCCTTATATTTTTGTGTCTCTGGTTCTCATCATGGGTGAAAAGGGTCCATAGATGGGTCTATTTATCTGGTTACCAGACAAATAAATAAATGCGTATTGAGATACATACGTGCATGCATAGATATATACATGCATGCATACAAACATACACACATGCATCTATTTATTATGTACATCTCAGGAGTCCATAGTCTTTCTTGGTTGCATTTAAGTATGTTTCACTTTAAGAAATTTTGCTGTGATCATTTTCGCTTCCTCTGCTGGATGTCTGGTCTCAGCAAATCTGTTCATTAGGACTCCTCACCAAATGCATCACTTTGTATTTGCATGGGACACTTGAGTCATACTGTCTTTCCCATTTCCTGTATGCTCATGGATCTCATCTAATCTTACCCTCATTTCCATTAAATCTGCTGTTTAGCAGATTTTTTATCTGAAACTGTATGCATATTCCTGTTCGACCATTCTGAATTATTCCTAAACAATACTGCAGAAAACAACTTCCCAATCTCTTGGCATTCCTGAGATATATATATATATATATATATATATATATATATATATATATATATATGTGTGTGTGTGTGTGTGTGTGTGTGTGTGTATATATATAATATATATATATATATATGTATGTATGTATATATATATATATATATATATATACATATATATATATATATATATATATATATATATATATATATATATATATATATATATATACATTTCATGTTTATTAAACAAATGACGTAAGAGTTAGTAACATCTTTCCTTATTTAAGGATACATTAACCAAGAAAATGGATTCACCTTTGAAAACTTTTTCTGCAGACATCGCCCACAACAGTAATGGTAATACATGCAAATGGACTAGTGCATTCATTCAACTAGCATGACTATTTGACATGAGAACAACCTAAGGTACCTACAGACAACCTATTTATTTATTTGTTATCCAGGTAGAGCACTGATCCTCATACCCCTCTGTCAGATTCGGCCCAAGAACACTGTCTGGTTAACTGAGTTGCACACAGTAGGAAAACGAAAGCTGGCAGACTAAATTTGGGGACTGAAGGAAGTAGGTCATAGTCATAATCTTCTACGTTAACTGCCGCACCTACACAGACATGGTGACAGCATGCAAACCAAACAGTGACAGACTTATGTTAGGATAAAATGTATGAAATCTCCTGGGAGTAAATATTATTTATTGATTAATATTCAAGTGTAATCACTTTTTTTTAATCTATATACTGTTTTGTAACCATGTTTTACTACCTGAGACTTCTCCTAAATATGAAATCTGTTGCAGCAGTTTTTTTTTTTTGGTTTCTATATCTATGCTGTCCTTATGTTATTTAGATGCTGGTCACTACCTGGTCATACCTCTCAATCTCTTAGTGCAAGAAATCTGGACAAACCCAAGAAAATGAGGAGGCAAAGGCCAAACATAGGGACATATTTTAAATATTGCTCTTATAAGCTTAGAAAGCTGCTAGAGTAACATAGTTTGTTTTAACATACATTTCCTGAAGGATCTGAAGTCTGAAACTCAAATGCATGCCATTATTTAGTGACTTCAATCCTTAGATCATCCCAGTGATTTACCAGAAAACCACACATTTTATGAGGAACAGACCAAGAATATGAGACAAAAATGTGGATATTCTGTGAAAACCTAGACAGTTGAGAGGTGTGTCACGGTGTTACTATATATACCCTGGCTACACATGGCAGGCCTTCTTTCCTTTATCTGCTAGATAAATATATTTCATCTTTTTCCTCAAAAAAGCACTAAATGGAAAACTGCAAAGTGAATAATCTAGCAGAAACTTGCTGAGAGTTTATTATATACTTTATGCCCTAACACGACCAGCTTATTCAGCCTGTGTTGTTTAGCTGATTCAGCTAATGGAGTGGAACTAACAAATCTCAATTTGTACTCACTACTCTAAACTTTCTGAGGCCATGATGACTTTTATCTTGTTTTTGGTGTTCCAGTGTTGTTCTGATTATCCTTTCTGTCCTGCAGTGCCACCCCCCCCCACACACACACCCACTCCCCACCTACAGCTACATCTTGTCCTCCTGGACTGGGCTGCCTCACAGAAGGGAGAGCTGAGAAGCAGGACCATCATAATACAATGTCATTATTAAAACAAACAAAAAAAAAAAAAAAGAAATCACTTACCCTTTTTAAATAATGACATTTATGAAGGGACTTTAATTTCTTTCGGCCCCTTCTTTTGTGTAGCAGATGTCTTTAATTAATGTTTTTAATTATTGCTTTAACGCTGTCTATGGATTCAAAACATTCATTCTGGATCCTCAGACAGCATGGCGATCAGCTTCTAGTCACGGTACGTTTAGTGTGTAACTAAAACCCCTTTCAGTGTTCTTTGTAGATTGGAAACTGCTTCTCTTCCATTTTGACTGATTGTATACAAAGGAACTGGCAGATCAGGATGGTAAAGATAGCATGTATCTGCAGTTCCCATATGGTTATCAGACTTCTTTTTATTAAAAACTACAACAAAATCCTAGCCAAGCTAGAGTTTTCACTGGGTGATACTTTAAACCTCCTCTAATGGAGGCTCATTGGATATATGCAAATAACTCTTTAAGGACATCAAGTGTTTCAGTCATATGGCTTCTGAATCTCCATGACATTTTGCTTTTTATTTTAAGTCTCTGTGGATACATTCAGGCCAGTAAGGCCAAACCCCTCTAGCTGTGGACATGCATTTTTCAACAAAGTCATAAGAAGGCTGAAACACGCATGCACACAGGTAGTGGGGTTTGGCTTTATTGGCCTAAATGTGTTCACAAAGACTTGGGAAAAGTAGAAAGTCATGAACAGTCAGAAGTCATATTTCTGAAGCACTTGATGTCCTTAAGGCCTAGAATTCCAGCTATAAATATTCCCTGTTATGAACATCTAATGGGTACATTACCTTTACTCAGTTCATCTCTTACCTCCTCATTCAGTTCAGTTACCTTCCTACACCTTGACTGTCTTTTCTCATCCTTTGCCCCTAATACACCTTAACAATTTGCTGCACCAGCTAGCATTCCCCAGTCTTACTACAGCTATGATCCCTTGTGCCTCCATCTCTGAGTCTTTAATGAAATAAAATTTGATTGATGTATTCTTGTAGATCCACCCCAACCTCTCGTCCTTAGACAGTCCTGTACTGTACTTGTAGTAGCAATTGGCAGTACTGGCAGGTGGTGCAGAGGTGTGGAGGTTAAGGTTGCAAGCTGTAGCTCCTATGGTACAGGATTTTATTCCCTCAGCCCTCATTTGCCTGCTGTGTGACCCTGAGCAAGTCAATTAATCAGATATTTCTCTCAAATCACCCCTGAAAAGAGACTTGGTGTTCATTGGGCCTACCTAGTTAACAAACAGAATTATTATCACCTTCCTGCCTCACTCCAAACAGCCATAATTTTCACTCCTATGCTTGTCTTTTCCCAACTACTCTCTCTGAGAACTGGTGTCTGTCTTCCATAACTTGGCCACCTTCAGATAGAACGACCACATATGTAATCCCCCAACCTTTTTTTCTGTTACCCCAGTATATTTATTTATTTGTTTGCTTGTTTGCTTGCTTGCTTGTTTTGTTTGCTTATTTATTTATTCCTTGTTAACTGGGTTAGTCCGACTAGGTTGGGGGCTTCTTTTCATAGTAGTCCTGAGGTGGTACTTATGCTGACTAGAGGAAATTTAATTGGAGCATAGAAGAAATTCCCTTACTCTTTTTGATAAATGATAAATGCCATGGGATCTTTTAAATCCACCTGAGCTACTACTAACTCATGCAGATGGGGCCACAGTCCCAACTCAGGCAAATAGGACCATGATTTAAAGTATCATACAAAGGACAGATGTCTTCCTATGAAAAACATTTCCTGTTAACTCTATATGGGATTTTGTACCACCTGTGAACCAGGTATGGCTGTATGCCTTCAACTGGACTCACCACCTCAAACTTTTAAATGCCTTCCATATCTGTTCTTTCTATCTTCCCTTCATTTTTACTGTTCCCCTTATATCATTTCTCTAATTTCATCTTTCCGCTTATCTAATGCTTAACATACCTGCTCAAGTTTCCTCTTGGTCTCCTCTTCAAATGCCTCCACATCTTTCCATTCCTAAACTAATGTCCCTGGTATCTGTATTTTCACTGTGTAATGTTTTATGACTTTTTGCACCCTGACATACTTCAACCATATTCCCATTTCAAGCTCATATTCTCGTATTTCCTGAACCTGTCCTCACTTTTTTCTTATCTTTTTGCAAACTATAACAACCAAAACAGAGCAAAACTTCCAGCAAACCAAAGTGGTAATACTTCAGTCTCCATTTTGCTGGACTGCACTAAACTGAGCAACACATCTCCTGCGGTGGCTGAGTTTTACCAGATGTGACATTGCTATTGATCCCTTCTACATCCAGGGAAGTAAAATTTTATTTATATTTAAATTCTGAGTTAAGCTAATTTATTTTACTTGACTGTGTTGGGGGGAGTCTAGTTCTGCACTAAGTGTTACTGCTTTGTGAGAGAAGGGGCTTGACTAGTGCCTCTGGATGACTGGTTGATTTAGGGAATAAGAAAGGCCAATGTGATTGGCTGTTTCTGTCTTGCCTGTTTAAATCACAATGCCTTACATGCCCCTGTGGTTTGTTTAGCTGGGCTGCATCATGCAGCAGCCAGAAACATTGAACTCCATAATTGGAAGCCACTAAAATCAACTCTGTCAGTAGTATTAGCATCTCCATATCATCCTCCTTTATGGCTATCAGTCTCCCACACAGCCTTACAGCTTTCTGTTGTGCTGTCAGTATCAATGCGCAACAAACTGTGAGCTTCCTATGATTATAAAGCTTGTCAAGGACTGTTATTGTTACCCCTGTCTTAGCTTCCTGTGTTGCTCTTCACTAAGCTGTTAAAACTTAAGTCTGTGACCTCCCCCTTGCAGAAGAGAAGCATCTGTTATTCATACCCTAGGTGTAACCTTTCAGTTGGCTTCTGGTTGTAACTATCTACAGATGTTGTCTGTAACATCCCTTCCTACTCCAAGCATCAGTGTCACAGACCCCTCACATGAAACAAAATCACCTGACTGTAATAGATGTTTGTAGATAACTGTATACTGGGTGCTGTTATTCGATCTTCAAGTGACTCACAATTGATCCAACATGACTTAGACCATATTACCAATCAGTGCAAGGACAATGGTCTCAAATTAAATGTAAAAAATGTAGCAATCCCATACCAAACTTCTAGGAATTACAATCAATGACCGACTGATATTTGACCATTACATCCAACAATCCATCAAAAAGACCAATCAATAACTCAGTTTACTGTATATAAACAAAAAATTCTTATCCATTACTTCATGGACTTCCCTAGCTCAAGCCTACCTCCTCCCTGCCTAGTCTACACTTCCCCTATATTCACCCACCTCCAAACAAGTCTTTTAACCAAACTTGAACAAACCTACAACCAGATAACCAAATTTGCCTGTAACTTCCCTTATAAAATCACATCACTGCCTTGCCCTTAACCAACTACAATAGCTTGAATTCCCTCAACTACTTCAACTTTCTAAGCTACAGATTGCACATTCTTTAGTGTACAAACCAGCAGACTGTCCCACCCTGTCCTCCCTGCTATCCCAATACAAACCTTCACAATCTCTCCGTAGCGCTGACCAGCTGCTACTTGACACCTACAGGCCAAACTCCCAACCAATATATGTTCTATTCAGTCCTCAATTTCATTTTAAAAGAGATCTGAAGAACTACCTTGCTAACTATCCCTCCTGCACCTGGAACCACCCAGCCTAACACATACTCGCCCAGTTGTTATACCATAACAATTTTCCTCCCCACACTTTAATATAACTTTCATAAATACTTGTACTGTATGTCCTCAGCTCTGCCACTGAGCAATACTATACCTAAATCTCATCTTTTCTCTTCCTTACCTACTATACTTCTCACCCCCCCGCCGCCACTCTTCTCATACCTGACTTTCTTTCACTCTCTTGACCCCCCCTAAACTTTCCTCCCTACCTCTCTGCTTCAACCCTTCTATTTATTACTCCTTTTTCTTCCTCTCTACCACCTTGTTTTAGTCGTTAAATATGTTTAAGAGCTATTTTCTGATGCTCTATTTGTAAATTTTCATTTTTATTACAGGTCTCCACCTTTTCTACTTTTTAGCTGCTGCTGAATTTTATGCTTTGTTAATTTTTCCACTATCACATGAGTATATGTTTGTTATGTAGCCATATTCATTTTATGGCATGAATGCATGTAGTTATGTATACAAATTAACATTACTTGTAATGTAAACTTTGTTATTGTTATTTTATTTTTATTGTTATTGTTATTGTTATTGTTATTTTTATTGTTATTGTTATTGTTATTGTTATTTTTATTGTTATTTTTATTGTTATTGTTATTGTTATTTTTATTGTTATTTTTAGTTGTGGAGCTTTTCTCCTCAGGTCTCCACTGAAAATGGGCCACCAGCCCAGTGGACTTACCTGGTTAACAAAAGACAAATAAATAAATAAATAACGAAATAAATAAATAATATATGTGAATCCACCAACCCAACATATCCTGAGGCTGTCTCAACATAAATGCACGATAACATCATCACCTTTTCCCACAGCACAGAGTCAACAGCCTATGGGCTATATGCCCTCCACTACTTTAGACTCAGAGAACATAATTAAAAGTGTCTAGTAACTGATAACTCCATGGTCAGACACATTGATCCCATGGATGGACAGGACAAGGTAACAATTACTTGTTTCTCTGGAGCCATGCTCTGTGATGTCATGAGGACTCTTCAGTCCCTCACACTGGACAAATATGAATATGATTAAGTGACTGTTCATGAACATGTGAATGACTTACAGTACTTAACCATGAGAGACATGCAGAGGGACATGTTGGATCTCACCATGCATGTGTCAGATGCAGGCAAGACTCTGGCCCTCACTGGAATCCTACCTTTGCCCAGAATGATAAATACAAGCAGAAGATAACTGACTTCAATCACTGGTGAAGTACTTCATGTCATTCAAAGGTGTCCAGTGTGTTTCAGCCTGGAATGAGGTGGAAGATGGGTCAGCCTGCTTCACTAGAGATTACCTGTGCCTCTTACTCCATGCTTCCACTTCCTGTTCTAGGCCCTTGCTGCCATTGAAGCATCTTTTATAGGCCAAATCTGACAGCTGGACCTTTCAGCACAGTCAATCATGACATTGTCGACAAAGAGCTAAGTGGTCATCTTACACCGATGTGAGGAGGAAGTTCACAATGTGGAAAGACAGCCTGAGCTACACAGGTCACCAACCACAGGAGAGAACATGGTCAGTTTGTTCAAAGTCACTTAAACTTTTTTGAACATAAAGGCTGCCTTTCTGTGAATGATATTAGACAAAGAGATAAGTCCTCCTTTAAATCACATTTATCCCTTCATAGACTAGCCCATTGCCTTCAGCATTTCAACACCTATACATCCACTGTAAAGAATACAGGTTCAGATCCAAAACATGGCACCTGTCTTAAGCAGAATGGGGTATACAAGACCTAAGGCCAGCATGTCAGTAGAAGAAGACAGTGATTTATTATAATCAAAAACTAACTGACTGACATCACTAACCTTGCTGCCTGGGAGGAGATGAAATGTCAGATACAGAGAGAGACAGAGAGAGAAAGTGTGTGTGGGGGGTGATGTTAAATAAATAAATGTCAATACTTTATCAGCTCAGGATTAGGAAAGCTAAAAGAGGGAAGTGTCAGAGCACAGTGGACCAGAAAATGGTCAGAACATAAGCAGCTTCCATTACAGGTCAGACGATATCACTTCTAGCGGAAATAAGATCACGTGTATGTCGTAATCTATGGATTTCAAAAAAAGTAAACTCAAACCTAAAAGTCTACTTATGAATTATTTTCTTCCACGCTGCTGACTCACCATGGTCAAATGGTGAAATCAATAAAAAACATACGATTCTGAGAAGACGCCAGAGATTAATGAGAACACTAAATTCTTGAAAGAATTTCCTCACACAAGTGGGTTGATTGTAGATGATGAGAAATCTGCAGTTTGGTCTTGCAGCCAGGGAATGTTCAAAAGTGCTGACATTCCTACTAGCCACCTGGGTGAGCCAATGCTCAAACTGAAGAGAAACTGCTGTCTCACTCCTACTCTTACCCTGCATAAGGTACTTTATAATAGAGACTTCAGGTGGAACAACACTACTCCCATGAAGCTGTCTACTTAAATTAAGTCATGGTTACAATTTGGCTCCCAGAAAACAACAAAGTGTAAAGACTCCTCATCTTTTTGTGGATGATTTAAAACTGTGTAGTTATTCAGATGAGGAACTGTAAGTATAGCTGCAAGTGGGTCAAAACTTTCTCAGATGATATAAGAATGTCATTTGGTCTTGATAAATGTGCAAAACCAACATTTAAAGCAGGAAATCTGCAGCACCAAGAAAATATCAGTTTGGGACAGGAATGTGATGTAAATAAACTTGAGTAGGAGATGGTGTAAAAATATTCGGGAATTGATGAAGGATTGGTAATAAAACATGAACCAGTGCACATAAAACTTAGTAAGGAATATTTTGGAAGACTAAAATTAATAAGTGAAAACAGCCCTGACATCTAGGAACAAAGTCCGAGCTATAAACCAATTTGATCTTCTTGTTCTAACTTACAGTCTGGCGGTGACTGACTGGCCCCAAAAGGTATTGGACCAGTTGGACAGGAAAAACAAGAAAAATGCTTCACGATTATCAAATGATTTATAAAAATTGGTGTATACCAAGATTATATATCCCCCATTCCGAAGGAGGTACGAGCCTCCTCATAATTGATTTCATGTATAGATCTGCAGTCATAGCACTGCATACATATCTGCTAACCTCACAAGATCCAAATGTAGTGAAAGTTTTGAAACCTGAGGAGAACAAGTCTAAAAGGACTTCACTGCTTAGTTTAGTAGAAGCATACCGGTGTCAAGTAGGAATGAAAATCAAACCAGAAGTAGACAAAAATCAGGCAGCAACTGAATGTGCCAAAAAATAAAAGGAAGAATATAAGGTGAAGGATCAGATGAGAATGCGAGAAATGTAGAAAAGGCATAAATGTAATTGCAAGTACAGAAAACTCCTGGAACAATCTCATGTCGATCAGGATCTGATGCAGGAGCGGTTAAGGAGAGGTGAATTTAACCCAAAAGACAAAAGGTTAATAATGGCGGATAGTGGACTACGTACACATTGGTTTACAAAATCCATTGAACATGTCAGAGAAACAGACAAATGCAGGTTTGCAAAACAGTTGCATTTCCTGTTGCCGGGAGTGGTACACTAATGGTAGAGGGCCTATATTCTGAAAGCCATAATAATGTGGCAAGACTGTTGCACTGGGGATAGTGCAAACTTTACAATATTGAAGTAGCTTTGAATATCAAATCATTATAGAAAATTATGAAGTTTATATCATATGGGATCATCCATTACCAACAGTTCAAAAACAAGATATAGCGGTACATGAAAATAAGACAAACATAGCATTGATCATTGAAATCGCTACAGCCAGTGACTACAGTGTCTTACATACAGAGAAACACAAAGTCATAAAATACCAGGATTTGCAGGCAGAAATGAGGGCAATGTGGAAGAAAGATACCCAGACAGTTCCAATAGTAGCAGGAGCAATGGGTCTTATAAAGAAGAGTTTACAGTTGCATTTAGATACGTTATGGATATATGCACCTCAGTATAAATTGCAGAAGGAGTCAGTTCTGGGAACATTGCAGGTGGTGTGAAAAGCACTTTAGGCTAATCTCGAAGACTGAACCACTTACTAATTTAATAAACTTTAATTATACCCTGACTTCGGAATGGTGTCCATTACAGTCATGGTATTAGAAAACCAAAAGACTTAGAGAAATGAAATTGAGAGACCTCAAGTGGAACAGCTGTCACCATGTTGAGGCTAAAGCCATCATATAACAAGATCTCTGTTATGAAAACCAGCCAGCCAGGTGTTGTAGAAGAAGAATGCCATGACCATGGCTCAGATTACCTGAATTTGATCAGTGACTGGGGCATTTGATGGAGCTGGCATGAAGGATGAATTTATACAGGGGAGGGGTGGACATGCTGGCAATGATGAATTGTTCTTTAAGCCCAGGTGGGGGCTGGGGATTTAAATTATAGCTGGACTACACATGTGGGATAGCCATGAAAGCTTGACTATCCTAGGGCTCAAGGCAGGGTGGGAGCAATAGTGGCAAAGCTGGTCAGCAGATAGTCAGCTGAAGGATGCACAAAGCCCCCCCCCCCCAGAAAACTAGTTCAGTCTCTCACAATGAGTCAGAAGCAATCTCTGGCTTGATGGCAATAAACATCACATTGGTATGTAGTGCCCTTTACAGAGCCGGAGGATGACAAGTCTCACAAATCTACCTAGAATTATAGTTATTAACCCATGATACAGCCCTAAAGAATGACAGAATAATGTAATGGGCTGTTTTGCCTTGAGATGGAGGTTTGGGCTCTGAATGCTAACCAATAGTACATATCAGAGAGTGTCCAAAAGGCCCATGTTTGGCATCTGTTCCATGCTTATAAACATACCTCTCAACTGTCCAGATTTGTGCAGAATGTACAGATTTTTTGTCTCCTATTTTTGGTCTGCTCCTCATATTTTTAGTCTGTTTCTCATAAAAATCTGTGTTTTTTTTGGGCAAATCAATAAGGATTGAAGTCAGTAAATAATGACAGACATTTCAGTTTCAGACTCCATATCCAGAAAAAATACATATCAACACAAAACCTGCTATTCTGGCAACTTTCTAAGTTTATAAGAGCAATATTTAAAATCTGTCTTTATTATTGACCCTTTGACCCCCCCCCCCATTAAATTTGGCTTTGTCCAGATTTTTTGCACTGCAAAGTTGAGAGGTATGCTTATATAGAATATGTATATTTCTACAAATCTGAAAAAATGGAAGTAAACAACTGAAAAGGGTGAAAGGGGAATAGTGCAAGTGGGCCATCTCTTTCATAAAACAGCAAATGTAAATGTGAACTGAAAGACATAAAATGAAATTGCTGATTAAGAAAAAAGGAAAGAAAGAAAAAGGGGAAAAACAGAATATCAAAATAAGCAAAAAATGAAAATTAAAGGAAAACGAAGGAGGCACTGAGAAGTTAAACCACAGCTAAGAAATTAAAAATTCATGAGAAAATTATGTATTGTCTTATAAATAAAAATATATGAAAACATGTACAGTATAAAATGGGTGGAGAGTATGCAACATAAAACAAATTATGCTGTAAAATAAACCCAAGACTGCTGCAGTACGCACAGAGTATAATATCATGAAATACAAGGCTGCTGCAAACAACAGGAATACAAAGTAACAGTCTCCAGAACTGTTTCCCGTCAAAGTTGTAAGATTTCATACCCAGTACATGCAGCTAACTTCCAGAAGGCAGATTAAAGGCCAGTTTGAAATGAGTTCAGGGAATTTTAGCCAAGAGACTCCACCACCCTGCATAACTACCCCTAATCTGAGTTTTACCCCTCCCGGCCCCTGGGCATGACATCATCCTGGATAATGAAGCATGCCCAGAACAGTGCCTCAGACTGCTGCAATGAATAAGTGCAAGCGATTCACACTATGCCTGGAGCGGATAATGATAACTTGCATTGCACCATGGCACTAAGGTTCTGCAACATGCCATGGTAATGAATCTCATTATATCCATTCCTGACACAACACAATCCCAGCCCAGCCAAATCTGCCTTGTGCCACAGCACCACCTGTCAGACAGCTCTGGTACTGCAGGTTGTGAGCCTACCAGAGCTGCTATATGGAAGTAGCTGCATACCCATGAGACCACCCCGCACAATAGCGCCAACTCTGATAAACAGGAGAATGCATGCATGACAGGTAACGTGGCCATCATGCATGCATTCTTACTATCCACGGATCAGGATGGTCTTGTTTGGGGAGGTTAGTATTCTGTTGAGCATATCAAATGTATTCAGTTGCAACAGACATGAAAGATAAGGGTACAACAAGCTCCAAAGAAGTGTACACTGGCTGGGAATGTCATAAGCGTGAACAGCTCTAAGTGTGAAAATGTGCATGAATTGGGATTCATAAAAGATTGGCAAATTAATCTTTCCCTAATGTATACTGACTGCAGAGTTGATTATATAAGTAAGGAGGAGCATAGCCTAATGCCTCCAGCATGTAGGAGGGGTGCTATTTCATTTGTAGCCATGTTTCAGAACCTTCTAAGGACACAGTGCATGCCACAGAATGAGAGAGTTACGCCTGCCATCTACAGCCCATTAGTTATGGTCCATCAGCATCTTGGCAACAGTTGCCCCTCCTCAAGAAATTATATAGAGAAGTAACAGGAACAGACTAAAGACAGAGGTCAACAGGTCAGCAAAGGCAGTGGTACCCACCCCATCAAATAAAACAAAATGGCTGTTACATACTTGTGCTTTCTTGCTGCGGGCTAAAAAAACATATTTGTGTGTGTGTGTGTGTGTGTGTGTGTGTGTGTGTGGTGTGTGTGTGTGTGTGTGTGTGTGTGTGTGTGTGTGAGTGTGTGTGTGTGTGTGTGTGCATGCAGCTCTTTGTAACTAAGGTATTCCTTTCTGGCAGTGTAGATTCAAAAAAATGCCATAAAATAACCAAGCAAGCTTTCCATTTCTTTATATCACATATTATATATTTTATTGTTCCTTGTAAAGCCTGTGAGACCTTATTGAATGTGATGCAAAGCATTTATGAAGTTAAGGCATACGCTGCCTTCAGTACACAATTCTGCTTTATTGCTGTTCTGTAGATAACTCATGCAATGCCTGGTTAATGTTATACACTCACCAAAGATCATGCACAAGTGACACAGTGGGGTAGATTGTGCAACTTAAAATGCAGCCATGCCACTTCTTGTGAAGCAGCTCTGAATAACAGTGATAAAGTTCTAACTGCACTTGTACCTGGTCCTAGGATAATGAAGTGTAGTCATACCTCTCAACTGTCCACATTTTCACAGAACACCCAGATTTTTGCCTTATATTTTTGGTTTGTCCCTCAAAAAAATTTTGTATTTCTTTTTTTTTGGGGGGGGAGATCAGTGAGGACTGAATTTACTAAATAATGACAGACATTTGAGTTTCAGATTTCATATCCTGCAGAAAATGCATGGCAACACACAAAACTTTTATTCTAGCAACTTTCTAAGTTTATAACAGCAATATTTAGAAGTTGTCCCTATTTTTGAGCCTTTGTTCCCCATTATGTTTGGCTTTGTCCAGACTTCTTGTGCCAAGACATTGAAAGGTATGAGTAAAGTATGTGTGGATCAGCTACTGTGTGAGAGCGAGATGGGGGACATTTGTCCCATGCAGTGGAGTTTTGTGCTGTTATGTTCATGCTTTCCTTTGATCCTGGTAGTGAGTACTGTATGTGAGTATAGGGCAACTGACACATAAAAAGGGACAATTATAATGGATTTATACTGAGGAAGTTGCAGTGTCACCTTGTGGTCACTAGGCTACAGAATCCATGGCAGTTCTGTGGTGCAACATGCTGGCCAGCCAGATGAGGTAAAACAAAAACATATTTTGTAGTTTGCACAGTATATAATCTTGTCCTAGCCATAAATTCTTGCTGCTTTAAAAACTGAGTGGTATGATAATAAAATGTTTACTCATGAGGTCAAATAACTCCAGCGCTGCAGACAATTTACTATTTGAATCCCTGTAATCTGGAAATTACTCTTATTTTAGCATACCTATTACCTAGCTGGCAACTAAATCTCATTAGGAAACAGCCCACATGGTGATTTAATGACTGCAAGGACCACTGAACATCACTGAAGTGACTGTTCCAAATCATGTATTCTTGTACACCATGAAGCAAAACACTAGGAATAATCTAGAACAGCTGTACCTGTCTACAAATTAAGTCAAACCAAAGTTAAATGCATCCTTGTACACAGTGCTCGTAAGAATGTAGATCAATTCAAAATGAAATTTGTAGACTGTAACCTCATCATCTGTATAATAAAACTCCTGTACCTTTTTGGCATTTAGAGTTCTGCCACCCCTTTTCAATTTTACCTATAAGTTTATAACAGATGATGCTACCTACCAACTCTAACATTATTAAGTCTGCAAATGTAATTTTAAGTTAAGTGCATGCTTTCTGAAATGTTAAGCAGCCTGTTCAAGACAAGAGAATGATGAATTGCAGTTACCAAACTGCTCTGCCTGTAAGTTACAGTTCATAAAGAAATAGCTTTGATTTTTAAGCAAAATGTTATTCTTCACTGTGCCGTACTGTACACAATAGCTTTTATCAATGTTGTGGGTTGCTTGCATTGTGTAAATAATTAAATGCTGTCAGGTGAATTGATTTTCTTACTTCAAAAGCTGTGGTTGTCATTCTCAGAACAGGCATATGCTTCACCTGTGAAGCATTCTGTAGAAATCCTCACACTGTCAAGTCTCATATTTTCTGAATGCTCATCATATGACCTATATTCTGACTGAAATACTGAAGATTTTTTTAAATATCTTACATAGCAGGGATTTTGCATGATAAATGCAGGATTTCTTTACAGAATGCAAACACAAAATTTGGCATGTATTACAAAAATTATGGCTGTCATATATAGAAGACACCTTAAAAGGAATATCTGTGGTGAGATGGGGTTATATCCACTCCATACTGAAAACATGGAACCAGGATACTTTAAAAATGACTGTATTATGGTTCATAGGTTCATAGGTTCATAGGTTCGTACTAGGCTATCTGCCCTAAGGCATTTATAAGCCTAGCCAGAGTGTGTGTGGCTTACACCACCCCTTAGGATGAGAATACTATGCCCTTTTAGGGTTTAGTTTACTATGCCTCTGTCTAGTAGTGACACAGAGATGTCCCTCGGGGTAAACCTACGATCTCCCATCCACTCGTCGAGATTTCTCTTGAATAGAGTCAGTGAGGGGCTCTGCCTAACATGGACTGGGATTCTGTTCCAGAGTGTAGGGAGCCTCTGGGTTATGAATCTGTCCCTCCAGCACATCCTATTTATTTCTGTGTTGAGGTTTAAGTCACTTGTTCTCATGGCTCTGATGGATTTGGATTTTCTGAGGTGGAGCATGTCCATTAATTCAGGATTGGACATGGCCTTGTACGTCAGGCACAGATCACCTCTGAGTAGGCGGTATGCGACTGAATAGAGCTGGAGTTTTTTCAGTCGGGCAGCATATGACATATGTTTAAGACCCTTTATCCTCTTGGTGAGGAACTTTGGGGTCTTTCCAACTGCTGCAGGTGTCGGGTGAGATACATCCCAAATGGGGCATTGTACTCAATCATTGGCCTGATAAGAGAAGAGTACAGGGGCACAATGACCTCTCTTGATCTAGATGTGAAACCCTTCATGATAAGGTGGGCAATATAGAAGGTCTTCCTAACCACTTTGGCAATGTGAGTGTCAAATGAGAGGTTACTGTCAACCTGGGTCCCTAGGTCCCTGATTACCTCTTCCGTACTTAATGGATTACCGCCTCTGTGGTAATTTGTCGGTACCTTGTTTTTCCCAAAGGGTATGACTATACATTTTTTGGCGTTCAGCTTAAGGCCATGGCTCTGGCACCAATTATCCGTTTCTATGAGGCCTCTCTGAAGGATGTTTGTGTCCTCTGGAGTATCAGTTATGGCGCCCAGTTTGCAGTCATCTGCGAACTTTGTCAGCCACAATCCTCCTATGTTTGCCTGTACTTCGGAAAAATAAATGTGTTTATATATATATAATATATATATACATTTAGTGTTTATTAAACAAATGACGTAAGGGTTAGTAACATCTTTCCTTATTTAATGATACATTAACCAAGAAAATGGATTCACCTTTGAAAACTTTTTCTGCAGACATGGCCCACAAGGGTAATACATGCAAATGGGCTAGTGCATTCATTCAACTAGCATGACTATTTGACATGAGAACAACCTAAGGTACCTACAGACAACCTATTTATTTATTTGTTATCCAGGTAGAGCACTGATCCTCATACCCCTCTGTCAGATTCGGCCCAAGAACACTGTCTGGTTAACTGAGTTGCACACAGTAGGAAAACGGAAGCTGGCAGACTAAATTTGGGGACTGAAGGAAGTAGGTCATAGTCATAATCTTCTACGTTAACTGCCGCACCTACACAGACATGGTGACAGCATGCAAACCACACAGTGACAGACTTATGTTAGGATAAAATGTATGAAATCTCCTGGGAGTAAATATTATTTATTGATTAATATTCAAGTGTAATCACTTTTTTTTAATCTATATACTGTTTTGTAACCATGTTTTACTACCTGAGACTTCTCCTAAATATGAAATCTGTTGCAGCTGTTTTTTTTTGGTTTCTATGTCTATGCTGTCCTTATGTTATTTAGATGCTGGTCACTACCTGGTCATACCTCTCAATCTCTTAGTGCAAGAAATCTGGACAAACCCAAGAAAATGAGGAGGCAAAGGCCAAACATAGGGACATATTTTAAATATTGCTCTTATAAGCTTAGAAAGCTGCTAGAGTAACATAGTTTGTTTTAACATACATTTCCTGAAGGATCTGAAGTCTGAAACTCAAATGCATGCCATTATTTAGTGACTTCAATCCTTAGATCATCCCAGTGATTTACCAGAAAACCACACATTTTATGAGGAACAGACCAAGAATATGAAACAAAAATGTGGATATTCTGTGAAAACCTAGACAGTTGAGAGGTGTGTCATGGTGTTACTATTTATACCCTGGCTACACATGGCAGGCCTTCTTTCCTTTATCTGCTAGATAAATATATTTCATCTTTTTCCTCAAAAAAGCACTAAATGGAAAACTGCAAAGTGAATAATCTAGCAGAAACATGCTGAGAGTTTATTATACACTTTATGCCCTAACACGACCAGCTTATTCAGCCTGTGTTGTTTAGCTGATTCAGCTAATGGAGTGGAACTTACAAATCTCAATTTGTACTCACTACTCTAAACTTTCTGAGGCCATGATGACTTTTATCTTGTTTTTGGTGTTCCAGTGTTGTTCTGATTATCCTTTCTGTCCTGCAGTGCCACCCCCCCACACCCACTCCCCACCTACAGCTACATCTTGTCCACCTGGACTGGGCTGCCTCACAGAGGGGAGAGCTGAGAAGCAGGACCATCATAATACAATGTCATTATTAAAACAAACAAAAAAAAAATAAAGAAATCACTTACCCTTTTTAAATAATGACATTTATGAAGGGACTTTAATTTCTTTTGGCCCCTTCTTTTGTATAGCAGATGTCTTTAATTAATTTTTTTTAATTATTGCTTTTACGCTGTCTATGGATTCAAAACATTCATTTTGGATCCTCAGACAGCATGGTGATCAGCATCTAGTCACGGTACGTTTAGTGTGTAACTAAAACCCCTTTCAGTGCTCTTTGTAGATTGGAAACTGCTTCTCTTCCATTTTGACTGATTGTATACAAAGGAACTGGCAGATCAGGATGGTAAAGATAGCATGTATCTGCAGTTCCCATATGGTTATCAGACTTCTTTTTATTAAAAACTGCAACAAAAACCTAGCCAAGCTAGAGTTTTCACTGGGTGATACTTTAAACCTCCTCTAATGGAGGCTCATTGGATATATGCAAATAACTCTTTAAGGACATCAAGTGTTTCAGTCATATGGCTTCTGAATCTCCATGACATTTTGCTTTTTATTTTAAGTCTCTGTGGATACATTCAGGCCAGTAAGGCCAAACCCCTCTAGCTGTGGACATGCATTTTTCAACAAAGTCATAAGAAGGCTGAAACACGCATGCACACAGGTAGTGGGGTTTGGCTTTATTGGCCTAAATGTGTTCACAAAGACTTGGGAAAAGTAGAAAGTCATGAATAGTCAGAAGTCATATTTCTGAAGCACTTGATGTCCTTAAGGCCTAGAATTCCAGCTATAAATATTCCCTGTTATGAGCATCTAATGGATACATTACCTTTACTCAGTTCATCTCTTACCTCCTCATTCAGTTCAGTTACCTTCCTACACCTTGACTGTCTTTTCTCATCCTTTGCCCCTAATACACCTTAATAATTTGCTGCACCAGCTAGCATTCCCCAGTCTTACTACAGCCATGATCCCTTGTGCCTCCATCTCTGAGTCTTTAGTGAAATAAAATTTGATCAATGTATTCCTGTAGATCCACCCCAACCTCTCGTCCTTAGACAGTCCTGTACTGTACTTGTAGTAGCAATTGGCAGTACTGGCAGGTGGTGCAGAGGTGCGGAGGTTAAGGTTGCAAGCTGTAGCTCCTATGGTACAGGATTTTATTCCCTCAGCCCTCATTTGCCTGCTGTGTGACCCTGAGCAAGTCACTTAATCAGATATTTCTCTGAAATCACCCCTGAAAAGAGACTTGGTGTTCATTGGGCCTATCTAGTTAACAAACAGAACTATTATCACCTTCCTGCCTCACTCCAAACAGCCATAATTTTCACTCCTATGCTTGTCTTTTCCCAGCTACTCTCTCTGAGAACTGGTGTCTGTCTTCCATAACTTGGCCACCTTCAGACAGAACGACCACATATGTAATCCCCCAACCTTTTTTTCTGTTACCCTAGTATATTTATTTATTTTTTTGCTTGTTCGCTTGCTTGCTTGTTTTGTTTGCTTATTTATTTATTCCTTGTTAACTGGGTTAGTCCGACCAGGTTGAGGGCTTCTTTTCATGGTAGTCCTGAGGTGGTACTTATGCCGACTAGGGGAAATTTAGTTGGAGCATAGAAGAAATTCCCTTACTCTTTTTGATTAATGATAAATTCCATGGGATCTTTTAAATCCACCTGAGCTACTACTAACTCATGCAGATGGGGCCACAGTCCCAACTCAGGCAAATAGGACCATGATTTAAAGTCTCATACAAAGGACAGATGTCTTCCTATGAAAAACATTTCCTGTTATCTCTATATGGGATTTTGTACCACCTGTGAACCAGGTATGGCTGCATGCCTTCAACTGGACTCACCACCTCAAACTTTTAAATACCTTCCATATCTGTTCTTTCTATCTTCCCTCCATTTTTACTGTTCCTCTTATATCATTTCTCTAATTTCATGGGTTACTCCATCTTTCCGCTTATCTAATGCTTAACATACCTGCTCAAGTTTCCTCTTGGTCTCCTCTTCAAATGCCTCCACATCTTCCCATTCCTAAACTAATGTCCCTGGTATCTGTATTTTCACTGTGTAATGTTTTATGGCTTTTTGCACCCTGGCATACTTCAACCATATTCCCGTTTCAAGCTCATATTCTCGTATTTCCTGAACCTGTCTTCACTTTTTTTCTTATCTTTTTGCAAACTATAACAACCAAAACAGAGCAAAACTTCCAGCAAACCAAAGTGGTAATACTTCAGTCTCCATTTTGCTGGACTGCACTAAACTGAGCAACACATCTGCTGCGGTGGCTGAGCTTTACCAGATGTGACATTACTATTACTATTGATCCCTTCTACCATCCAGGGAAGTAACATTTTATTTATGTTTAAATTCTGAGTTAAGCTAATGTATTTTACTTGATTGTGTTGGGGGGAGTCTAGTTCTGCACTAAGTGTTACTGCTTTGTGAGAGAAGGGGCTTGACTAGTGCCTCTGGATGACTGCTTGATTTAGGGAACAAGAAAGGCCAATGTGATTGGCTGTTTCTGTCTTGCCTGTTTAAATCACAATGCCTTGCATGCCCCTGTGGTTTGTTTAGCTGGGCTGCATGATGCAGCAGCCAGAAACATTGAACTCCATAATTGGAAGACACTAAAATCAACTGTCAGTAGTATTAGCATCTCCATATCATCCTCCTTTATGGCTATCAGTCTCCCACACAGCCTTACTGCTTTCTGTTGTGCTGTCAGCATCAATGTGCAACAAACTGTGAGCTTCCTATGATTATAAAGCTTGTCAAGGACTGTTATTGTTACCTTCCTGTGTTGCTCTTCACTAAGCTGTTAAAACTTGTCTGTGACCTCCCCCTTGCAGAAGAGAAGCATCTGTTATTCATACCCTAGGTGTAACCTTTCATTTTGCTTCTGGTTGTAACTATCTTCAGATGTTGTTTGTAACATCCCTTCCTACTCCAAGCATCAGTGTCTCAGACCCCTCACAAGAAACAAAAATCACCTGACTGTAATAGATGTTTGTAGATAACTGTATACTGGGGGGTGTTATTCGATCTTCAAGTGACTCACAATTGATCCAACATGACTTAGACCATATTACCAATCAGTGCAAGAACAATGGTCTCAAATTAAATGTAAAAAATGTAGCAATCCCATACCAAACTTCTAGGAATTACAATCAACGACCGACTGATATTTGACCATCATATCCAACAATCCATCAAAAGACCAATCGATAACTCAGTTTACTGTATATAAACAAATAATTCTTATCCATTACTTCATGGACTTCTCTAGCTCAAGCCTACCTCCTCCCTGCCTACTCTACGCATCCCCTATATTCACCCACCTCCAAACAAATCTTTTAACCAAACTTGAAAAAACCTACAACCAGATAACCAAATTTGCCTGTAACTTCCCTTATAAAATCACATCACTGCTTTGCCCTTAACCAACTACAATGGCTTGAATTCCCTCAACTACTTCAACTTTCTAAGCTACAAATGACACATTCTTTACTGTACAAACCAGCAGACTGTCCCACCCAGTCCTCCCTGCTATCCCAATACAAACCTTCACAATCTCTCCTTAGCACTGACCAACTGCTACTTGACATCTACAGGCCAAACTCCCAACCAATATATGTTCTATTCAGTCCTCAATTTCATTTTAAAAGTGATCTAAAGAACTACCTTGCTAACTATCCCTCCTGCACCTGGAACCACCCAACCTAACCCATACTCGCCCAATTGTTATACCATAACAATTTTCCTCCCCACACTTTAATATAACTTTCATAAATACTTGTACTGTAGTCCCTCAGCTCTGCCACTGAGCAATACTATACCTAAATCTCATTTTTTGTCTTCCTTACCTACTATACTTCTCACCCCCACCACTGCCACTCTTCTCATACCTGGCTTTCTTTCACTCTCTTGAACCCCCCTAAACTTTCCTTCCCACCTCTCTGCTTCAACCCTTCTATTTATTACTCCTTTTTCTTCCTCTCTACCAATTTGTTTTAGTCATTAAATATGTTTAAGAGCTTTTTTCTGATGCTCTATTTGTAAATTTTCATTTTTACTACAGGTCTCCACCTCTTCTACTTTTTAGCTGTTGCTGAATTTTATGCTTTGTTAATTTTTCCACTATCACATGAATATATGTTTGCTATGTAGCCATATTCATTTTATGGCATGAATGCATGTAGTTATGTATACAAATTAACATTACTTGCAATATAAACTTTGTTATTGTTATTTTTATTGTTATTTTTAGTTGTGGAGCCTTTCTCCTCAGGTCTCCACTGAAAATGGGCCAACAGCCCAGTGGATTAACCTGGTTAACAAAAGATAAACAAATAAATAAATAAATAAATAATATATGTGAACCCACCAACCCAACATATCCTGAGGCTGTCTCAGCATAAATGCACAATAACATCACCACCTTTTCCCATTGCAAAGAGTCAACAGCCTATGGGCTATATGCCTTCCACTACTATAGACTCAGAGAACATAATTAAAAGTGTCTAGTAACTGATAACTCCATGCTCAGACACATTGACCCCATGGTTGGACAGGACAAGGTAAAAATTACTTGTTTCTCTGGAGCCATGCTCTGTGATGTCATGAGGACTCTTCAGTCCCTCACACTGGACAAATATGAATATGATTAAGTGACTGTTCATGAATGTGTGAATGACTTACAGTACTTAACCATGAGAGACATGCAGAGGGACATGTTGGATCTCACCATGCATGTGTCAGATGCAGGCAAGACTCTGGCCCTCACTGCAGTCCTACCTTTGCCCAGAATGATAAATGCAAGCAGAAGATAACTGACTTCAATAATTGGTGAAGTACTTGGTGTCATTCAAAGGTGTCCAGTGTGTTTCAGCCTGGAATGAGGTGGAAGATGGGTCAGCCTGCTTCACTAGAGTTACCTGTGTCTCTTACTCCATGCTTCCACTTCCTGTGCTAGGCCCTTGCTGCCATTGAAGTATCTTTTATAGGCCAAATCTGACAACTGGACCTTCCAGCACAGTCAATCATGACATTGTCGGCAAAGAGCTAAGTGGGATGAAGTTCACACTGTGGAAAGACAGCGTGAGCTGCACAGGTCACCAACTACAGGAGAAAACATGGTCAGTTTGTTCAAGGTCACTTAAACTTTTTTGAACATAAAGGCTGCCTTTCTGTGAATGATATTAGACAAAGAGA
The DNA here is from genome assembly GCF_019279795.1 of Protopterus annectens. Classification (NCBI taxonomy): domain Eukaryota; kingdom Metazoa; phylum Chordata; order Ceratodontiformes; family Protopteridae; genus Protopterus; species Protopterus annectens. Next base: position 608,207,466 of record NC_056736.1, on the reverse strand, counting down.
TAAGTCCTCCTTTAAATCACATTTATCCCTTCATAGACTAGCCCATTTCCTACAGCATTTCAACACCTATACATCCACTGTAAAGAATACAGGTTCAGATCCAAAACATGGCACCTGTCTTAAGCAGAATGGGGTATACAAGACCTAAGGCCAGCATGTCAGTAGAAGAAGACAGTGATTTATTATAATCAAAAACTAACTGACTGACATCACTAACCTTGCTGCCTGGGAGGAGATGAAATGTCAGATACAGAGAGAGACAGAAAGAGAAAGAGAAAGTTGGAGGGGGGTGATGTTAAATAAATAAATGTCACAGCTCAGGATTAGGAAAGCTAAAAGAGGGAAGTGTCAGAGCACAGTGGACCAGAAAATGGTCAGAACATAAGCAGCTTCCATTACCAGGTCAGAGTATATCACTTCTAGTGGAAATAAGATCACATGTATGTCATAATCTATGGATTGCAAAAAAGTAAACCCAAACCTAAAAGTCTACATATGAATTCTTTTCATCAGAGCTGCTGACTCACCAACGGGCTGTATGCTGAAATCAACAAAAAACATACGATTCTGAGAAGACACCAGAGATTAATGTGAACAGTAAATTCTTGCAAGAATGTCCTCACACAAGTGGGTTAATTGTAGATGATGAGAAATCTGCAGTTTGGTCTTGCAGTCAGGGAATGTTCAAAAGTGTTGACATTCCTACTAGCCACCTGGGAGAACCAATGCTCAAACTGAAGAGAAACTGCTGTCTCACTCCTACTCTTACCCTGCATAAGGTACTTTATAATAGAGACTTCAGGTGGAACAACACTACTCCCATGAAGCTGTCAACTTAACAAATTAAGTCATGGTTACAATTTGGCTCCCAGAAAACAACAAAGTGTAAAGACTCCTCATCTTTTTGTGGATGATTTAAAACTGTGTAGTTCATCAGATGAGGAACTGTAAGCATAGCTGCAAGTGGGTCAAAACTTTCTCAGATGATATAAGAATGTCATTTGGTCTTGATAAATGTGCAAAACCAACATTTAAAGCAGGAAATCTGCAGCACCAAGAAAATATCAGTTTGGGACAGGAATGTGATGTAAAGGAACTTGAGTAGGAGATGGTGTAAAAATATTCGGGAATTGATGAAGGATTGGTAATAAAACATGAACCAGTGCCCATAAAATTAATAAGTGAAAACAGCCCTGACATCTAGGAACAAAGTCCAAGCTAAAAACCAATTTGTTCTTCTTATTCTAACTTACAGTCTGGGGTGACTGACTGGCCCCAAAAGGTACTGGATCTGTTGGACAGGAAAACAAGAAAAATGCTTCATGATTATCAAATGATTTATAAAAATTGGTGTATACCAAGATTATATATCCCCCATTCCGAAGGAGGTACGAGCCTCCTTATAATTGATTTCATGTATAGATCTGCAATCATAGGACTGCATACATATCTGCTAACCTCACAAGATCCAAATGTAGTGAAAGTTTTGAAACCTGAGGAGAACAAGTCTAAAAGGACTTCACTGCTTAGTTTAGCAGAAGCATACCGATGTCAAGTAGGAATGAAAATCAAACCAGAAGTAGACAAAAATCAGGCAGCAACTGAATGTGCCAAAAAATAAAAGGAAGAATATAAGGCGAAGGATCAGATGAGAATGTGAGAAATGTAGAAAAGGCATAAATGTAATTGCAAGTACAGAAAACTCCTGGAACAATCTCATGTCAATCTGGATCTGATGCAGGAGTGGTTAAGGAGAGGTGAATTTAATCCAAAAGACAAAAGGTTAATAATGGCAGATAGTGGACTACGTACACATTGGTTTACAAAATCCATTGAACATGTCAGAGAAACAGACAAATGCAGGTTTGCAAAACAGTCGCATTTCCTGTTGCCAGGAGTGGTACACTAATAGCAGAGGGCCTATATTCTGAAAGCCATAATAATGTGGCAAGACTATTACACTGGGGATAGTGCAAACTTTACAATATTGAAGTAGCTTTGAATATCGAATCATTATAGAAAATTACGAAGTTTATATCATATGGGATCATCCATTACCAACAGTTCAAAAACAAGATATAGCAGTACATGAAAATAAGACAAACATAGCATCGATCATTGAAATCGCTACAGCCAGTGACTACAGTGTCTTACATACAGAAAGACACAAAGTCATAAAATACCAGGATTTGCAGGCAGGAATGAGGGCAATGTGGAAGAAAGATACCCAGACAGTTCCAATAGTAGCAGGAGCAACGGTTCATATAAAGAAGAGTTTACAGTTGTATTTAGATACGTTACAGATACATGCACCTCAGTATAAATTTGCAGAAGGAGTCAGTTCTGGGAACATTGCAGGTGCCATGAAAAGCACTTTAGGCTAATCTCGAAGACTGAACCACTTACTAATTTAATAAACTTTAATTATACCCTGACTTAGGAATGGTGTCCACTCCAGTCATGGTATTAGAAAACCAAAAGACTTAGAGAAATGAAATTGAGAGACCTCAAGTGAAACAGCTGTCACCATGTCAAGGCTAAAGCCATCATATAACAAGATCTCTGTTATGAAAACCAGCCAGCCAGGTGTTGTAGAAGAAGAATGCCATGACCATGGCTCAGATTACCTGAATTTGATCAGTGACTGGGGCATCTGACGGAGCTGGCATGAAGGATGTATTTATACAGGGGAGGGGTGGACATGCTGGCAAAGATGAATTGTTCTTTAAGCCCTGGTGGAGGTTGGGGATTTAAATTATAGCTGGACTGCACATGTGGGATAGCCATGAAAGCTTGACTATCCTAGGGCTCAAGGCAGGGTGGCAGCAATAGTGACAAAGCTGGTCAGCGGATAGTCAGCTGAAGGATGCACAAAGCCCCCCCCCCCCCCAGAAAAGATCTCTTTTATGAAAACTAATTCAGTCTCTCATAATGAGTCAGAAGCAATCTCTGGCTTGATGGCAATAAACATCACATTTGTATGTAGTGCCCTTTACGGAGCCAAAGGATGACAGGCCTCACAAATCTACCTAGAATGATAGTTATTAACCCAGGATACAGCCCTAAAGAATGACAGAATAATGTAATGGGCTGTTTTGCCATGAGATGGAGGTTTGGGTTCTGAATGCTAACCAATAGTACATATCAGAGAGTGCCCAAAAAGGCCCATGTTTGGCATCTGTCCCATGCTTATAAACATACCTCTCAACTGTCCAGATTTGTGCAGAATGTACAGATTTTTTGCCTCCTATTTTTAGTCTGTTCCTTATATTTTCAGTCTGTTTCTCATAAAAATCTGTGTTTTTTTGGACAAATCAATAAGGATTGAAGTCAGTAAATAATGACAGACATTTCAGTTACAGACTCCATATCCAGAAAAAATACATATCAACACAAAACCTGCTATTCTGGCAACTTTCTAAGTTTATAAGAGCAATATTTAAAATCTGTCTTTATTATTGACCCTTTGACCCCCCCCCCCCATTAAATTTGGCTTTGTCCAGATTTTTTGCACTGCAAAGTTGAGAGGTATGCTTATATAGAATATGTATATTTCTACAAATCTGAAAAAATGGAAGTAAACAACTGAAAAGGGTGAAAGGGGAATAGTGCAAGTGGGCCATCTCTTTCATAAAACAGCAAATGTAAATGTGAACTGAAAGACATAAAATGAAATTGTTGATTAAGAAAAAAGGAAAGAAAGAAAAAGGGGAAAAACAGAATATCAAAATAAGCAAAAAATGAAAATTAAAGGAAAACGAAGGAGGCACTGAGAAGTTAAACCACAGCTAAGAAATTAAAAATTCATGAGAAAATTATGTATCGTCTTATAAATAAAAATATATGAAAACATGTACAGTATAAAATGGGTGGAGAGTATGCAACATAAAACAAATTATGCTGTAAAATAAACCCAAGACTGCTGCAGTACGCACAGAGTATAATATCATGAAATACAAGGCTGCTGCAAATAACAGGGATACAAAGTAACAGTCTCCAGAACTGTTTCCCGTCAAAGTTGTAAGATTTCATACCCAGTACATGCAGCTAACTTCCAGAAGGCAGATTAAAGGCCAGTTTGAAATGAGTTCAGGGAATTTTAGCCAAGAGACTCCACCACCCTGCATAACTACCACTAATCTGAGTTTTACCCCTCCCGGCCCCTGGGCATGACATCATCCTGGATAATGAAGCATGCCCAGAACAGTGCCTCAGACTGCTGCAATGAAGAAGTGCAAGCGATTCACACTATGCCTGGAGCGGATAATGATAATTTGCATTGCACCATGGCACTAAAGTTCTGCAACATGCCATGGTAATGAATCTCATTATATCCATTCCTGACACAACACAATCCCTGCCCAGCCAAATCTGCCTTGTGCCACAGCACCACCTGTCAGACAGCTCTGGTACTGCAGGTTGTGAGCCTACCAGAGCTGCTATATGGAAGTAGCTGCATACCCATGAGACCATCCCGCACAATAGCTCCAGCTCTGATAAACAGGAGAATGCATGCATGACAGGTAACGTAGCCATCATGCATGCATTCTTACTATCCACGGATCAGGATGGTCTTGTTTGGGGAGGTTAGTATTCTGTTGAGCATATCAAATGTTTTCAGTCGCAACAGACATGAAAGATAAGGGTACAAAAAGCTCCAAAGAAGTGTACACTGGTTGGGAATGTCATAAGCGTGAACAGCTCTGAGTGTGAAAATGTACATGAATTGGGATTCATAAAAGATTGGCAAATTAATCTTTCCCTAATGTATACTGACTGCAGAGTTGATTATATAAGTAAGGAGGAGCATAGTCTAATGCCTCCAGCATGTAGGAGGGGTGCTATTTCATTTGTAGCCATGTTTCAGAACCTTCTAAGGACACAGTGCATGCCACAGAATGAGAGAGTTACACCTGCCATCTACAGCCCATTAGTTATGGTCCATCAGCATCTTGGCAACAGTTGCCCCTCCTCAAGAAATTATATAGAGAAGTAACAGGAACAGTGCCAGTCAAACTAAAGACAGAGGTCAACAGGTCAGCAAAGGCAGTGGTACCCACCCCATCAAATAAAACAAAATGGCTGTTACATACTTGTGCTTTCTTGCTGCGGGCTAAAGAACCATATGTGTGTGTGTGTGTGTGTGTGTGTGTGTGTGTGTGTGTGTGTGTGTGTGTGTGTGTGTGTGTGTGTGTGTGTGTGTGTGTGTGTGTGTGTGTGCGTGCAGCTCTTTGTAACTAAGATATTCCTTTCTGGCAGTGTAGATTCAAAAAAATGCCATAAAATAACCAAGCAAGCTTTCCATTTCTTTATATCATATATTATATATTTTATTGTTCCTTGTAAAGCCTGTGAGACCTTACTGAATGTGATACAAAGCATTTATGAAGTTAAGGCATACGCTGCCTTCAGTACACAATTCTGCTTGCATGCTGTTCTGTAGAATAAGTCATGCAATGCCTAGTTAATGTTATACACTCACCAAAGATCATGCACAAGTGACACAGTGGGGTAGATTGTGCTACTTAAAATGCAGCCATGCCACTTCTTGTGAAGCAGCTCTGAATAACAGTGATAAAGATATAACTGCACTTGTACCTGGTCCTAGGACAATGAAGTGTAGTCATACCTCTCAACTGTCCACATTTTCACAGAACACCCAGATTTTTGCCTTATATTTTTGGTTTGTCCCTCATAAAAAAATTTGTATTTTCTTTTTGGTTGGGGGGGGGTCAGTGAGGACTGAATTTACTAAATAATGACAGACATTTGAGTTTCAGATTTCATATCCTGCAGAAAATGCATGGCAACACACAAAACTTTTATTCTAGCAACTTTCTAAGTTTATAACAGCAATATTTAGAAGTTGTGCCTATTTTTGAGCCTTTGTTCCCCATTATGTTTGGCTTTGTCCAGATTTCTTGTGCCAAGACATTGAAAGGTATGAGTAAAGTATGTGTGGATCAGCTACTGTGCGAGATTGAAGATTTTTTTAAATATCTTACATAGCAGGAATTTTGCATGATAAATACAGGATTTCTTTACAGAATGCAAACACAAAATTTGGCATGTATTACAAAAATTATGGCTGTCATATATAGAAGACACCTTAAAAGGAATATCTGTGGTGAGATAGGGTTATATCCACTCCATACTGAAAACATGGAACCAGGATACTTTAAAAATGACTGTATTATGGTCATGACTGAAACACCCACTAAAGTATGGTGAATTCAGAAACACAGCTGAAATGCATTATAAGGCTTATGTTCATTTTGACATAGATTAGGGAAGAGATAGCTGCAGAACAACAAATATGCTTCTACCCCTTCCCTGTGAGAAAGATATGAGTGTGAAATGCCACCTGTTTGCATAAAATCTGTCGTATGTGTAAGATGCTTTCTTCAATTCAGATGGAAAGAACACAGAGCAAAGACAGTTTGATTGGTCATATATTTTTAACTGTGATATGGATACCCATCCTTTCCTTAAGTAGAGATGTTTTTGGGCTTGGTCATCCTCAGATTCTCTGCTGTTGCATCTGAGGTTCAGTCTAGATTGTTGGTGCTATATAGACTAGAAGTTCTAGGACATGTATGTTCTTGTATCTTCCTGGGACCCCTCCCATAGACATGTTGCTGAAGTTGATTGGCAACTCTAAAATTATCCTTAGGTTTGTACTATGGGTAATGCAGAAGGAGGATGAAAAAATAGCTTAAATCACTCATTTTTAATTCTAGATACATTACAAAAAAACACTTCAGCATTGCAGTTTCTGAAATGGGGCTGCAGGTGGCAGTGTGCAACACAAAAGAAAGAATGCAATTTTCCTTTTATTCATAAAAGAACATGGCACGTCCTGCACCTAGTAATCAAGTGTGTGACTGGTGTGAAACGTAGGACAACTGAGACACAGTAGTAAAGAGATTTATGAATGACAGCAAAGTTATGCCCACGTTCATTCAAATTGCAGGCAGTAGGTAACAGTTAATACCATGAGACAGGCATTATTTCTAACTGGAATACAGGAATCAATCAGGGTTATTTTTTTCCAGCATGTCTCTGTGATTCTCTTTGGAACCACAATAGATGATGTGTGTAGCTAACAAATGACCTAAAAGAATCACATACTCCTTTTCATTTATAAATAAATAAAAATGGATATATGTTGCTATGTAGCACTTCATTGCTTCACACACTGCGCTATAATGTTTCATAACTAGTAGCAACATGTCAGTAGAAAAACATTAATTTCCAGATATCCTTATTCAGACATTCCCTCTTCTCAGCCATACCTTCCAGATACTTGAAGCTGTTAGTCTATTCAAGTTTTTAGCTTCTTCTCATTTCTTCATTTACTGAAATGACCACTGTCTTTTCTGTACTCGGTTTCTTCCCACATGCCTTCCATTATGCATTCTGTTCTCCTATCGCATGCTGAAGTTCCTGTTCAGATTCTGTTTCTTTTTTTTTTTTTCAAAAATATTTTTATTAGTTTTAAAACTTTTACAAAAAAGAAATGAAAATAAATATAAGATAAGGAACTTGTAAAGTACATCAAACCAAGAAAAAAAAAAGTAAAGTACATTCTAAATTAATACAAACAGTTAACAACAAGTTTTGATTTATAGACAAGCAGCTATTGTAACAAGTACCTTACTTCTGAACGGGTAAAACATTCACTAGGGTGCCCCAGAAAAACATAATACAAATAGAAATTAGGCCTCCCAAGAGGAGGATAACTATAATCAGATAACATACTAATATATAAAGTATAAACTATTAACTATTTTGGGGGTACACCACCTAAAGTAAGCTATACATGTCCTAAAAACCTATTTACACCATATTTACAATATATTTACATCATGGATGTCAGAGGACCTCTCCGAATAAAATGACATAAGACAATTAGTAAAGTGTAATGTCTACATTAGCAAATAATTCTGGACCATACCTAGTACAAAAAGGATCCATCTTGGAATGCAAATGTATAAGAAAAAATTTTGCTGGATTTTACTTATTCCGGATTAGATCAAAGAGATTTTCCCAATATTTTTTAAAATAATTATTTTTCTTTTTGCTATCCGTGCACATTTTGTGCGCTGATATATATTTTATTGCCATATCCTTAAAGTTTTCCCATGAAATTGCTGAGGGGTTTATCCAATTTTTAGTAATGAAATATTTAAGGAAAGCACAAGCTGAGACAAGAACATGACGGCAAATACCTTTGATTTGAATAGGAACAATATTAAGGATCATAGTTTGCCAAGAAAATGTAGTTTTCTCATACCTCATTTTTTCTAATTGAATTCTGAGGGAGCACCAGAGTTTATAGATGGTCTTACAACTCCAGAACATGTGTATTATGTCAACATGAGGGAGAGTGCAGAAAGGACATGTTAAGTTTTTATTACATCCAAATTTTTGTAAAACAACTAGGGTGTAGTAAGAGTTATTATTTATCATTAGCTGTGTGTAAACTAGATTTTTGAAGGGGGTCAAGTTTAGTGTATTTCTGATTGCTTCATACTTAGATTTGCTAGAGATTTCATCCTGTATTGAATCCCAGTATTTGGAAAATAAAAGTGAATGACTATGTATAATGGACGACACAAGTTTATAAGTATGTGAGATCATTTTGTTTTTTAGGGAGAGCGAATTAATGATTGATTGTGTTAATTGAATATCTTGTTCCATAACTCTGTATTTAAGGAATTTTTGTTTTATAAGTGAGTTGAGTTGTCTTAAAATAGGGTCATATTTATTAGGAGCCCCAAATAAAGTTTTAACCTCTGCTGCATTTTTAGGGTCATATTTATTACGAACCCCAAATAAAGTTTTAACCTCTGCTGCATTTTTTGTACTATAAAAATGCCAGATTGTAGCCTTCTTGATAATAGGAAAGTTTGGTAGGTCAATCATTGTATTATTGATTTTTAAATTTGGATTCAGATGTATGGGTTGAAGAATGGGGATTGTATTTTGCAAATTAAGGGATTTCATCAGATCATGAAAAATAAGAATTTTGTTTTTTAGAAGAGGCAAAATCTTAATGTTAAATTCACCAACAGGTGTGAGAAAGGGGATAGATTGAGGATGAATTTTGAATGAATGTATATAGTTATACCAGATCTTGACCCATATTGGAGACCAAGATTCGTCATACGGATCATAACTTGCTATTTTTATTAACCGACTTGCGGTAATTATTTGATAATAAAGACTGAAATCTGGAAGACTTAATCCACCCTTAGCTTTTGGGATAGTTAATTTCCTATATGCTATTCTGGTTGATTTAGGGAACCATAAGAATTTAGAAATTGTGGTCTCCATTTTACGAAAGAAGATTTTTAGAATATTAAGAAAAACAGAGTTTAAATGGAAAAGAATTCTAGGTAGAATATTTATCTTGATAATAGCAGATTTTGATAACAGTGAAAGGTTAATATTTTTCCATCTGGTTAGATCATTGTTTATTTGATCTCAAACTTTATAAAGATTAGTTTTCATAAGTTCTTGATGAGAGTGCATGAAGTTAATACCCATATACTTTATTGAATATTTAAGAGGTATGTCAGAAAGGGGGAAAAAGTATTCTAAATGCTTCTTAGGATTCAAAGGAAAACAGGATGATTTGGTGAGGTTAAGCTTATAGTTAGCAACTTTAGAAAAGAGATCAATAGAGTTTCGAATTTTCTGGAGGTCTGTGTTAGGAAGCTCAAAGTAAATGTTAAGGTCATCTGCAAACGCCGAGTACTTTATTTCGATGTTATAGATTTTTGGGATATAATGATAGGTCATCTGTTTGATCCAGATAAGAAAAGGTTCAAGATACAAGTTAAAAAGATAGGGTGATAGCAGACACCCCTGTCTGGCGCCATTTGTAATTTTAATAGGATCTGATAATGTTTTATTTATATAAAGGGAAGTAGAGGCATTTTTATACATCATCCTAATAGTATTAATGACCATATCTGGGAAATTAAAGTATTCCATTGTTACATATAAGAAGTTGAGATCCACATTATCAAAAGCCTTAGTTGCATCTAACATTAAAGCGTATCTTGGATGATTATCCTTTTCAAGGAACATTAATAATGTATGCAAAGTGAGAGTATTATCACAAAGTTGTCTTTGCTTTATAAAACCCAATTGCTCTAGAGAAATAATTGACGCCATCACTTTCTGAATTCTATTTGCAAAAATGGTAGATAAAATTTTCATATCTACATTTATAAGGGCAATAGGGCTATAGTTAAGAGGGTTTTATTTGTCAGAGTTCGGTTTCGGGATGAAAATAGTTTTGGAATTATTCATATACTTGTCCGTAATCCCTTCTGATATGATATGATTATACATGCTAAGTAGGATTTTTGTAAGATTACTGCAGAAAATTTTGTAAAATTCACCTGTAAATCCATCAGGGCCTGGCGCCTTATTAGGTTTCAGTTTTTTAGTAGCTGCAGTTATTTCATTTAGTGTTATAGGGGCTTTTATCTGAGTAATTTGTGTGGAAGATAGTTTTGGGACATTAAGCTTATTGAGGAAGTCTATGTATTGTTATTTTTGGAATTGAGTTTTGGGATTGTAGACTTCCGTGTAAATATCTACAAATGAATTTACAATGTCACTATTTCTATACAGGATTTTCCCTTTGTACTTTATGTCCTTTATATAGTTTGGTCTTTCTTTGATATTTATTAGTCTTGCTAGAGTCTTGGATGGAGTTTTTGCCCATTCTGAGTATCTATGTAGAAGCTTTAATTCAGTCAAAGAGTAGTTTTGTTGGTGGAAGAAATATATTTCCTTCTGAATTCCGTGAAGTTTAATTTCCATATCAGGGGAAAAATCTTTTTGCAGTTCTGTGTCAATTTTTTTAAACTCTTTTGTGAGGTTATTAATGTACAGACTCTCTTTCTTTTTATAATAAGATGCTTTTTGGATAAGTATTCCTCTAATGACAGCTTTAGCCGCTGCCCATTGTATATCTAAAGGGATATTGGAAAGCAATGATTCAGCTTCTAAGTGATTTAGATATTCATTAACCTCCTGCAAAACATCATTTTTTTTCAGAATGTTACTATTTAGTGACCAAGTGAAAATCTTACTGTCATAATTGCATTTTTGGTTAGGGTTAATGCCAAGTGATATATTCGAATGATCAGATATAGATCTGGCCTCATGAGCAAAATTAGCAATTTTAGTCAAGAAAGCATCTGAGATCAGGTAATAATCAATCCTAGACAAAACCTTATGTGAGGCCGAATAGAAAGTGAATTTATTAGACTCCCTGTCAATCTCAGATATTAAAAAAGGGTCAACTAAATTAAAACTATTCATCAAATCTTGAATAGAAGCAGTTATTTGGGTGGGCTGTTTTCTGTTCTTATTCGAGCTATCATTTGATGGATCAATAAGAGCATTCCAGTCGCCACCAATAATGAAGAAATGATCATGGTGTGGAAGTAGCGATTATGTATTTCCTGGATGAATAAATGTTGGTTTGAACATGGACTATACACAGTCAAAAACAAAATCGGGGACTTAACTTGTGGGTACGAGCAAGTGAATAAACACCATCTTCCATTCGAATCAAATTTAGTATCAAGCACTTCTCCAGGGAAGGACTTTTTAATTAAAATAGCTGTACCTCTTGATGCGAGGCTGCTCCCTGCTGATATAATCCGTCTAATCCAATTTCTTTTTTTAATAGTGTCCCACTGGTCATTTGTCATATGCATCTCTTGTAAAAAAACATAATGTTTGATTTGTCTTGATAAATCAGGTGCATAACCACCTTTTTTTTACTGTCCTGAAGACCGTTTACATTCCAAGAATTCACCCTAATCATCTAACTATAAGTTCAAAAAATAACAATAAAAACAAAATAGGGGCAAAAGAGATACTAGTTTCACCAGGAACGGTCCATATAATGATAGGTCCTTTTCTAACACATAAAAAATAAATTGTACTCGAAACTGATGTTCTGACATCCATGCTCCTAACCTTACAACCCGTGCCTAACCACCCATCTTCCTGATATGATTTTATTAGCAAATGTAAAAGATACAAATATACTGTTAAACATGTTTGTATAAAATAAATGTTACAGGTATGCAACAGGGAGACATAAATACTAACCTTGATAGTCCAAGTGTCACCCAACATTCACAACTACACCCTCATACCACTCCAAAAGCTATTTAATACTAACATATAAATCTAAAATGTACATTTAAAGGCAAAAAGATGCTTAGAATAGTTAATAAAAGAGTATATGAATCATACTTTCTAAAAGACTTAATATATATATATATCATTTTAGAAGATCATAACATGGAATTAGTTATGCTTACAGGTGCATCAGGTTGGATTGGTATACATTATTATGACTGTACACATTAGTTTAGAACTCCCTATAAATCAATAATACTATATCTTATCACAGACAGTAAGCAGGCAAGTGTAACTATATCTGGCATTCCGAGGGTAATGGCATATCTATACATATTATTTTAAAATCTATTACTGAAAATCAAAATCACACACCTAAAATAAACATGCATTTAAAATAAACAGAAAGACCATTTATAGACCCAAACAAAGTAATCAGCTGAGCTTTGTATATCATTTGCAGATACCTGAGACTTACAAAGCTTATAGAACACATAACTATACACTTCACCCCTATAAGATACAGATCACTTATTTAGCTCATCCTTACATACTTCCACTACCTCTCTCAACACAACACCACAAACATATACCACCCTTTCACTCCACAAGCACTCTCCCCCCTTCCCACTTACATTCATTTCACTCAATAACACCTGAACTCTATCCCATTAACCTCAATCTATTCTTTAAATTCAAAATAACCTCTCCTTATAAACTCCATAGTCCCTTCCTAAGCTCCAGTATCCACAAATATCCAATAAACTATAGTATTCAAACTACACAATCCAAACACATTCGTAACTTAATCAAATACCTTACAACCATACTTCTATCCGGTGACATACACCCTAACCCAGGCCCAATCACCACTACCTCTATATCAAAATCCATTCTACTAGCCTCTCTAAATGCCCAAAGTATAGCAAATAAAATCCCTAATCTTCACGCATGGCTTTTCCATAACAAACCTGACATCTTAGCTATTTCTGAAACCTGGCTAAAACCTCATATAAAAGACACTGAAATTCTTCCACCAAACTACTCAATAATCAGAAAAGACAGAACTCACAAAAAAGGTGGTGGGGTAGCTTTACTATATTCTTCCATCCTATCCATTACCCCCTATAACAAACCCATTCCAAATTTCTCCAATGCAGAACTACTGTTAGCTATATTTCAGCTAAATAAACATAAACACATCTGCATAGTTTCACTTTACATCCCCCCTGGCAACAATGTCTCAGTATTAGAAGATATCCTATCCTGGCTTTCTATCAATATCACCTATGAAACTATTATCATGGGTGACACAAATATTAATTGGTCTTCCATTCAATCCTCCACACACCCTATACTTATTAACCTTTTTAAATACTCTCAGCTCATCAACCTACCTACAAGACCCTCTAAAGATCTCTCCACTGGCAGTACCCTAGATTGGATCTTAGTCTCTCACCCCCATTATTATACCGACAGTGGAACTCTTCCCAACTCCCTCAGTGACCATCTTCCCATCTTCACCAAATGCCTTCCATGTACACTACAGGCAACACATAACTATATTAGCAGTCGCAACCTAAAAAAACTTTAACCCAGTAACCTTCTCAGACTCCCTAAAATCAATAAATTGGGGCCCACTAAAAACTCTACCCCTGGACAATGCTGTAGCTTACTTCAATACTAATTTCCTAAATCGCTTGGATAGCTTCGCACCCATAAAAACCAAAAGAATATGGAACAATACTGCCCCCTGGTTAACAAAAAAACACACTGACTGCCATGCGTCTGAGAGACAAAACCCGGGCACGCTACCAAAGAAACAAAACCCCCTCTAACTTTAACGAATTCAAAACTCTTCGTAACAATGTTAAAAAGCTTATTACTATAGATCGAAAAAACTACTTCTCCACACTTCAAAACAACCATAAAACAAATCCTCAAAAATTCTGGAAAGGCATCAACAAACTCCTAAAACCTGGCACTACAGTAAACCCAAGTCCAGACCCAAATGCTCCAGATATCAATCTCACCACCCAATTCAACTCTTTCTTCTTAGACTCTATCTCTAAACTAACCACTTCCTTCTCCAATATCAACCCACCCTCTATGCCCACACCCCTCCTCCTACCCCCCATCTCCTACCTCTCATCTCCCATCTTTCTCCCTAAAACCCATCCCTACCTCTACCATAAAAAAACTATTGCAAAAGCTTAAACCATGTACTAATGCACCTGATAATATACCCTCATCCTTTCTTAACATAGCTGCCGAAGCCATCTCCTTTCCTATTAGCATCCTAATAAACCGATCTATCCAAGAAAGTTATGTTCCAATACTCTGGAAAAAGCTTTCATCATACCTTTGCATAAAGGAGGCAAAAACAATGACATATCTAACTTCCGCCCCATCGCCATCCTTTCTCCAATATCAAAACTCTTAGAAAAATGCATCCATCTCCAACTCCTCCCCTATCTCCTAGATAATAACCTACTAACCTCCACACAACATGGTTTCAGACCCGGCCACAGCACCATGACTGCCCTCCTTTCCTTCCTAGAAACTGTAAATGCAGCTAGAGATTCTGGCTGTATTGTATCCACCCTCCTTCTCAACCTCTCTAAAGCCTTTGATACTATATCTCATAGCCTTCTACTTACTAGGCTATCTAACTTAAACCTTTCCCCTGCCGCTATCAATTGGTTCACCAGCTATCTCTCCCACAGGCAACAAGCAGTCAAATGGAAAACAGCCATCTCCCCCTTCCTGAACACACCCACTGGAGTCCCACAAGGCTCCATCTTGGCCCTTCTCCTCTTCAATATATTCATAAATGACTTCTATCACTCACTTCCCCACGCCAAACTCGTTCAATATGCAGATGACTCCACAATTATCTGCACAGCCACATCCATTCCAGCTCTCTTAAAATTAACCCAAGACGCCTTCTCTACCACTGAACAGTGGATGAAAAACAATAATCTTGCTCTCAATGCATCAAAAACCAAGCTTATGATATTTACCCCCTCAAAAAACACAACCATTGACAAAAATACATTCTCTATCATCAGCCAAAACCACACACCTCTTGAACTAGTATCAGAAGGCAAACTACTAGGGGTCCAGATTGATGACAAACTCACATTCAATAGCCACTTGCTACTAAACATAAAAAACCCACATTAAACTTGGCATGCTTTATCGCCAAAATCAATTCCTCTCCACAACTACTAAGCTCAGTCTGGCTACAACATTCCTTATCCCTTCCCTTCTTTACGGCACTCCTATCCTAACAAACCCTCAATCATCCCTTAAAACAAAACTGTCCACATGTTATAATAAAATTGCAAAATTTGCCACTGGCCACAAAGCATCTACCCACCACTGTGTATCTCTCCACAAACTAAACTGGCTTGAGCTTCCTAACTATCTGTCCTTTACTCAGCTCAGTTTTGCCCACAAACTCATTTTCCAACCATCCCTCTGTCCCTCACTCACCTCCACCTTTAAAATGCACATGTCTCAAAGACTCCTAAGATCGAATAACCAAAATCTAATAGAACTGTACAAACCTCTTCACTCTCCAGGAAAAAACCTGCTGTCCTTTGCCCTGGCACGCCAATGGAACTCCCTTCCCCCCTTCATCCGCACTACTACAAACCTCCCAACTTTTAAAAAATCCCTGCATACACATTTATCATCCTCCTGGGAAGGCTCCTGCTCTCATCCCTCCTAGTTCAACCCATCCCCTACTGACTGCCTCTTCTCTTAATTAGTTTAACATAAGTAAGCAACAACTCCTAATAAGTCTCAAATTCTACTTTTCCTTAAGTCTCAAATTCTACTTTCCTTTCAAGATACATCATATTGCAATTGTTATTGCCATTGCTATGCTATAATTTACATATAAAATGTAACCAGAATACTAGAATTTTACTACTTATAACTTAGACCCTTCTCTATGAAACCATCTCCTTTTTGACTTAGACCCACATTTGACTACTCCTATCAACCACTATTATTGCCTTATTACCACTGTTGTTGATAATTTCTTTTAATATGATCTGTTTAATATGATTGTAAGTGTTAAAGTGTGAACCTCAATTACTTGTAATTCCTTTTACTTTGTTTTGGAGCTTTTCTCCCCAGGACTCCATTGAAAATGGGTACTTAGGGCCCAATGGACTATCCTGGTAAATCAACTACAAATAAATAAATAAAATAAATAAATAAATTAGATTTTAGACACAATTAAATTAATACGTAGTTACCAATTTAACTAATACTGCAATATAAAACTAAATACTAATCAATTAATATTTGTCAGGCATTATAATAAACTAGAGACATATATATAACATTCATTAACTAAATATAGCACACACTGACATAATGCTTTTTAAAATACATAATAATGTTACTAACATTACCCTGAATGAAATCCTTCAATGTTCTTACATTTTCAGCATCACACAGAACCCAAACTGTAAAAATACAGTCCATTTCTTCATAAATATGAAGTATTTTATGATTTTTAGCTATCCCAGTAATGCTTTTAGCTGCTTTTTGCTTCTTTCCAGATTCTGTTTCTTATCTACATTGTCTGCAGAGAGCAGCTTTGTTGACCTGTCCTCTTCAACCTGTTTACTAATGTAGTCCATCACCATCGTGAAAAAGAGCAGGCACAGAGCTGAACCCTTCTGCACATCCACTCCCACTGGTTTGTTGTACATAGCCTATACTAATTCTAACATTATTTCTGGGACTAAAGTGGTTGTGTTTCTTTGGGTTCTGGGGACAGCTGAAATCTAACTTTTTATGACTTACTTGACAGTACTGTATGTGCTCAGCATGACCAAATCCTACCCATTCCGTGCATGCAGTCATACCTATCAGTTGTCCAGATTTCCACAGAATTTCCAAATTTTGTCTTGAATTTTTTCATCTGTTCATCATAAAATCTGTGGTTTTCTGACAAATCATTGAAGTTTGAAGTCCAGTAAATGACAGGCATTAAAGTTTCAGAATTCATATCCTTCAAAAATGTGCACTAATGCAAAACCTGTTATCCTAGCAACTTTCTAAGTTTATAAGTGCAGTATTTAAAATCTGCCTTTTTGAGCCTTTGATCCCCATTATTTTTGGCATTGCCCAGTTTTCTTACTGTAAGAGGTTGAAAGGTATGCATGCAGTATTATGGCCCATGTAGAGGTAGTGCTATGGAGTCAGGACATTGGGGTGCTATCATCATCATCATCTTCACTGTGATGGCCCTGCACTGGCACAGTAATAAAGGAGCCTCAGTCCTTACCATGTACACAATGGGAGGATGACAAGTACACACACAGTAAAGGACAATTTACCTTAAGAGTGCACAGAGATCAAAGTCAGTCTAGGGCTGGTTTCTCCCTCTTTCTCCAGATCCCCAATAAGACTCCCAACTAACACAACTATAGGGTTAAGATCTCAGCTGAGTGGTCAAGCCAAAATGTCCAGCACCCTCTCTGTCTAACCAGTGCTTTGTGTCCTGCCGAAGTAGCTGACACACAGACACACTTTGAGATTTAATTTATATACAAACACGCAGACACTCCTGGGGAAGGCTGGGACAGGTTTACTAGCTATGCCCCCTTCTGCCCAGACTATAAAGTAATTATCACTGCCACCAACCAGCTCTTTATCAGCTACTATAAAGTCCTTACGAAGGGTGCCCAATCCTACTGTGTAATGTTACTATTATCCAAATGGTAAGTGTGACCAAGACCAAGGCTATTGGAGTGGCCTATACAGTGTCACCAAACATATGTACAAGTACTGTAAGAGCTTAAATATCTCTAAACAAACCAGCCACAATTAAAAAGTTAAAATATATTTAATAATAAATAATAAAAGAACAAGACAATACTCAACACAGTAACTACAGAGTTCAGAATCACAGGAAATATGTTAAAACAACATTGCAGGACCATCTCAAATACAGAAAACATCTAAACTTATCTTTACTATATTCCTATTTATATGCAAAAGAAATTACTGTACCCTAGACATACTTACAGAGCAAGACAAATGCAGATGAGTGGATGTCTCTAGGTCCAAAACAAGATACAAAATGCAAAGTCTGTCTCTGAGAGTATTCTCAAATTACTATCAAACATTACGAGATGACATCACTCTTTGTCACTTGCATTCAGTTCCCAGGCTAAGTAGAAACTAACATCTCTGTGTCAAAAATACATATCTCTTAGATGTGCAGCTACTAAGAAGTTACATAGCAATAAAAATACTTTACATTTTAAACATAGCAATTACTTTTCTTCAAGACAATAAAAAAACTTCTAGCTCTAGACATCCTGTCTTCTTGCTGCATTGAAACTTAACTTTTATAACACATCATAAAGCACTTAATTCCCACTTATTTTCTTGACATTTTGCAAGTTAACTCTGTATGTTCCAGCTTCAGCTATTAAAACATACATTTGCACAGGTATATCATTTATATACATTTCTTTTCTTTTCCAGTGGGATACACTAAGGTTACATTTTAGCTCAGTACTTTACACACACTTTTGCACCAGTACTTTAATATCCACATAACATATAGTTGTCTTACATTTATAAGACAAGCATACGAATCATGTTAATATTCACAACTGACATATGATTATTTACAAAATTCCAGATAGCTGGGCTGGCAGTGTCACAATCCCCATCACCATCATCATCACCATCACCATCATCATCATCACCACCACCATCACCATTATCATCATCATCATCATCATCACCATCACCACCATGATGATAATGATCCTTTTTCCCATTTTTTGCTTTGGGTAAGTGTGTCACATCAACTGTCACCATCTGTTTTGATTCAATGCCAATATCTTACCTTCTTTGATGGTCATGCCTGAGTGTTACAGGTCTTCTGTCATGCAATCTATCCATTTACTATATACCCTCATTTCCACTTGCATTCTTCCTAACTCCCTCAAATCTTCATCACCAGATTGCCTTCTCCTTTCCTGAACATGTGAACTAACTGTCAGAATCTGTCCTCTTTGCCCTTCTCTGCAATTGTGGCTAATTTGGCTTGTGTGCTGATATCCTCATTTCATCACTTGTCCAACAGTGTGCATTTTACTACCTGCCTCAAACAATTCATCTCCAACATCTCTAGTTTCCTTGGCTGCTCAGTTATCACTACAAATGTTTCTGTAGCATACAGTCCTACTGGTCACAGCACTGTTTTGTACACCTTACTTTTCAGCTTCTTTGGCATTCTTCTGTCATACACTATCCCTGACACTCTGTGCCAGTTGGCTGCAGCCCCTCTGATTATTGCTTTGGCTTCCTTTCTTTTCAACACCGCTCCCAGACATGTGAAGCTGTTAACCTGTTCCACTATTTTCCCTTCTATCTCAATTCTCAGATTTCTCTGATTTCCCTATTTGCTTCCATTACAGCTGTCTTATTTGTACTCAATTTCACCCCATATGCCTTCAGTTTTACATTCCAGTCCCCTATCCTTTGCTGATGTTCTTGCTCAGAGTCTGCCTGTAGTGCACATTGTCTGCATACAGCAACGTTGTTTATCTGCCCCTCCAGCTTGTTTGCTAATGTAGTTCACCACCAGTATGAACAGCAATGGTCTCAGAGCTGTACCCTCATGCATAACCACTCTCACTGGGAATCCTTCTGTGATCCAAACACTATTCATATTTGTGTCACTGAGTCCTAACATATAGCCTGCACTAATTCTCAGTGGATGTCCTTCCATTCACAGTGGCAGTACTTTAAACAGATGTGATTCCCTGCCGTGGAAGCCCAAACGTCTGTCCAGGCTACCAAAGACTACTTGTTGCTTTTAAAAGGTACACCAAACGTCACTCAAATGCCCCTTGCATAGTGTAGGTCATACATGTGAAGTTCAGGCCTACCATAATTAGAACTTCTTTGCCATCGGTCTGAATGTATCTTTTTTACTATTTGTCTGTTTACCTGCATCTGTTTTCTGCCAGTTGAACGCATTTTCATTCACCAGTGACTACCTATGCCTGTTTGCTGACTTCTATTGCAGTTGCAGATAAGCTTTTAGGGCTACTAATTATCAGACCCATATGTCTTAGGTATGAGTTGGCTCTTCTTTTTCAGGCCTGTCAACTTATTTCTGATTTTCCAGATTCTGAGGGTAAAACTTCTTAGGATGACACTAGACTATTGGCCCGGAGGCCGTTATAAGCCTAGCCAAGAATTTCACCCATGTCCCCTCAAAGTCAGCATCTGTTTCCCCTGTCCAGCAGGGACAAAGGTGGGATCCCAGGGGTGTATTTTCTGTTTCCCATCCAGTTGTCCAATTTCCTCTTAAAGAGTGCTAGAGAGGTGCCCTGCTTGACATGGAGAGGGAGTCTATTCCACAGATGGGGGAGTCTTTGGGACACAAACCTATCTTGCCAACAAGTTCTATTAATGTTACAGACCAGGTTAAGGCCTTACGTGTGGGTTGCACAAATGGATTTTGTCTTACGGATATGCAGAAACTCCATCAAGGCTGGGTCTGAAATGGCCTTGTATGCCTTTCACAGGTCACCTCTGAGCAGTCTGTATCAGACTGAGTAGAGTGACAGGGCTGTTAGCATCTTTGTATAGGATAGGTGTTTGAGACCCTGTGGTCTCTCCAACTGCTGTATGTGCTTGGCAAGGTACATACCAAAAGGGGCATTGTACTCGATAATGGGCCTGATAAGGGAAGAGTACAGAGATGTTATGTCCTCCTAGTTCCTGGATGAAATCCCTTATTTATGAGGTGAACCTTGTAGAAAGCCTTCTGTACAATGGAGGCAATGTGGTGGTCAAAAGTCAGGTTGCTATCAACCTGGGTGCTCAAGTCCCTCATGATCGATTGCATGCTTAGTACATTGTTATTAATGTGATAATTAGTGGAGATGGCATTTTCCTCAAAGGGGATAATGATGCATTTCTTGGCATGCAGTTTGAGGCCATGCTTCTGGCACCAGTCATTAGTTTGGGTAAGACCCTCTTGGAGGATGTTCACATCACTAGGGGAATTTAAGACAGCACCCATTGTGCAGTCATCTGCAAACTTGGTCAGCTACAGACCACTGGTTTTGGCTTGCACCTCAGAAAAGTATATCCCAAACAGTAGATGCCCCAACACCAATCCTTAGAGTACACCACTCGTTACGGGTCTACTACTAGAGGTGGCTTCCTCTACTTTGACTGAGTGAGTTCTATCAGTGAGCCAGTTAGCTACCCATCTGGTAACATATGGGTTGATGCCTAGCTGGGAGATTCTATCTATTATGCCCAAGTGAGAAATAGTGTCAAAGACTTTGGCTAGGTCAAGACAGGCAGTGTACACCATCTTCCCATCGTCCATGGCTTTGGTGACTGTTTTGAAGAATTCAACCAAGTTTAACAGGCATGATCTCCCTTTGACAAAACCAAACTGTGTGGGGTCAAGCATGTGGAGGTTGCGAATGTCTTTGTTTATAAGGTTCATGATAATGCATTCCATGGCCTTGCAGATCAGGCTAGTAGGCTGATGGGCCTATAATTGCCTGGGTCAGTGGATGCTCCACCTTTGTGTAGAGGGATGACAGTGGCTGTCCTCCATTCAGCTGGAATGAAACTGATGCTCAAGCTTTGACTGACTAGGGCGTCTAATGGAGCTCTGAGCTCATCCCTGAGTTCATGTAGGATACAGCTAAGGATGTTATCGGGTCCCATGGAGACTGTATTTTTTTGCCTTTGAGAGGGCATTAAGGATCTGCTTCCGGGTGATGAGGGAAGTGGGACAGATGCTGGGGATGTCCTGGTTTACTGATGGGGGGACAGGGGGGGGTGAAGTTTTCACTGAACCTGTCTGCCAGCAGGTTGGCTATATTTATGGCATTTGTGTATGTGGTGTTATTAACCACCAGTTCAGAGCAGATTTGGGTGTTGCCTTTGAGACTGTGGACATATGTGAAGAAGACCTTGTGATTGTCCTTGGTGGATGTGGCCAATTTGGAGTCAAAGTTAGCCTTAGAGGATTTCACCATTGACCTTATTTGCTTATTGAGACAAAGAAGAGATTGCTTCCAATGTGGCAGCTGCTCCTTTTTGGCCCTGGACAACAATTTTTAACTTCTGTTATACAGTTTGTTTATTGCTGCTGTCCATCAGACAGGTTTATTCTTCCTTGAGGAAGATGATTTGGTCCTGTCAGGTATTGCTGAGTCCATACAGCTATGTAGATGCTCATATAGTTTTTTGGTGTAGGCTTGGACATTAGTGCTAGTTCCAACTGAAGGGACGGTGGCTGTGAAGCTTCTTATACCTGCTCTGAGGAGGCTGTGGTCAGCTTTATCTTTTTTATCTTTCTGTTGTTGCCTTGCAACCTGATCAAGTTACTTAAGACCATCTGCTGAGTCACTAAGCAAAAGCTGGCAAACTGCTTTGGATGTCTTGTTCTTTGCTATTGCAACTGTTCCCTTTGCCTCTTTCGTAGCCAACCAGTATTCCTTGGATTTATGTCTACTCGCTGAAGGCAGGTTTAGTGAAAATAAAAACAGCAAAAAATATTCACCAAAACTGCCTTCAGCGAGCACCCTGAGGAAAATTAAGGTAAGTCCCCATGTACCCCCATGTGGGGGAGATTCCTAACCCCACCGGAACTTCTACAAACTAACTCCAGGGTCACAAAACAGTGGAGAAAAGGGCAAACGCCTCTATCACCAATTGTAATTTCGGCAAGCTTACTTTCACCATTTTACTTTCGCAGAAGCTGTCTTTAGTGACCTGACATGTACCCTATTCCTTCCCAGACTGGTCCATCCTTTCTATCTCGCACTCTTTCCTGTACTCCTTCTTTTTTAATAACTTCCTAGACTTCTGCATTCAACCACTAACTTTCCTTATGTACCTCATTTCCATACCTGGCTTGACCGCATATCTGTTCTATAGTTCTCATATATGCTACTTTAAGATACTGCCATCTTCTATCCACCTGCTATAACAAAATTGCAAAGTTCACCAACAATAGCTCACATCTTATGCACCCCTGCTCAGTCCTTAATCAACTCAACTGGCTTGAACTTCCCCATCTTCTTCTGTACAACCACCTTATCCCATAAAATTCTTTACCACTCTGAGAAACCCCCTGCACTACAAAATCTAATACATTCTTACTCTAGTACTAGGGTCCTACGCTCCAATAACGAACCTCTCCTCCAAGTCACTAAAGCCATCACTTCTGCCAGAGCCACCCTTTATTCAAATTTTATACCTAAAAAATGGAACACACTACCTATTAATATATCAGCCACTACATGCTAAGCTCAATTTAAAACATCTCTAAAAACACACTTTCTAGCCAATTGGATTTGTGACTGTGACTCCCCAGGCAAGTCTACCTCCATCTTCCTTTGCTTCACTCAGGATAACCTCCCTTACTCTCTGGCAGTAAACCTCTCTTCTTCTTGCAAGTCTCCTTCTTCATACCATCTCTTCCTCTCAACAATGAATCCTTCTTCTAAGTATAGACACTAGGAGTAAACATAGTATTAAAACACTATCTAGATGTTATTTTGTTGTACAGCCTAAGGTGTTTCATCCTTCTACCTGTATAGTGTTTCTTACTAACTCCTAGTCATAGATGTTGTTCATGTTAAGTATTACTAACACAATTTGATTTAATGTAAATGTAAAATGTTACTTATTTCGTTCTATTCATAGGTGTTGTTTTATTTTTTTATATTTATATATTTTTTCTTTTCTTTTTCTCTTTATAATTAATATTGTATTTGCAGTGTTGTTTTAATGTTTTTGTCCTGTATGTTTATCTTTGCTTATATTTGCTAGAGCTCTTTCCCCTTGGGTCTCCACTGAACTTATCAATGCAATGCAAATAGTTAATAACCTTTTCTTTTCTACAATTATTTGTGTTGTGATTGTTATTTAATATTTGTATAGTGTCACTTTATTTTTACTTATGTTTGCTGCGGCTTTTCTCCTCAGGTCTCCACTGAAAATGGGTTTGTTACAAACTCAGTTGGACTAACCCGGTTAACAAATGTGAAATAAATAAATAGTATTATTATCATAATTAGACGATGTAAAATGTAAAGTGTCATGTCTCTGTACCTGTGATATTGTACTTTATAAATCTGTGTTATATGTGGAGCATTTCTGCCTAGACCTCTGTTGAAAAAGGACTTGTGTCCTGTCAGACTTTACTGGTAACCAAATGTAAAATAAATAAATAAATAATAAATCTCCACATATTTCCTCATCTTCCTGTGGATCTAGGGCCTTGAGCATTTCCTTTAACTCTTGTGCTTCTGTTCCTGTTAGCTTCCACATTTTCAGCTTGTTCTCTGTTAACCTTTTAGAGCTTCTCTAACCACAGCTTACGGCTGATTTTATCTACTAGTGGTTTAAACTGGGGACTGACTGTTTCACTGGGGATGACGTTTTGCAATCTCTACCCCTATGTCCTTTTCTTACTAGGAGGAAGTCTACCTGAGTTGCATGCTGACCATCCTTGCGTATGATTTTCTGACCGTCTGTCTTACTGAACTATTTGTTTTCCACCATCACGTCAAGAATAACCTTTACCCTCTTTATTGCCATTGCTATTGCCCTGCCACTCAGAGCTAAGCAGCCCTCATAACTTGTTCTGTCTATCCCAATATGTGCATTCAGTCTCCATTCGTTGGGTGGCACGTTGCCAGGGCACTTCTATAGGCTAGGCTTTTCCAGGCCCATTAGCCTAGTCACACATATGAACATATGAAGCTATCAACACCAACTCATGCTGTCCTGCTTTATGTAAAACTGCCTGAATGCACTCTTTTCCTTGCTATCACAGGCCTGCTGAGAGGCATAAGCTGAGATTATGAATACTGCACTATCTTTACACTGGAGTCTGATTGCCTTGAGTTTATCACTAATTCTGATGACATCTCTCACTGTCTTCTAATGATTCTTCCTCATCACAATGCTCACACAATTTCTAGTCTGTCCTCCCCTTGAGCAGAAGACTCTTGATACCAAGCCAGCTGGCTTTGCTGTCCTACTCTGCCCCTCAGTCTTTCCCTGAATACACAAGATGTCCAACTTCCTGCTTTTCATTATGTCATCTGCTACCAAGCTGCA
The DNA here is from genome assembly GCF_019279795.1 of Protopterus annectens. Lineage (NCBI taxonomy): Eukaryota > Metazoa > Chordata > Ceratodontiformes > Protopteridae > Protopterus > Protopterus annectens. The sequence goes on along the minus strand of NC_056736.1, from coordinate 608,182,128 downwards.
TCCCGTCAGTGAACCTATACTGAGTGTAGCAATCCTTAGTTCAAATTTGGCAGGCTGATTGGTTTAATATCCAATTTTCACTCAGCAGAGCTATCACAAATAACACAAGCCAGTAGCTTATTGACACAGGGATGCTGGACTTTATGGCAGACACACAATGACCAATAGGGGCACATAGACCCCTCCCACCATTAGCATGGATCCCTTGCATAGGCTGGAGTAAGTCCTTTTCACTGGTAAATACCCATGCCCATTGAGTGGCTACCCTTGACATGATACAGACTCTGTGATCCATGTAGAGGACTTTACACCACAACTGATGCTTAAACGGGTTGGCCTACACAACTTTCCTGATAAGCACCACATAGAGTTTGTGCTGCTGTCCATGACTCCATTCATTTTGAGTTAATTTAAGGTAGAAACGTCCAGCGTGTTTTTTTGAAGTGGGAAGTACCCCACAGGGACACAGAGAGAACATGCACACTCCACATAAAAATTAGCTAGGGGTCAGAAACGAACTTCAGGGTACCCTTGGCTGTCTGTGTATGGACTAGGTTGACTAAAGTATGTCATGGTAGTCAGTGAAGTTTATTTACATAGAATGTTTTTGAATCCATTACCTGAATGTGACACAGTGTACCTTATATGGATTGCTGACTGCAGCATACAATCTCAGAAATCCTAGGCATTCTTCACCCCACCCCCGGTATGATGTCATACCAAATGGTGGACTTGAAAATTGGTGTAACATTGCATGATGGTAGAGACTCCTCCAGTACCCTACCCCAGACTTTATAGAATACCACTATTGAAAGAATTCACTCAGGTAGCTTGTTATACCTAGTATATTTTTTGTGGAGTATATATCTTTATATACTATTAATTTATGTGAAAAGCATGAATATTTCAAAGAAGTTTTCTTGGGCACAGCAGTAAACCTATAATTCATAGTAATTCTAATAGTATCACCTATATCATGAGCCAGTCCCAATCAGATCGAAGTGGTATAGTCGAGTGCGTCTGCCATCTTGCAACACTACCTTGATACTAAATCCCAACCACCCCTGGTCCTTACACACCCTGATGCTGCTCTGGTGCCACAAATGTTAATGCTACCTGGGAGCAGGAAATGAAATTCACAATCATTCAATACTAATGAATCCTGTTATCAAAGAATTATGGAATATACAAGGCAAACTGGGCTATTTGGCCATTTAAACTTTACCAGTGCTCACTGTTAGACCTTAACTCCTTTTCAAGAGAGCAATGGGCTATTTATACCAGTGGTGTATTTATGAATTTCTATCTAGTTGTCTAATTTCTTCTTAAAGAAAATAGTATATAACATCACTTTATATGAAGAGGAAATTTATCAAGAGAAAGAATAGCCATTGTGTAATGAATCTGTCTCTCCACCATGATTTATTTGCTGAAGCAGGTTCAGATCTCTGGTTCTAGTGTCCACTAGAATATTTTACTGGTGGAGAAATAAGAGGTCTTGGACTGCTGGATCCCGAATGGTCTGGAAGACAAAGCACAAATCAAATTTAAGGACTCTACAGGACACTGAATACAGGAGCAAGGCCTCCAGCTTCTTTTGGTAACTCAGGTCCTTTATTCTTATAATCTTTTTTCATCCAGAACCCTTAGAGTCTTGTTAACTGCTTGATATATTAATTAAGGCACATCCCAAAAGGAACATTGTATCCTATGATGGGCCTGATCAGTACAGAATGTAAAGCTGTTAGGACTTCTTTGGACCTAGAAGAAACATCCTCTGTGATCAGCTTCACCATATAGAAGGGTTTCCTGACCCCTGTTATAATAGCTCATAGGGTTCATAGGTTAGTGCTAGACTACCTGCCCTTTCAGGCCATTTTAAGCCTAGCCAGTTACCCCATGTGAGAATCAAACCCTGCACCTTGTGTCTGTAAGGTAAACACCTTAACCATTAGGCCAATCTTCCACCCCTATGGAGGTCAAAGGAGAGAAAGTTATCTACTCATATTTCAAGGTCTCCTACAACATCTTTATTTTGGAGTGGGGTGTTTTGTATACTATAAGCTGGGTGAAAGGTTTGTGTACCAAATTTATTTTTATTTATTTATTTTATTTTACATCTGTTTACCAGGAAAGTCAGAATGGACAAAAAGTCCATTTTCAACAGAGGCCCAGGGAGAAAAGCTCCACAAAATACAATAACAGTGAAATGGCATGTGGCAAATAAATGCAACAATATTGCATTTTTTAGCATTTACTTTTAGCCCATTAGCAGCACATTGTCTACTAATGTGTGTAAGTTTACTTTGCAGCTTTTGTCCATCAGAAAGGGATTCAAGTATAACACCCAATTTACAATCATTAGCAAACTTGGTTAGCGAGAGTTCCTGATTTTTGATTTGGAGATCACAGAAGTATATTCCAAACAGTAAAGGTGCCAGCATGGACCCCTGGGGTCCTCCCTTGTTAATTTCATGTTCCCGAGGCTCTGCCTACCACTGTCATGGTGTGGGTTCTGTCCCTCAGTTAACTATTTAAATATCTAACTGCATAGGGATTATTTGGAGTCTGTTTAGCTTATTAATAATGTTGGCATGTTATATTGTATAAAACCCTTTGTAAGATTGATGTATGCTGTATTGAGAGCATGACCGCTGTTTGTGGCTTACATTACCTTCTCAAAGAAATGTATCAGTTTCATTAAACAGGATTTGCCCTTAACAAAGCCAAACTATAGACAGTAAAACATTCTAACATTTTTATTCAGTGTCTGTAACGCCATGTTCCACAGCCTTGCAGATGAGGCTCACAAGGCTGACAGGTCTGTAATTACCAGGGCTGGTGATGGGACTATCCTTGTGAAGTGACATCACAACTGCTGCACACCTCAAGGGCAAAGACAGTGGATATGCTCAGGGTGAATAGTTGTAGAAGGTCCATCAGTACCTGTGGTTTAGCAAGCAGTCTTGTATGCTGTCAAGGTCAGTGTCCATACATTCAAACTCTAAGCCTTCTGGGGCACTTTACAACAGTTTGCCATGAATAATAAAGTAGTTACATTGGCCTAGAGCACTCTTAAATACCTCAAGACTTCCAGTTTTTCTAACAACTAATGGCAAACTATTACATACGTTACCATTTTTTCTGTGAAATAATCTTATCCCTGTAATACTGTTATGATGAAGATAGTTCACAAATAAAGAGTTGTTTCTTTCCCCCATAACATGAACCCTAAATTCTCTTCATAATATTGCTGCCATGGTGTTGCCACTCACACATTTATAGATGCAAATTAAATCTCTTTTTCCCAATCTATGTATAACTGAATATGACAACTTTTTTAGCCTGTTCGTGTAACACAGGTGCTTAACTCTAGTGATTTATCTTTTTAAAATATCATTGGATCCTTTCTAGGAGAGTGTGTTGAGCAGATGGAAAGAGTACTTTGAGGGGTTGATGAATGAAGAGAATGAGTGGAAGAGAAGGTTTGATGATGTGGGGATAGTGAATCATGAAGTACAATGGATTAGCAAGGAGGAAGTAAGGATAGCTATGAAGAGGATGAAGAATGGAAAGGCTGTTGGTCCAGATGACATACCTGGGGAAGCATGGAGGTGTTTAGGTGAAATGGCAGTGGAGTTTGTAACCAGATTGTTTAATGAAATCTTAGAAAGTGAGAGGATGCCTGAGGAATGGAGAAAAAAGTGTTTTGGTACCGATTTTTAAGAAGAAGGGTGATGTGCAGAGCTGTAGTAACTACAGAGGGATTAAATTGATCAGTCACAGCATGAAGTTATGGGAAAGAGTACTGGAAGCTAGATTAAGAAGGGAGGTGATGATTAGTGATCAGCAGTATGGTTTCATGCCAGGAAAGAGCACTACAGATGCAATGTTTTCTCTGAGTGTGTTGATGGAGAAGTACAGAGAAGGTCAGAAGGAGTTGCATTGTGTCTTTGTGGATTTAGAGAAAGCATATGACAGGGTGCCTAGAGAGGATTTTTGGTATTGTATGAGGAAGTCGGGAGTGTCAGAGAAGTATGTAAAAGTGGTACAGGATATGTACGAGGGTAGTGTGACAGCAGTGAGGTCTGTGGTGGGAGTGACTGATGCATTTAAGGTGGAGGTGGGATTACATCAAGGTTAAGCTCTGAGCCCTTTCTTATTTGTAATGGTGATGGACAGGTTGACAGATGAGATCAGACAAGAGTTCCCGTGGATTATGATGTTTGCAGATGACATTGTGATCTGTAGTGAAAGTAGGGAACAGGTGGAGGAGACCCTGGAGAGGTGGAGATATGCTCTAGAGAGAAGAGGAATGAAGGTCAGCAGGACTAAGACAGAATATATGTGTGTGAATGAGAGGGAGGATAGATGAATGGTGAGGATGCAGGGAGTAGAGGTGGTGAAGGTGGATGAGTTTAAATACTTGGGATCAACAGTTCAGAGTAATGGTGTGTGTGGAAGAGAGGTGAAGAAGAGAGTACAGGCAGGATGGAGTGGGTGGAAAAGAGTGTCAGGAGTGATTTGTGACAGATGAGTACCAGTAAGAGTGAAAGGGAAGGTCTACAAGAGGGTAGTGAGACCAGCTATGTTATATGAGTTGGAGACAGTGGCATTGACAAAAAGGCAGGAGTCAGAGCTTGACGTGGCAGAGTTGAAGATGTTAAGATTTGTACCGGGTGTGACGAGGATGGACAGGATTAGGAATAAGTATATTAGAGGGTCAGCCCAGGTTGGAAGGTTTGGAGACAAAGCCAGAGAGGCAAGATTACATTGGTTTGGACATGTGCTGAGGAGGGATGCAGGGTATATTGGGAAAAAGATGCTAAGGATGAAGCTGCCAGGTAACAGGAAAAGAGGAAGGCCTAAGATAAGGTTTATGGATGTGGTGAGAGAGGACATGCAGGTGGTTGGTGTGACAGAGCAAGATGCAGAGGACAGGAAGAAATGGAAACAGTTGATCTGCTGTGGCAACCCCTAATGGGAGCAGCCAAAAGAAGAAGAAGAAGATTGGATCCTTTCTAGCCTGTAGTACTGAAGGTGATTATACACACACAGGTAGCCATACCATATTCAGTTATTGGTCTTATTACAGCCTTGTAGATCGGTAGTAGAATGGTTTCTTTCCTCGTAGTTATGCTTTGTAAGGTATCATTTATACTTTTGTAGCACTTTCTAGTTGTGACTCATTCCCATACAAAGGTCCCCCAGCTGCAATAATACCCAAATCCTTAGACTTCCCTCACTTTCAGGTATAAGATTATTTATGGCATATTGGCAACAGGGATTGTGTTTGCCAAAGTGCAAGACTTCTGTTTTCCTGACATTACAGACCATCTGTTCTTTCAGTGACCACAAGTATAAGGCATCCATAAATCCCTGCAACTTAGCTTGATCCTTTATTGAGCTAGCAATTAACCCAATTTTTGTGTCATCAGCAAACTTGCTAATCAATATTCCGGTATCTACTGGAAAGTGTAACTTGAATAATGTAAACAAAGTTGGTCCCAGCACTGATCCTTGTGGTGCAACCACAGTAAAAGGCGCATCCTTCGTTATAGCATGTTCTGTTTTAACTAAGAAGGTTCTGCTAGCGAGCCCCCTTAGATACTAAGATAGTATACCTGTTGATATTAGTTTCCTTGGGTCTGAAATTGATTATTGTGTGTTCTTGGAAGGCTTAGGGGAAGCAGATGGTGATAGAGTTGTGACTGTGTTTTTAGACCATTTAGCAATCTTCATTGTGATGACCAAAGAAAGGGACTAAATTAAAATAAGAAATAGAATAAAAGAATAAATGAGAAATTATGGGATGAAAATGAAGAGTTGGAAGTACTGCAGTTATGGAAGGATAATATAACCTTGAAAGACTTCTAGAGAAACTGGTCTGAGTGGTGTATTGTTCTTAAAAATAAGAATAAAACATTTCTCCCCCCACTGGCAGAGTGATGTAAGAAAGGAAGAGAAAGTGAACTATGGAACATTTTGTAGAAATGTATTAGAGAATTTCATAATTAATGCAAGTAAGTTTTATGATATGGAAAAAGAAAAAATATATAAAAGAAATTGAGAAAAAATAAGGCACTACTGTGTAAGCAGAGATATTTACAAGGGAGAAGAGAGGTGATATCTGCATATTTGGGTAAAATAGTAAAGGAGGATATTAATATAATAAAATAAAAGAAAAATGTAAAAGGGGAGGTAAAAAGAAAAGAGCAATTAATAAGTATGGTAGTACAGCATGTGGGAAATATGTATTAAACTAGAAGGAAAGAAAATAAGAGAAAATGGAAACTAAGGACATTTCCAGAACCAGTTAAGGCAGAAGTTGAAAAAGAAATTACTATTAGTGAATTGGATGAAGTATTTAGGAAAGTAAATGTTGATTCAGTATCAGACCCAGATGGTATAGGATATGTAATGTACAAGAAGTTAATGGATTGGCAAAAAGAGTATTTTGTAAATGTATTGAATGGCGGCCACGGTGGTGCAGTGGTTAGCATTGCTGCCTCACAGCAAGAGGTTCTTTGATTTGATCCTTGGCTGGGATGCTTCTGCGTGGAGTCTGCATGTTCTCCCTGTGGTCGTGTGGGTTTCCTCCGGGTGCTCTGGTTTACTCCCAAAGATATGCTCTAGGTGGATTGGACACTCTAAAATTGGCCCTAGGTGTGAGTGCGTGAACGTGTGTGCCTTCTGTGGAAGGTTGGGCACCGGGCTGGCAACTTGACACTGTAAAACTCCACTGCCAGTCATGAGTGGACAAGGTGATCTGCTGTGGTGACCCCTAACCAGGAAAAGCCAGAAGAAGATTAAATGAATGGTTGAAAGAAAGGTTAGTTTATGAAGAGTTATGTGCTGGGATATTAAAATTTATATAGAAGAAATATGAGAATAAAAAATAAAAAGCTGGATGTCCATCATGCTAAATAACACAGAGTATAACTTTTTTATGGGCTAGTACAGAGATGAATGTAAGGGAAGATGAGAGATATTATGGAAGAAAGCACATTTGGCATAAAAGGGAAGGAATCCCAAGAATTGTTACTGGTTGTGAGAGAAATTATGGATAATGTTATATAAGTAAATGGAGAATGTGAAGCTTATGGTAAGTGATATTAGTAAGGCATTTGATACACTAGGACATGATGCATTGTGGGATGTTATGGAAAAGTATGGAATATGTAATAGAATTAGAATATGTCAGCATATCAAAATAATAGAGTGAGAGTGTTAGTGAATGAGTGTCTGAGTAAAGAAATATGCATGAAGTATGGTATAAGACAAGGATGTCCCATGAGTAGAACACCGTTTATATAATGACATGAGGGCAGAACAAGTAATGAGTGTTTACGACAGCTGCTCACGCTGGTTAATGCCCTTGTTTGAAAAACACTGAATCGTTGAATATAATAAAATACTAAAACCCACAGCTAGGACAGCTGTTTAATCATAGTCTCACCTCTGGATACGTACCCAGGGAGTGGCGCACTGCGACGGTGGTCCCACTTCACAAAGGCGGTGCCTCCACCGACCCTGGAAATTACCGGCCCATTAGCTTGACAAGCCTTATCTGCAAAGCCATGGAGAGGATCATAATGGATCTCATAAATAAAGACATAGGGAATTTGCAGACCTTGGATCCAACCCAGTTTGGCTTTGTCAAAGGCAGATCATGCCTTTTAAACTTGGTTGACTTTTTCGAAACAGTCACCAAAGCCATTGATGAGGGAAAGGCAGTCCATACAGCCTACCTCGATCTGGCGAAAGCCTTCGATACAATACCCCACTAGAGTAAAAAACTCATCAGCTTAAATGTTAACCCATACATCACAAGATGGGTTGCAAACTGGCTGAGTGACAGAACCCACAGGGTCAGAGTTGCTGGTGCCATGTCAGACTCAAAGCCTGTCACAAGTGGTGTCCCACAGGGCCCAGTCCTGGGCCCACTCTTGTTTGGCATCTACTTTTCAGTACAAGCAAACACAGGAGGGTTATGACTGACAAAGTTTGCAGATGACTGCAAACTGGGCGCCCGTGGTCGAAACACATCTGACACAGATATCCTTCAAAAGGGTCTCACAGAAACGGATAACTGGTGCCAGAGCCATGGCCTAAAGTTAAATGCCAAAAAATGCATAGTCATACCCTTCGGAAAAAACAAGGTTACCCCTAGCTACCATATAGGTGGCAATCCACTGAGCACAGAAGAAGTTATCAGGGACCTGGGGACCCAGGTTGACAGTGGCCTGTCATTTGACACACATGTAGCTAAAGTAGTTAGGAAGACCTTCTACATTGCCCACCTTATCATGAAGGGCTTCACATCTAGATCAAGGGAGGTCATAGTTTCCCTATACTCATCACTCATCAGACCAATGATTGAGTACAATGCCCCATTCGGAATGTATCTGACCCGACACTTGCAGCAGCTGGAGAGGCCACAAAAGTTCCTCACCAAAAGGATAAAGGGTCTCAAAAATCTGTCCTATGCTGCCCGACTGAAAGAACTTCAGCTCTATTCAGTCGCCACCGCTGCTCAGAGGTGACCTGACATACAAGGCCATGTCAAACCCAGATTTGATGAATATGCTTCACCTCAAAAATCTAGATCCGTAGAGCCACAAAGGCGGGAGACTCAAACCTCGACACGGCTATTAATAAGGGATAGATTCATCACCCAAAGACTCCTATGCTATGGAACAAAATCGGTATATGTGAGGCAGAGCACCTCGCTGGCCTTGTTCAAGAAAAATCTTGACCAATGGATGGAGATCGCAGATATACCCCAGGGATTACCTCAGTGTCACTGCTCGACAGAGGCACAGCAAAATAATGGTATAGTTCCCCATACTAAAGGGTGGCATAAGCCACAAAACGATGGGCTTGTAAATGCCCTCGGGCAGATAGCCTAGTATGAACCTATGAACCTATGAACCTATGAAGAGCAAAAGCAAAGCATAAACAAGTCTTTTCAACTCTCAAAAGATTCAAACCATTTATTACAAATGATAAGCGCTTTTGCTAACAGTTAGCTTCATCAGATCATATACATATACATATTGTAGGTAATGCTCCTTAGAACTGTGAAGGGGATAATAGTCCACACACACACCAAATTTAAAGGCACAACCCACTGTGCACTGCATTTTTACTGCCACTAACATGCCTACTGGCCAGCCTGCTGCTGATGTCTGCCATACTGCCTACTGTTTCATGTTGTCCTGGGGGCCATGGACATTTTCCCCTCTGTCCAGTTGGTTATTGAAGTTGTGGGGATTGCACTGCATTCTTCTCTTTGCCCACAGGGAATTCACAACAGCAATATTTGTCTGCTGTTAAATGTCACTTCAGCCAAGTGTCCCCAACCAAATTTACCAGAGGGAAATGTCTTACTGTCTTAGCTCCTGAACCCAGGGAATATGCTATATGAAAAGAAAGTTGAAAGGGTGTGTTTATTTTGTTGGGAGGAAGAGACAACACAGTGTTTTTTTTTTTTTTGGAAATGTAAAAAAGTGGTAAAACCCTGGAAAAAGTTATATGAAGAATTTTTTTAAGAACATATATAAATATGATTATGTAAGGATATTATAAGAACGAGAAGATAGAATATGTGAGAAACGTACATAAGAACCTATTTTATGTACTATGGGTTATTTGGAATGAACATCTGAATGAAATTTTGTTTAACTGAAATGGATTTATGGCAGATATATTTTGAAAAATCAGATTATCGTTGTGGAAGGAGTGGGGGGTCAATTATGGAAGGATAACAATGAGGATGTTATAAAAAAAAATGATAAATATTAAGAAATAGAGATGTATATTTTGTGCCTGTAAATATGTAAATAATGTTTTTCATGTTGTATTAAATAAAGGCACCCTAGTCTTTTCAAAAGATGCTGTGGGGTCTTTTGCATTCACCTAAGTTAACACCAGCTCAAACAAATGAGACTGGTTTAATGTATCATATGCAGGAAGACACCCTCAGAAGTGCAGCGCCCCATTATGCTGCACTACAGTGTCAGCAATTTATCTAGCTAGTGGGGGAATAGAACCCACACCCTTCTGAAAGGTGTGGTGTGTGTGTGTGTGTGTGTGTGTGTGTGTGTGTGTGTGTGTGTGTGTGTGTGTGTGTGTGTGTGTGTGTGTGTGTGTGTGTGTGTGTGTGTGTCCATTTTGAAGTATTAACTATTTTCATAATAAATAAAATGCTGTGTGTGTGACAGATGACACCCATGTTTATCTTTTCCTGATAAACTGTCAGGCATAATTAACAATATTTCATCTCTCCTTCTCTTTCAGACTCTCAGTTTCCTATTGACATTGTGGCTGTGAAGAAGGATCATGATTTTCTTGATAAAGATCTTGTAGAACCGCTTTGCAGGTAACCCATCCATTGTTTTATAATACAGCCTGACATAAGAAAGTGTAATTTAAATGTATTTATTTGTCAAGAGAAATTGATACACTAGCCTGTTGATTAGAAATTAAATTGAGGTGTTAAATGGAACAAATGTCAAAATAACATAAGTAGATTTCATTTAATTCTGAGTATTCGTCAATAATGAGCTAAACAAAAAAGTTATAAAGCATATTTCCCTGACCTTGTAAGTAAGTTGTGAGCAAAGCAGTAATTGAACTGCCAGTAATGGGTAATGCTATTCTTTACCACAGGACATTTTCGAGGCTTATTGACTACTCGTGGCATAGCATGACCTCGTTGGATTTAGGAAGGCTAGTGCTGCTGGATGGGTGCTGTCTGCTATGCTGCTCAGATAATTTTGGTATCCAGCCCTAAGATGGCAGTATTTTCGCTGCTCAGATCCAGCCCTAAGATGGCAGTATTTTCGCTGCTCAGATCGTTTTGGTATCCAGCCCTAAGATGGCAGTATTTTTGCTGCTCAGATCATTTTGGCATCCAGCCCTAAGATGGCAGTATTTTTGCTGCTCAGATTGTTTTGGTATCCAGCCCTAAGATGGCAGTATTTTTGCTGCTCAGATGGTTTTGGTCTCCAGCCCTAAGATGGCAGTATTTTTGCTGCTCAGATCGTTTTGGTATCCAGCCCTAAGATGGCAGTATTTTTGCTGCTCAGATCGTTTTGGTATCCAGCCCTAAGATGGCAGTATTTTTGCTGCTCAGATCGTTTTGGTATCCAGCCCTAAGATGGCAGTATTTTTGCTGCTCAGATAGTTTTGGTATCCAGCCCTAAGATGGCAGTATTTTTGCTGCTCAGATCGTTTTGGTATCCAGCCCTAAGATGGCAGTATTTTTGCTGCTCAGATTGTTTTGGTATCCAGCCCTAAGATGGCAGTATTTTTGCTGCTCAGATCATTTTGGTATCCAGCCCTAAGATGGCAGTATTTTTGCTGCTCAGATCGTTTTGGTATCCAGCCCTAAGATGGCAGTATTTTTGCTGCTCGGATCGTTTTGGTATCCAGCCCTAAGATGGCAGTATTTTTGCTGCTCAGATCGTTTTGGTATCCAGCCCTAAGATGGCAGTATTTTTGCTGCTCAGATCGTTTTGGTATCCAGCCCTAAGATTGCAGTATTTTTGCTGCTCAGATCGTTTTGGTATCCAGCCCTAAGATGGCAGTATTTTTGCTGCTCAGATCGTTTTGGTATCCAGCCCTAAGATGGCAGTATTTTTGCTGCTCGGATCGTTTTGGTATCCAGCCCTAAGATGGCAGTATTTTTGCTGCTCAGATCATTTTGGTATCCAGCCCTAAGATGGCAGTATTTTGAAAAATCCAGACACACATAAAAAATATAATGAGACACATACTGAGCTAATTTAAAATTGATACTTACATATCAGTAGGCAATCAAAAGAGATAAATACTTGAAATGAGGTCACACCATTGACTGAAGAAAGTTAAGAAAAGCAACGAGACTCAGGAACACAGAGGACAACTAATGGAGCAGAGTCACAAACTCTATAACCTTGGCATTGAATATACTGTTTTGTTGTTGTTTTTAATATGGACAAATAAGTGATCCATATGGATTTTTTTCTGTTCAACATTTTCTGGGCCCAGTTCTGGATCGGCCTTATAAAGCCATGCAGGCCTTTGGCTTGTATAAATACTGAGGAAGTCTTAAGCAGCAACTTGGGATTTTCATCTACTGTAGTGCCTTGTAAAGTTCAGGCAACCATTTGTGTTCTAGTCTTTTATTTTCATTTTTTGGTTAGCTGCTTAATCCAGTTCAGGATGATGGAGAATTGGAGCATATCCTCAATCTCACAGTGTGAAAGGCAGTCACACTAATAGTGAACAGGATGCAAAGCTGTTGCAGAATGTACACACTCGCCCACTGTGACACAACAATAATGCACACAGTGAGCACTATTGTTGTGTCACAGTGAGAGAGTGTGTGCACTGTGACACAATCATGCACATCAGCACAAACACACACAGACACACACACACACACACACACACACACACACACACACACACACACACACACACACACACACACACACACACACACACACACACACACACACACTGTCTCTCATACTCTCATGTGATGCACACACATGAACATTTTGAAGGAATGTAATGTTGAATGTGACTGGCGCAGAGTAACACAGCACAGAACTAAAGCCATGAATGCTGCACGTTATAAAACACTATCACACTGCAGAGATGAGAAAATAAGGATCTGAAACATTCAATGAAGACTAATTTCATTTATTAATGTCAATGTACAGAGCTGACCACTTTTAGTCCAATATCAGTTGAACCCACTACTTATGTTATGCTTATGGGGGGGTTGCATACAAAGTCCTTGAATACTATTTTAGGGTTGATTAGAAAGTTTACCATGCGGCTATGGTTTCACTGTAGACAGAGTTTGATCATGGTGTGCATTTGTTAAGTATATTCCATTCTGACCATATGTTAATTCTAAGTCGAACACTGACATTACCCTTGGTCCCTGTTTAGATTTCATCACAAATGTACAGCACAGTAAACTCATCACATAAGACCTAAAGTATATGCTTAAACTTGCTTGTGAGTGAGTAAAGGAGTGGGTAAATGTAAAGAGGTGAGAGGGATTACAGAAGCAGTGGATGTGGAGTGAAAGCATTAGTTGACCACTGTATGGGAAACACTACAACCAAGTAATAACTCTGTTAGCCCTGCTTTGGCTCAAGATGATTGCCACTGCTGAAGTGACACCCTGACCCCGTGTGCAAAATTGGAAAAGAGGTTAAGGATGGATGGATGGATTATCCAATTGGATACTGTCAGAATAAAATGTATTAAGGCATCAAACAGGATCAATTTTGTGTCGAGTTAAAGAGAATATGCTTTATCACTTTAACATCTACATTAGACATGATGACTTGGAAAACTACATGACATAGTTATAAGCCAAGAACAAAATGCATAACCATTTCAGGTTTGCACTACCTAAGCTTGCATTAGTATCTGATATATAAATGTACCCCAATATAAGTCCCACTTTATGCTTTGACATTACAATGGTTTTGATTTTGGATGTGGGTCATCATATTCTTGCCTCCCCATTATCATTATAAGTGCTAGCAGATGAGTAACAAGGGAATTTAGTGCACTGAATAACATATATTTATGTGTTCATGGCCCATCCCTGGCCCCACATTAGCTCTGACACTCCCACACCTCCAGCTCCATCTATCCCCCATGGTAAGGGCAGCCATGTGCTAATAAGTGCTGTTTAGAAATATTCAAACCGTTTCCTTTGACTGGACATGAGAATGTGTTGTCATTTGGAACTGTGACATTTTGTATGACACTTTATAGCAATGAAGGCTTACTATATTATTTAAAGAAGTGCTGTTTTGAATCACCTGAACCATACATTTTGATAATAAAATGCCTTTCAATCTGTTCTCATTGGCTGTATTTTTGTTATATCAGAGCTTGGATGGAGTAATGCTGTTAAACTGCAGGAGTATATGGTGCACAATACCATAGATGTGCTGTAGTTTGTGATGTATTTTTTGGTATTTTTAGAGGTGGTGCAGCGGATAGCATTGTCGCCTCACAGCAAGAGATTCTCCAGTTCAATTCTCGGCTGGGGTGCCTTCTGTTTCTGGTTTCCTCCCACATTCCAAAGACATGCAGTAGGTGGAATGGAAACTCTAAAGTGGCCATAGGTGAGACTGTGTGTGTGAGTGATTGGTATGAATGAACTACCATGGCAAGACTAGCCACCTGGTGGTATAAACCTTGGCTCAAGATGATTGTCACTGCTGAAGTGACACCCTGACCCCGTGTGCAAAATTGGAAAAGAGGTTAAGGATGGATGGATGGATTATCCAATTGGATACTGTCAGAATAAAATGTATTAAAAAATAAATTTTTTAGGGCAGTACACTGACACAGCAGATAGCGTTGTCACCTACAAGAGGTTCCATGGTTCAGTTCTCAGCTAGGATGCCTTCTATGCAAACTCTTCATGTCCTCCCTGTGTTCACGTGTTTCCCCCAGATGCTCTGGTTCCCTCCCACATCCAAAAACATGCAGTAGGTGGATTGGACACTATAAATTGGCCATAGGTGTGAGTGTGTGGTGTGGAAGAACTACCATGGCAGGGCTAGCCACCCAGTGGTGTAAAACTTGGCTATAAATGATTGTCACTGTTGAAGTGACACCCCGCCTCCATGTGCAAAAATGGGAAAAAGTGGTGATGGATTATCTATTGGGATATGCAGTAAATGTTAGCAGAAAGAAGAGCCTACCTTCCAAGTTATCTGGTTAACCTGCAAGGCCATGCATCAGCTTTGCCCATGTGACTGAGTTATAAATAGTTTTTCTTTTCACTATAATGTATATGACATTCTTTCACTGTAGAATGTACTTAATATATTGAATATAATATTTGTTAAAAATTGTTTAATTACATCTTTTGAGTGCATTCCACACTGGTATATGTGACAATAACAAAGAACTGGGGTGCCTTCTGTGCGGCGTCTGCATGTCCTCCCTGTGGTCGTGTGGGTTTCCTCTGGGTGCTCCGGTTTCCTCCCACATCCCAAAGCATGCTGTAGGTGGATTGGATACTCTAAATTGACCCTAGGTGTGAGTGCGTGCATGTGTGTGCCTTCTGTGGAAGGTTGGGCGTCGAGCTGGCAACTCAACACTGTAAAACTCCACTGCCAATCATGAGTGGACAGGTGATCCGCTGTGGCGACCCCTAACCAGGAAAAGCCGAAAGAAGAAGAAGTGTTAGGGTTTATAGTTGAATGTAAATGGAATACCACAAAATGACTAATTGTGCTACCTTACCAACAACAGATTGGTTTGGAGGGATAGGTATATTTTGCAGGGGATACCTCTGTTGTGAAACAGACTTCCCATCCACAAAAACAAAGTTTATCCCTGTCCATTTTTAAGTGCAACTTAGATCTATGGATGGGAAATGGAAAATTTACTCCAGGACTGCCTCAGTTTACTTTGTATATAATATATTCACATTGTATATAATATATGCATATGCTGCATTTTGTCATTCACTCTGCATATAATGGATACATTTATTTATTTTAAGTATTTAAATAAATAAATAAATAAATAATGGGATACTTTGACAAGCTATGATAGAAGCATATTGCTCCAAGATATTTTCTATACTTACTAGGTAGTTAGTGATCTACTTATAGGTTCATAGGTTCATAGGTTCATAGGTTCATACTAGGCTATCTGCCCTAGGGCATTTATAAGCCTAGCCAGAGTGTGTTTGGCTTTCGCCACCCATTTTAAAATAAATTTGCTATGCCCTTTTTCGAGGTTAGCATACTGTGCCTCTGTCTAAGAGTGACACAGAAGTGATACCCGGGGTTGCAATGCAAATATCTACTGACAAATAATCTTCATGCCCAGCACTATAACAGACATGTCCTAATTAAAAGAAGAATAAACTAATAATCAATATATATTTGTGCATGTGTGTGTGTGCGTGTGTGTGTGTGTGTGTGTGTGTGTGTGTGTGTGTGTGTGCATATGTGTATATATATATATATATATATATATATATATATATATATATGTGTGTGTGTGTGTGTGTGTGTGTGTGTGCGTGTGTGTGTGTGTGTGTGTGTGTGTGTGTGTGTGTGTGTGTGTGTGTGTGTGTGTGTGTGTGTGTGTGTGTGTGTGTGTGTAGCTTGTTTATTCCTGCCTTCGGTACTGATGACCCTGGTTTAATAACTTGCTTTGTTTCACACATTATGCAACTGGAAACAGTGAGAATCATTCCAAGGATTACAAAATGAAGTTTGCTAGCAGATCATGCCCTTAAGATGCTACGTTATATGAAATCCTTAACCATTTGTCTTATTAGACGTAAGTGAATCAAATATTTGATAGGTTTAATTTTTCCTTCTCTAGCTGTTTTGTTTTTTTTTTCATAACAAGTCATAACATGATTACTTTTTTATAGCTGTTCTATCTCAATGCCATTTTCATTCAGACAAGAACATTTATATAATTTGCACCTTTATATCTCTTTAACAGTCGACTGGCCATACAAACATAATTAAGTTTGAATCAATCCTCATTAACAGGCACATGCAAAAAAGAAAATCATTCAGATTCTTTAATTGCATTTAAATCCTGAGAGTTTAACCACATTAGCACTAAGAAAACCTCTGATCTTCTCTATTTGCATATATCCCGGTCTGATAGCTGTCCTTATTAGCTGAGCTTGCTGAGATTAGTAGAACACATCTATGAATCCATTCCATATGCAAAACCTTCTAGAACATCCTCTGTCTTACCTGCTATACCAAGTGCTCTGTTGTTCACAAACGTTACACCCAAACAGTTTAAACTGTCCTGTAAGAGCCCTCATGATACTACAATCTGTGCAATTATTATTATTTTTTTCATCATGCTTATTTTATTGATTCGTTTATTTTGCATTTGTGAGCCAAGAAAGCCCATCTGAGAGATTCTATTTTCAGTGCTGCTCTGGGAAGTGAAATCTTCAGAAAATAAGATTAGGTAATTAACCATAGTTAATAAAAATGTTTTATCCATCCTACATGAAGGCATGTCCCAAATAAATAACTAGTGCCCAAATCATGGACTGAATGCCAAACAATGCTGCAATATATCCTTTGGGAATTCGTCTATCCTGGGGAACTACCACATTGACAATACACCCTTAAGAAATGTCCCAGTTATTTGGGATTTGGGAATGTATGTGGACAGTGACCTAACTTTGACCAACATGTGTCCACTATTGTAAGAAAGCCCTTCTATACTGTGCAGCTTATAAACAAAGGGATTGTGTCTAGATAAAGAGATTTTATTGTCCCCCCCTTTACTCAGCCCTTATTATGCCAATTATTGAGTATAATGCCCCCTTTGCCATGTATCTGTTCAGACACATATAGCAACTGGAAATCTCAGAGAGATACCTTACTAAAAGGATACAAGGCCTAAACAATATGTCCTATGTGGACCTACTCAAAATCCTATCACTGGACTCATTATTCTGCAAACTGCTAAGAGGTGACCTGTGTTTGGCATACAAGGCATCCTCCAACACAATACTGAAGAACCTACTGCACATCAGCAAATCAAATGGCATCAGAAATACTTGGTCTAGGAATTTAAACCTTTTCTGTTGCATCACCAGAATGGCTTGGACGGAGAGATATATCACACAGAGGATACCACCTGGCAGGAAGAGACTTCCCACCCACATAAAACCAAGCTCATCCCTTTCTATATTCAAGTGCAGCTTGGCTCTATGGATGGGTAATACCAGATTTATCCCCAGGACTGCCCCCTGCACTGGTGCCGGAACCATAGAGCCAGGGGGAGGGGAGCCCCCCACTTTTACAGCTGCAAGACCTGTCGGAAAAATTAATGAAGTGGAGTTTTCACGCTAACATGGATTTGTGCGCAGAAGTTAAACTAGACATTGCTCTGTGTTACAGGAGTTATGCTGCCGCTGTTCTGTTGGTGCTGCCAGAGCCAGAGTCATGCCAGAAAGGAAAGTTTTGCTCTTTTATTTGCAGGAGTTATGCTGCGCCAGAGTCATGCCAGAAAGGAAAGTGTGTTTATTTGCAGGTGTGTGTGTGTGTGTGTGTGTGTGTGTGTGTGTGTGTGTGTGTGTGTGTGTGTGTGTGTGTGTGTGTGTGTGTGTGTGTGAAATGCCCATGTTAGGTATACCTGGAGGTTAGTGTTATTCAGCCTCAAACAAGAGCCTAAATTCTCTACCCATACCAACACTTGTTATTCAGGGAGTTGAGTCCATAGCTCTCAACTGTTCAGATTTTCACAGAATATTTGGCTCATACTTTTGGTCTGTTCCTCTTAAAATGTGTGGTTTTCTGGCAAATCAGTGAGAACTGAATTCACTAAAGAATGATAGCCCTTTAAGTTTCAGTCTTCCTATCGTTCAGGAAACCCATGTTAAGAAATAACACTTTATTGTAGCAACTTTCTAAGATTATACAAGCAATATTTAAAATGTGTTCCTGGTTTTGTGCCTTTGTCCCCCCCAATAAATGTTGGCTTTTTCCAGATTTATTGTGCTGCAAATTTGAGAGATTTAGTTGAGTTTCAAGTGGATTTTACAAGGAGCTGAGAGCTTCAGGGGAAGAGAAGTTTAGTGCTATTGATGCTAAACATCGTGTGTTATTAGTAGCACAGCAGGTAGTATACTTGCTTTTGATGCAGAAGGCTGTGGGTTCTACTCCCACAATATGCAGATGGAGCGCTGATACTGTACTTTAAAGAATTAGCTGCAGCAGTCCTATAAATGTCCTCCTTTGGAGGAGTTACCTAGTAACTTTGTTTATGTTATCAGTTTGCCATCCATTCCCCATTGCAAAATTACTAGCTTATCATTTTTTTAATGTAGCATAGGCAATTTATTCTTCAAGGGCAACAAGCACTTTATTTGTAAATGAAACAATGAAATATAAAATTGTTTGCTAGCAGCAATCTCTTCATTAGTTACAGTTCCCTTTAATGTGGAATTATTTAGATGACTTACTTCTGCAGAGATTTTGCATATTTACTGATACTGGTGGATTGTAATGAGACGTGTGAGTGGCCTTTTATGGTTGAAATGTTCTGAAATGGGTAGTTTTGTCATTATTGGCTCATACATTTTGTTTCATTGCTTACTAGAAGACTGTTCCAAACTACACATTTAAAACACATTCTAACAAGTTGTGCTGTATTATACAAGGAATATAATTTAATACAATCAGGTTAATACAATCAGGAAGGTGAATCAAAGAATGCATACATGTATGCTTGCTCATAGGATGCAGGAGATCAAAATAGGTGAAGAGACCAGTCACCAATGAAGTCCCCCAGGGTTCAGTGCTGAGACTTTTTCTGTTTGGCATATACATCTCAAAAGTAAAAGGAAATACCAAAGGGCTTTGGCTGACTAAGTTTTAGATGACTGCAAGTTAGGAGAAGTTATTGAATCCCCAAATGACTTAGCCATCATGCAGGAAGGTTTGTCCCAAACAATAACTGGTGCCAGAGTCATAAATTAAAACTAAACTCCAAGAAATACATTATCATGTCCTACTCCAGGGAACTGCCAAATTTACAATGCCCCCTGAGAATGGACCCAGTTGTTTGGCATTTGGGAACTTGTGTGTAAAGTGACCTAACTTTTGACCAATATGTGCCCAGAGTCATAAGAAAGTCTTTCTATATTGCACAGCTTATAAACAAAGTGATTGTGACTAGATCTAGAGATGTTATTCTTCCTCTTTACAAAGCCCTCATTAGGTCAATCATTTTGTATAATGCACACTTTGGCAAGTATCTGTCCAGACCCATGCTTCAATTGGAATACTCACAGAGATACTTTACTAAAAGGATACAAGTCATAAACAATAGGTCTTGCATGGACCACCTCAAATATTTATCACTATACTCAGTATCCTACAGAGTGAGTAGAGGTGACATGTCTGGTATACAAGGCATCCTCTGACCTAATACAGATGAACCTACTGAACATCATTAAGTCAGATGGCATCAGAAATAGTCAGTCCAGGTTTCTAAACTGAATGTTGTGCAGAGATGGATATATATCACAGAGGGTACCACTGTTCCAGAACAGACTATATATTCAAGTAAACGAAACTCATCCCTGTCCATATTGATATGCAACTTTGATCTAAGGATGGGTAGAAGAAAATGTAATCCAGGATTGCCCCTCATGCCACTAATGGTAGAGGCAGTTCCTAAATGCTGCATCCCTTACATGGGTCCCTTCAAATTATCTATAGTATGATCACATTTATTTTCACTAGGGCTAATATACAATTAACAGCCATAGGATAGGTGAGATCAGTCAGGAAATGTTAATTCAAACACCAAAATGGAAATTGGCTAAGCTTAAAATGTCCTCCAAGCGAACCTATGTTGTGGTAGTAAATACTTTTAACAAATTGCCCTTTTTAGATCACTAAGTGCCCCTCTCACCCTCCGCCCCCCCCCCCACAGTCATCAGCAGCTTCCAGCACCTCTGGCCCCCTGTAGAACTAATGAACAAAGGCAGCTTCGAAATGCTTTATCTCCCACATAGGTCCCCTCAAACTATCTATGGAATGACCCCAGCTATTCTCATTAGGGATAATATATAATTATTGGCCATGGGATGGGTAAGGCCAATCTGACACTAAATAGGATAGGTTAAGCCAAGCACCAAAAGGGAAATTATCTAGGCTTAAAATGACTTGCAAGGGCAGCTAGCCTAGCTCTTACCTATGGATCTATGAACCCAAGTGAAACAGTATCTATTTAATAAATAGAATAGCTACAGTTTTTTTATACATAACATGTGATCAAGGATTACTCCAAAACTACTTATAGACTATTTACTGCTGTTTTTGATCATCACAAATGGTATAGCTACCCAGAAAACATTGTAGCTGAGATGCTGACTGCTGCTCTGTGTTGTACTCCATCATCATCATCATCATCACCCCCCCTTTTTTCCCATTTTCTATATGGGGTTGGGGTTAAATGCACTGAGGTCTAAACATAATGGCAAGTTTACAACTAAACCAATATTGTGGAACTATCACATCAGCAAACTATAGTGAAAAGAAAATTCTCATGTTCTTCACTAAAAGATGTCCTCTTCATCATTATAGAAGGAATTAAAGACTGCTATGTCCCAAAAACGTGCCATTAGAAAATGCAAGGATGACTATGAACTTTGGGTTTCAGCTACTTCAGAAAACAACCGTAAGGTCTTCTTCAGCCATATTAGGAAGCTGAGAAGCAACTCTGTACTAACCATAACTCTAATGCTACCACCTTCTCTGAGCAGGACATTGATAATATTCTTGAAGACTTCTTCTTCTCTGACTTCTCCCCACCCACCCTCGCATTTGTCCCTTAAACTCTCCCCATACGTCCACCCTGGAATCACATTGAATCAATTGCCATTGATGCTTTCCAAAAATTGAAGCGTCATTTTCTTGGATTCTGATAGCATCCCTGGATATCTGCTACAAAACATTAAGTTCTACGTAGCAAACCCCTCCATCAACCCTCCAAACTGAGTCTGTCCATTGGTTACATCTCCATGGTGTAAAGAACATCTGCTGCGGTGCCTTTACATAAATGTGGTTTGTGTACTGCCCATTGGAATTGCAAGCTTATTAGTTTTACTAGCATTATTTGCAAGACAATGGAACCTATTATAAGTCAAATAATAAACAATGACATAACCAATCTTATATCCCTGAATACTCACTACCTTGCTTTAGCAAAAGCCAGATCATGCTTTCTTAACCTGGTTGTACTCTTTGGAAATGTTACTGAGGACATAGGTAAGTGAAATGCAATGAACACTACTTACCTGGACCATTGGACCTTGCCAAGACCTTTGGCACTATCCCCTTCATTGGTTTTATTGACAAACTCACCCAACTCAACATCAACTCATGCACAGCACAAGTTGTGCTACCTTACCAACAACAGAATTGTTTGGCTATATAACTGGCTATCTGAAAGAACCTTTATAATTAAATTAAGAGGTATTTCCCCTAGACTGAAAAATGTCACCAGCAGTGTCCTACAAGGGTCTGTCCTAGGCCCCTCCTCTATGGTATATTTTTTCTAACATCAACTCAAGAGACTATGAATAGCCATGTTTGCAAATGATTGCAATGTAGGAGAGGTTACAGATCCCATTCTGGTACTCAATTCTCCACCAAGGGCTGGATCAAACAAATGCCTGGGGTATTAACAAACACTTGTGGTATTAATCATGGTATTACCCACAATGCCAAGAAATACAGCGTAGTTTCCTTTAATAAATCTAATATCACTACTGTTTAGCATACAGATAATATCCCACTTAAATCTGACAAAGTTATTGGGGATTTGGGTAAGTATGTTAACAGCAGACATTTTTGACCATTATGTCTCTGTGGTGGTTAGAAAGTCCTACATTTCCTCAACAAAAAAAAAAACAATTCTAGTCTCAATACCCTTAGTTGTTCTGATTAATTCAAAGCCCTGTCCCTCAGCTTAGTGTCACATAGACTCCTGAGAAATGATATCTTCTTAGCCTTCAGTGTTATGAATGCCCCAGCGTTCTTTGAACTCCTTCACCTGGACAGAGCCACTGGTAAAGCACATACCTGCTTTGGAGACCTAAATCTGTATTGCCACAACAACAAAAGAAAATGGTGTCACAAGTACCTAACCCAGCATATGCCTGTTTCACAAATAGACTGCCCTTGCATACCAGACAAAGTAGTTCCCTAGCAGCCTTTAAAACCATTCTGGAAGGCTTGATGGGTGATCATACATTTTCATCTAGGATATGTGAGAAAATGTTATTTATTGGAGGTATTGTTACTCTCCCACCAATACTGGGTGATGTAGCTGCACATTTCAAAGATCTCTTTGGACATAAGCTATGTAAGAACCATTGAATCTATGATACATAAGAAACATACATGCATGATAGGTAAACATAACACAAGGCTCATGATTCACCATGGAGTTGTTACCATTATTTAGGTCATGAACATTATATACAGTTAAACTGGAAGCTTAAATAAATAAAATATAGGCATGTACAACAGTTCCTTTAATCTGAGCAACATGTAATATGTAAAAAGATTTGTCTTGTTATTTTGCCAGCCATGTGGTTCTACTGGAACAATAAAGTTCATTTTATAGAGAAAACTGAGCAGAAAGAAGTAAAAAAAGAGGACTGTGGGCAGAAGCTAACAAAAAGACATGCTTTTATCATATGTCAATGTTTTATAATTACTGTGAGTGATTGGAGTGCAGCAACATTGGAACAGCACTAGGCAAATGATCACAGCGACCAGCCATATACACCTTTAAGGAGATACACTTAAAGTTCCAGACACCCTTTACAAGCACTTAATATTCTTCACCTCTCAAATCAAGCAAAGTTGTACATGGTAACCCTGATACAAATTTGTGTCCACGTATCCAGCCATCAAGACTAGCCTTTAAGGCAGACAAAGTAGGACTTTACTTGCAATGCTAAGTTGTTCCACAGCATGGGAATACGTTGGACTAGGAACTTATCCTTCCAATGAGTCTTGTTTATTTTGATAGTTTAAATGTAGGTCTCTAGTACAACAAGTCTAATAGGAGGAGGTTATCATGGCTTGAAAAGTTAGACACAGGTCACCTCAGAGCAACTGGAAGGCTCCAAAGTATTATGAGAAGTGTGTTTATGTGTCAAGATAGTTGAAGGATTTAAGGCTTTTAATTGTTTGGTTAAAATCATTTTTGCCTTTCCAGCTGAGTGATATATTTGGATTTGTACATTCTTAAGGGTTTTGTTGTATTCGGTGATGGGCTTGATAAGGGAACTATATAGTGATCAGATGAGTTCTTTGCATTTTGAATATATTCCCTTGGAAATTAACTGAGACAGACAGAAGGACTTCCTAACTGTGCTGGAAACATGATGATCAAATGAGAGAGAAGGAAAGAGTTGTCCATAAAAGTACCAAGGTCTCTTATGACTGCATCGGTTTGAACAGGAGCACCACTTATACGAGGTAGGAACAGTTTTTTTGCCGAACGCTACAGTGCTGCACATTTTGCCGTTTTACTTGAGGCTGTTTTCCGTACAACAGGAATGAACATATTCCGGCCCTTATTGGAGCATTTTAATATAAGTGGATGTGTGAATAACAGTGACCAGCTTGCAGTCATCAACACACATGGTCAACCACGCTTCAGATATATTGCTTGGATATTGAGACAATAAATGCCAAACAGGATATGTTCTGGCACTGATCCCTTAAACTAAACTGTAATAAAACAAAGCAACCTGCTCACGCTTCATACTGTCAGCTACTCTCCCCTACTCAGCAGCCACAAACTTGCAGCTATGACATCGTTATTTACTTATACTTTGATGAACCTAAGCATAAACATATAGATACTGTATAAATACTTTGATTTTTTTTTTTATGGCAGTGTGAGATGCTGTGTTTTTTGACATAGCTCTTTATGTATGAGATATTGTAATGTGTTTGTACCATTGTGTACCTTCTTTGCTTAACAAAGCATATTTCCTTCCTTCCTTTTCTCTGTCTCAATCCACTACCGAAAGAAAGAAAGATAAATAGAAAGAAAAAAGAAAGATAGAAAGAAAGAGAAAGAAAGAAAAAAGAAAGGGAGAAAGAAAGCAAGCAAGAAAGAAAAAGAAAGAAAGAAAAAAGAAAGAGAAAGAAAGAAAAAAGAAAGAAAGAAAAAGAAAACAAAATAAATAAAGAGAAAGAAAGAAAGAAAAAGAGAAGAAAGAAAGAGCAAAAGAAAAATAAAGAAAGCAAGAAAGAAACAAAGAAAGAAAAAGAAAGAAAAAGAAAGAAAGAAAGAAAGAAAGAAAGAAAGAAAGAGAAATGTTCAGCTGACATTATAAGTAGCCCTGACAGTTCCATCAGTTTCAGCAAAAGCCTTGAAGAATTTAGACGATAAAATCAGTATATATTTTCTTTTGGGCTGGTGCTCATAGCATTTCCCTTGACTGATTACTCCAGCAACTATAGTTGAGATGGGATGATGACTTGCCCTTCTCCATTTTGTCACTTATTTTGTAACTGGTCATCTCATCATTTATGGACTGCATGTCCCATTACTGCAGTAAAAGTTTTTTTTTAAGTATCCTGTGATATTGGGAGTGTAGTTCTGCCCTTCTAAGCTGTTCAGGAAATTGTCTCATCAGTATGCACCAGAAAAGTAAGCCATGTGTAAGTATTTTCTGTTTTAACAAATATTAAATTTGCTTCTTAAGAACAGCGGGTCACCACTGGTGATAGACTGTTAATGGAGGAATTGAAGTGTATGTCTACAAGCAGACATATTCACATACCTCAGAATTATCCAGGCGACTACAACTGAGCATGTTAGTTTATTCGGGCATGTTTTGGAAACAGAAGGAGATAACTCTCATTGCCACTTAAATTGCATTATTATTATTATTATTATTATTATTATTATTATTATTATTATTATTATTATTATTGTTGTTGTTGTTAATCGGATAAGTGAACTGATTCTTAGACCATTTTCAGCCTACAAGGGCAAATGTAAATGCAGTATACATAGCCTTTTTTGGAATATATTGTCAGCCTTCATGTTTTTGGGAACAAAGCAGAATAATTGGAGAAAACATATTGAGAAATGCAGGGGAGGGCATATATAAACTCCACATTGACAGTGACTGGGCATCAGAATTGAACCTCAAACTCTGGTATTGTTAAGCAGATGTCTTACCTACTCATTATACTTATTCCTGAAAAACTCTCCATTTCTATCATGAAGATGCAGACTTTAATTCTGCACCACTACTACCAACTAAGATATCAGGGACAGGGGGCATAGATTTTGGTCTACACACCTGTCCTGATGATTAGTAATAATTTTGAGCTGGCTGTCCCTAACAATGTATAGCAAATACACACTGCTGCCTTGGACTGCAAGCAGTACCAGTCACAATCAAATATACACCACATTGTACATCTAAGAGCAGAGTTATAACCATTGGCTTCCCAGGGATTAGCTATTGTCCTACATTGCTATTTTATCAATAATAATTGATTTATTTGCTAAACTATTGTATTCAAGCATGCACGGTGGATTTCTTGGAGGTTAATAATACCTTTCTGTGATATAACCTCTTCCGGTTTGCTATCATATTCTCGCACCGACATTGTGCGAGTGTTCAGATTTCTGAATCAGAATATCAGAAATCACAAGGATGAACCCAATAAATGTAGAATTAAGTATTTAGGTAAAGTTGACATCTCAGAAATATCGACTTTACCAAAAATACTATACTTCTGGTCAATACTATCAGAATATTTTTGCAGGGGGACAAGCCCCCCTGCACCCCCCATATGAGGGCTGCGCCCACCCCACTACTTATATATACAAACTCCGAGATCGCACTACAGTGAGGGAAAGGGTTACATTTCCAGTCCCCACTATAGTGAGATCTACATTCAAAATGCTGAAATTCACAGCAGCAAATGCACACAAGCATTCGCTGTTGTGCATGTCAACATTTTTTTTCATTATTTCAGGATGTGGAATTGGGCGAATGGCCATATGGAATTTGAACAAAGTCCAATGACCCTTTTGATAGTAAACCACCTCTTTCTGCATTTATAGGCACACACTGCTAAAAGCAAAGCTAATCTGGCACATCCAAAACACAATTATTGTGCATTCTTAAAAAGAGCCAGCCGTACCATTAACTAACAGTGGCTATAACTATGCAGTATTTCCCTCTTAGAAATGGTGGATGCCAGCAATTAAAATTTACAACGTTCATAAAGTTACCCTTATATAAATTAATAAGTAGCCAACCACAAGATAGTGAAATGTAATTATGAGGTTCTTTACTAAAAATATTAGGAAATACAAAAACATTACAAAATAAAATGTCTGAACATACAGGCAGACCTACTAAAATACTATCAGATAGCTACTTCTAATACTGTACTAACCAAAGATGATTGTAATCTATCTCGCTTCTGAAAACAATTCACAGACAACATGAGCTCAGTAATGTTTGAGTAGGCAGTTTCTCCTCTGAACTGCAGTTTACAGAACACTTTCCAGAGGACAGCACAAATTACAAAATGAGAACTGACTGAATAAAACTCTAAAGGTAGAAAGAAAAGTCCCGTTAACTTGAAAAAGTTGTTCTGTGGTGTCCTGGATTGAGGCAACACTGAACAAGATTTTATTAGTGCAGTCTTTTTACAAAGCCCCTCTTTTAATGTAA
The DNA here is from genome assembly GCF_019279795.1 of Protopterus annectens. Classification (NCBI taxonomy): domain Eukaryota; kingdom Metazoa; phylum Chordata; order Ceratodontiformes; family Protopteridae; genus Protopterus; species Protopterus annectens. The sequence continues at coordinate 608,154,845 of NC_056736.1, read as the reverse complement.
GATAAAGAAGCCAAGACATTTTTGTTTCCTGTGGTTGGTCAAAATTTAGATTGACATAACTTCCTTATGAGCACAAAGCTGACCTGCCTAATTAAGCAGAAAGCTCCAACTCCAAATTAGGTAATATATCTTTAGATAGGAAATCATCTCTGCTAGTGTGTGTGTGTGTGTGTGTGTGTGTGTGTGTGTGTGTGTGTGTGTGTGTGTGTGTGTGTGTGTGTGTGTGTGTGTGTGTATGTGTGTGTGCATGTGTGCATGTGTGTATGAAACAGTTTTATTCTCCATGGCACTGCTGAGCTTCTAAAAATACCTATCTGTCTGTTTATCTATCTGTCTATCTATCTAGCTATCTGTATGAATATCTAGCTGTGTGTGTGTGTGTGTGTGTGTGTGTGTGTGTGTGTGTGTGTGTGTGTGTGTGTGTGTGTGTGTGTGTGTGTGTGTGTGTGTGTATGTATATATATATATATATATATATATATATATATATATATATATATATATATATATATATATATATATATAGTTATATATAATTCTTCAGAAATGGGTGTTTGGATCCATATTCTTAGATATTCAATAATTAGGGAGTTTTATGGATCAACTAAATTAACTAACTGAACATGTGTGGTCTATTTGGCACATAATCAATATGGTTGTGCTTCTTGCTGTTTCTATATGACCTCCAGGGGCTGAAACAAATGTAAATGCACACTAGCACATGATGCATATGAACTGACTATAATGCTTTATTTCCATCCTGAATTAAAGAAGCAGTCTGTATCTAAATGATCACCATTTTAGAAATATAGTAGCAAGGGCAGTCATGGTGGTACAATGGTTAATGTTCCCACTTCACAACAAGAAGTTCTCCAGTTCAATTTTCAGCTGGGGTGTCTTCTGTGTGGAGTCATCATGTCCTTCATGTGGTCACGTGGGTTTCCTCTGGATGCTCTGGTTTCCTTTCACATCCCAAACACATGTTGCAGGTGGATTGGACACTTTAAATTGGCCCTAGGTGTGTGTGCATATACCACCTGTGGAAGGTTGGGTGCCAAGCTGACAACTAAGCACTATAAAATTCCACTGCCAATTGTTCTGCAGCTGTTGTTCTGCTGTGGTAACCCCTAACAGGAAAAGAAGATAGAAATATAGCAGCAAATTTATTTAGAGCCACTTAATGTGTTTCAGTGTATCGTTTTTTTCTACTTTCGTTTGGGGCTTTAAGGTTTATTAAAAAACATTCAAAGGAGATAATGACAATAACATTCACACCATTCAAAGGAGATACTGACAACATTAAAACCATTCAAATGAGATAATGACAACAACATTCATACCATTCAAAGGAGATAATGACAACAACATTAAAACCATTCAAAGAAGATAATGACAACATTCATACCATTCAAAGGATATAATGACAACAACATTCATACCATTCAAAGGAGATAATGACAACATTAAAACCATTCAAAGGAGATAATGACAACATTCATACCATTCAAAGGAGATAATGACAACAACATTCATACCATTCAAAGGAGATAATGACAGCAACATTAAAACCATTCAAAGGAGATAATGACAACATTAAAATAATTCAAAGGAGATAATGACAACAACCTTCATACCATTCAAATGAGATAATGACAACACCAGTCATAACATTCAAAGGAGATAATGACACAACATTCATATCATTCAAAAGAGATAATGACAACAACAGTCATACCATTCAAAGGAGATAATGTCAACAACAGTCATACCATTCAAAGGAGATAAAGACAACAGTCATACCATTCAAAGGATGTAATGACAACATTCATACCATTCAAAGGAGATAATGACAACAGTATTCATACCATTCAAAGGAGATAATGTCAGCAACAGTCATACCATTCAAAGGAGATAAGGACAACAGTCATACCATTCAAATGATGTAATGGCAACATTCATACCATTCAAAGGAGATAATGACAACAGTATTCATACCATTCAAAGGAGATAATGTCAACAACATTAATACCATTCAAAGGAAATAATGACAACAACATTCATACCATTCAAAGGAGATAATGACAATAACATTCATACCATTCAAAGGAGATAATGACAACAGTCATACCATTCAAAGGATGTAATGACAACATTCATACCATTCAAAGGAGATAATGTCAACAACATTAATACCATTCAAAGGAAATAATGACAACAACATTCATACCATTCAAAGGAGATAATGACAACATTCATACCATTCAAAGGAGATAATGACAACAACATTCATACCATTCAAAGGAGATAATGACAACAGTCATACCATTCAAAGGATGTAATGACAACATTCATACCATTCAAAGGAGATAATGTCAACAACATTAATACCATTCAAAGGAAATAATGACAACAACATTCATACCATTCAAAGGAGATAATGACAACAGTCATACCACACAAAGGCTATAACGACAACAAGATTTATACCATTCAAAGGTGATAATGACAACAACATTCACACCATTCAAAGGAGATAATGACAACAACATTCATACCATTCAAAGCAGATAATGACAACAACATTAAAACCATTCAAACGAGATAATGACAACATTCAAATAATTCAAAGGAAATAATGACAACAGCGTTCATACCATTCAAATGAGATAATAACAACAACATTCATACTATACAAAGGAGATAATGACAACAACATCCATACCATTCAAAGGAGATAGTGACAACAACATCAATACCATTAAAATGAGATAATGACAGCAACATTATACCATTCAAAGGAGATGACAACATTCATACCATTCAAAGGAGATAATGACAACAACATTGATACCATTCAAAGGAAATAATGACAACATGCATACCATTCAAAGGAGATAATGACAACAACATTGATACCATTCAAAGGAAATAATGACAACATTCATACCATTCAAAGGAGATAATGACAACAGTCATACCATTCAAAGGATGTAATGACAACAATCATACCATTCAAAGGAGATAATGTCACCAACATTAATACCATTCAAAGTAGATAATGACAACAACATTCATACCTTTCAAAGGAGATAATGACAACAACATTCATACCATTCAAAGGAGATAATGACAACAACATTCATACCATTCAAAAGAGATAATGACAACAACATTCATATCATTCAAAGGAGATAATGACAACAACATTCATATCATTCAAAGGAGATAAGAATAACATTCATGTCATTCAAAAAAGATAACGACAACAACATTTATACCATTCAAAAGAGATAATGACAACAACATTTATACCATTCAAAGGAGATAATGACAACAACATTCATACCATTCAAAGGAGATAATGACAACAACATTCATACCATTCAAAGGAGATAATGGCAATAACAATCATACCATTCAGAGGAGATAAGGACAACAACATTCATACCATTCAAAGGAGATAATGACAACAACATTAATACCATTCAAAGGAGATAATGTCAACAATATTCATACCATTCAAAGGAGATAATGGCAATAACATTCATACCATTCAAAGGAGATAATGACAACAATGTTCATACCATTCAAAAGAGATAATGACAACATTCATTCCATTCAGAAGAGATAATGACAATAACATTCATACCATTCAAAGGAGATAATGACAACAACAGTCATACCATTCAAAGGAGATAATGTCAACAACAGTCATACCACTCAAAGGATATAATGACAACAACATTCATACCATTCAAAGGAGATAATGACAACATTCGCACCATTCAAAGGAGATAATGACAACAGCATTCATACCATTGAAAGGAGATAATGACAACATTCATACGATTCAAAGGAGATAATGACAACAGTCATACCATTCAAATGATGTAATGACAACATTCATACCATTCAAAGGAGATAATGTCACCAACATTAATACCATTCAAAGTAGATAAGGACAACAACATTCATACCTTTCAAAGGAGATAATGACAACAACATTCATACCATTCAAATGAGATAATGACAACAACATTCATACCATTCAAAAGAGATAATGACAACAACATTCATATCATTCAAAGGAGATAATGACAACATTCATATCATTCAAAGGTGATAAGAATAACATTCATATCATTCAAAAAAGATAACGACAACAACATGTATACCATTCAAAAGAGATAATGACAACAACATTTATACCATTCAAAGGAGATAATGACAACAACATTCATACCATTCAAAGGAGATAATGACAACAACATTCATACAATTCAAAGGAGATAAGGACATCAACAGTCATACCATTCAAAGGAGATAATGACAATAACAATCATACCATTCAGAGGAGATAATGACAATATTCATACCATTCAGAGGAGATAATGACAACAACAGTCATATCATTCAAAAGAGATAATGACAACAACATTCATACCATTCAAAGGAGATAATGACAACAATGTTCATACCATTCAAAAGAGATAATGACAACATTCATTCCATTCAGAAGAGATAATGACAACAACATTCAATCCATTCAAAGGAGATAATGACAACAACAGTCATACCATTCAAAGGAGATAATGTCAACAACAGTCATACCATTCAAAGGATATAATGACAACAACAGTCATACCATTCAAAGCAGATAAAGACAACAACATTCATAACATTCAAAGGAAATAATGACAACAACATTCATACCATTCAAAGGAGATAATTACAACAGCATTCATACCATTCAAAGGAAATAATGACAACATTCGTACCATTCAAAGGAGACAATGACAACAGCATTCATACCATTCAAAGGACATAATGAAAACAACATTTATACCATTCAAAGGAGATAATCACAACATTCATACCTTTCAAAGGAGATAAAGACAACAACATTCATATCATTCAAAGGACAAAATGACAGCAACATTCATACCATTCAAAGGAGATAATTACAACAACATTCATACCATTTAAAGGAGAAAATGACAACAATAATCATACTATTCAAAGGAGATAATGACAACAACAGTCATTCCATTCAAAGGAGATAATGACAATAACATTCATACCATTCAAGGGAGATAATGACAACAACATTCATATCATTCAAAGGAGAAACTGACAACAACATGTATACCATTCAAAGGAGATAATGACAACAACATTCATACCATTCAAAGGACATAATGATAACATTCATACCATTCAAAGGAGATAATGACAACAACATTCATACCATTCAAATGAGATAATGACAACATTCATATCATTCAACAGAGATAATGACAACAACAGTCATACCATTCAAAGGAGATAAAGACAACAGCATTCATACCATTCAAAGGAGATAATGACAACAACAGTCATACCATTCAAAGGAGATAATGACAACAACATTCATACTATTCAAAGGAGATAAGGACATCAACAGTCATACCATTCAAAGGAGATAATGACAACACCAGTCATAACATTCAAAGGAGATAATGACAACAGCAGTCATATCATTCAAAAGAGATAATGACAACACTCATTCCATTCAGAGGAGATAATGACAACAACATTCATACCATTCAAAGGAGATAATGACAACATTCATATCATTCAACAGAGATAATGACAACAACAGTCATACCATTCAAAGGAGATAAAGACAACAGCATTCATACCATTCAAAGGAGATAATGACAACAACAGTCATACCATTCAAAGGAGATAATGACAACAGTCATACCATTCAAAGGAGATAATGACAACATTAATACCTTTCAAAGGAGATAATGACAACATTCATATTATTCAAAGGGGATAAGGACAACAACATTCATACCATTCAAAGGAGATAAGGAGAACATTAATAGCATTCAAAGGAAATAAGGACAACAACATTCATACTATTCAAAGGAGATAATGACAACAACATTCATACCATTCAAAGGAGTTAATGACAACAGCATTCATACTATTCAAAGGAGATAATGACAACAACATTCATACCATTCAAAGGAGATAATGACAACAACATTCATACTATTCAAAGGAGATAAGGACATCAACAGTCATACCATTCAAAGGAGATAATGACAACACCAGTCATAACATTCAAAGGAGATAATGACAGCAGTCATATCATTCAAAAGAGATAATGACAACAACAGTCATGCCATTCAAAGGATATAATGACAACAACATTCATACCATTCAAAGGAGAAAATGACAACAACAGTCATACCATTCCAAGGAGATAATGACAACAACATTCATACCATTCAAATGACATAATGATAACATTCATACCATTCAAAGGATATAACGAAAACAAGATTCATACCACTCAAAGGACATAATGACAACAACATTCATACCATTCAAAGGAGATAATGACAACAATTTTCATACCATTCAAAAGAGATAATGACAACATTCATTCCATTCAGAGGAGATAATGACAACAACATTCATAACATTCAAAGGAGATAATGACAACAGCATTCATACCAGTCAAAGGAGATAAGGACAACATTAATACCATTCAAAGGAGATAAGGACAACAACATCCATACCATTCAAAGGATATAAGGACAACAACATTAATACCATTCAAAGGACATAATGACAACATTCATACCACTCAAAGGAGATAATGACAACAACATTCCTAACATTCAAATGAGATAATGACAACAATGTTCATACCATTCAAAAGAGATAATTACAACATTCATTCCATTCAGAGTATATAATGACAACAACAGTCATACCATTCAAAGGAGATAATGACAACAACATTCATACCATTCAAAGGAGATAAGGACAGCAACAGTCATACCATATAAAGGAGATAATGACAACACCAGTCATAACATTCAAAGGAGATAATGACACAACATTCATATCATTCAAAAGAGATAATGACAACAGTCATGCCATTCAAAGCAGATAATGACAACAACATGTATACCATTCAAAGGAGATAATGACAACAACATGTATACCATTCAAATGAGATAATGACAACAACAGCCATACCATTCAAAGGAGATATTGTCAACAACAGTCATACCTTTCAAAGGGGATAATGACAACATCAGTCATACCATTCAAATGAGATAATGACAACAACATTCATAACATTCAAAGGAGATAAGGACATCAACAGTCATACCATTCAAAGGAGATAATGTCAACAATATCCATACCATTCAAAGGAGATAATGGCAATAACAATCATACCATTCAAAGGCGATAATGACAACAACATGCATACCATTCAAAGGATATAATGACAACAACATTCATACCATTCATAGGAGATAAGGACAACAACATTCATACCATTCAAAGAAGATAACAACAACATTCATACCTTTCAAAGGAGATAATGACAACAACATTAATACCATTCAAAGGAGACTATGACAACAACATGTATACCATTCAAAGGAGATAACGAGAACATTCATACCTTTCAAAGGAGATAATATCAACAACAGTCATACCATTCAAAGGAGATAATGGCAATAACAATCAAACCATTCAAAGGAGATAATGACAACAACATGTATACCATTCAAAGGAGATAATGACAACAACATTCATACCACTCAAAGCAGATAATGATAACAACATTCATACCATTTAAAGGAGATAATGACAACAGCAGTCATACCATTCAAATGAGATAATGACAACAACATTCATACAATTCAAAAGAGATAATGACAACAACATTCATATCATTCAAAAAAGATAACGACAACAAGATTTATACCATTCAAAGGTGATAATGACAACAACATTCACACCGTTCAAAAAAGATAACGACAACAAGATGTATACCATTCAAAGGTGATAATGACAACATTCACACCATTCAAAGGAGATAATGACAACAACATTAAAACCATTCAAAGGAGATAATGACAACATTCATACCATTCAGAGAAGATAATGACAACATTAAAATAATTCAAAGGAAATAATGACAACAATGTTCATACCATTCAAATGAGATAATAACAACAACATTCATACTATTCAGAGGAGATAATGACAACAACATCCATACCATTCAAAAGAGATAGTGACAACATCAATACCATTAAAATGAGATAATGACAGCAGCATTATACCATTCAAAGGAGATGACAACATTCATACCATTCAAAGGAGATAATGACAACAACATTGATACCATTCAAAGGAAATAATGACAACATTCATACCATTCAAAGGAGATAATGACAACAACATTCATACCATTCAAAGGAGATAATGACAACAGTCATACCATTCAAATGTGATACTGACAACAACATTCATGCCATTCAAAGGAGATAATGACAACAACTGTCATACCATTCAAAGGAGATAATGTCACCAACATTAATACCATTCAAAGGAAATAATGACAACAACATTCATACCATTCAAAGGAGATAAGGATAACATTCATACCATTCAAATGAGATAATGACAACATTCATACCTTTCAAAGGAGATAATGACAGCAACATTCATACCATTCAAAGGAGATGATGACAGCAAAATTCATACCATTCAAAGGAGCTAATGACAAAAACATTCATACCATTCAAAGGAGATAATGACAACAGTCATACCATTCAAAGGGGATAATGTCACCAACATTAATACCATTCAAAGGAAATAATGGCAACAACAGTCATACCATTCAAAGGAGATAATGACAACACCAGTCATAACATTCAAAGGAGATAATGACACAACATTCATATCATTCAAAAGAGATAATGACAACAGTCATGCCATTCAAAGCAGATAATGACAACAACATGCATACCATTCAAAGGAGATAATGACAACAACATGTATACCATTCAAAGGAGATAATGACAACAACAGCCATGCCATTCAAAGGAGATAATGTCAACAGCAGTCATACCTTTCAAAGGGGATAATGACAACATCAGTCATACATTCAAATGAGATAATGACAACAACATTCATAACATTCAAAGGAGATAAGGACATCAACAGTCATACCATTCAAAGGAGATAATGTCAACAATATTCATAACATTCAAAGGAGATAATGGCAATAACAATCATACCATTCAAAGGAGATAATGACAACAACATGTATACCATTCAAAGGATATAATGAAAACAACATTCATACCATTCATAGGAGATAAGGACAACAACATTCATACCATTCAAAGGAGATAACAACATTCATACCTTTCAAAGGAGATAATGACAACAACATTAATACCATTCAAAGGAGACTATGACAACAACATGTATACCATTCAAAGGAGATAACGAGAACATTCATACCTTTCAAAGGAGATAATGTCAACAACAGTCATACCATTCAAAGGAGATAATGGCAATAACAATCATACCATTCAAAGGAGATAATGACAACAACATGTATACCATTCAAAGGAGATAATGACAACAACATTCATACCACTCAAAGCAGATAATGATAACAACATTCATACCATTTAAAGGAGATAATGACAACAGCAGTCATACCATTCAAATGAGATAATGACAACAACATTCATACCATTCAAAAGAGATAATGACAACAACATTCATATCATTCAAAAAAGATAACGACAACAAGATTTATACAATTCAAAGGTGATAATGACAACAACATTCACACCATTCAAAAAAGATAACGACAACAAGATTTATACCATTCAAAGGTGATAATGACAACATTCACACCATTCAAAGGAGATAATGACAACAACATTAAAACCATTCAAAGGAGATAATGACAACATTCATACCATTCAGAGAAGATAATGACAACATTAAAATAATTCAAAGGAAATAATGACAACAACGTTCATACCATTCAAATGAGATAATAACAACAACATTCATACTATTCAGAGGAGATAATGACAACAACATCCATACCATTCAAAGGAGATAGTGACAACATCAATACCATTAAAATGAGATAATGACAGCAACATTATACCATTCAAAGGAGATGACAACATTCATACCATTCAAAGGAGATAATGACAACAACATTGATACCATTCAAAGGAAACAATGACAACATTCATACCATTCAAAGGAGATAATGACAACAACATTCATACCATTCAAAGGAGATAATGACAACAGTCATGCCATTCAAATGTGATACTGACAACAACATTCATGCCATTCAAAGGAGATAATGACAACAACAGTCATACCATTCAAAGGAGATAATGTCACCAACATTAATACCATTCAAAGGAAATAATGACAACAACATTCATACCATTCAAAGGAGATAAGGATAACATTCATACCATTCAAATGAGATAATGACAACATTCATACCTTTCAAAGGAGATAATGACAACAACATTCATACCACTCAAAGGAGATGCTGACAGCAAAATTCATACCATTCAAAGGAGCTAATGACAAAAACATTCATACCATTCAAAAGAGATAATGACAACAACATTCATATCATTCAAAGGAGATAATGACAACATTCACACCATTCAAAGGAGATAATGACAACAACATTCATACCTTTCAAATGAGATAAAGACAACAACATTCATGCCTTTCAAAGGAGATAATGACAACAACATTCATACAATTCAAAGGAGATAATGTCAACAATATTCATACCAATCAAAGGAGATAATGGCAATAACAATCATACCATTCAGAGGAGATAATGACAACAACATTCATTGCATTCAAAGGAGATAATGACAACAATGTTCATACCATTCAAAGGAGATAATGACAACATTCATTCCATTCAGAAGAGATAATGACAACAACATTCATACCATTCAAAGGAGATAATGACAACAACAGTCATACCATTCAAAGGAGATAATGTCCACAACAGTCATACCATTCAAAGGATATAATGACAACAACAGTCATACCATTCAAAGCAGATAAAGACAACAACATTCATAACATTCAAAGGAAATAATGACAACAACATTCATACCATTCAAAGGAGATAATTACAACAGCATTCATACCATTCAAAGGAGATAATGACAACATTCATACCATTCAAAGGAGATAATGACAACAGCATTCATACCATTCAAAGGACATAATGAAAACAACATTTATACCATTCAAAGGAGATAATCACAACATTCATACCTTTCAAAGGAGATAAAGACAACAACATTCATACCATTCAAAGGACAAAATGACAGCAACATTCATACCATTCAAAGGAGATAATTACAACAACATTCATACCATTTAAAGGAGAAAATGACAACAATAATCATACTATTCAAATGAGATAATGACAACAACAGTCATTCCATTCAAAGGGGAAACTGACAACAACATTCATACCATTCAAAGGACATAATGATAACATTCATACCATTCAAAGGAGATAATGAAAACAACATTCATACCATACAAAGGAGATGACAACAATGTTCATACCATTAAAAAGAGATAATGACAACATTCATTCCATTCAGAGGAGATAATGACAACAACATTCATACCATTCAAAGGAGATAATGACAACATTCATATCATTCAACAGAGATAATGACAACAACAGTCATGCCATTCAAAGGAGATAAAGACAACAACATCCATACCATTCAAAGGAGATAATGACAACATTCATATAATTCAACAGAGATAATGACAACAACAGCCATACCATTCAAAGGAGATAAAGACAACAACATTCATACCATTCAAAGGAGATAATGACAACAACAGTCATACCATTCAAAGGAGATAATGACAACAACGTTCATACCATTCAAAGGAGATAATGACAACAACATTCATAACATTCAATGGAGATAAGGAGAACATTAGTACCATTCAAAGGAAATAAGGACAACATCCATACCATTAAAAGGAAATAAGAACACCAACATTAATACCATTCAAAGGACATAATGATAACATTCATACCACTCAAAGGAGATAATGACAACAACATTCATACCATTCAAAGGAGAAAATGACAACAATATTCATACCATTCAAAAGAGATAATGACAACAACGTTCATACCATTCAAAGGAGATAATGACAACAACATTCATATCATTCAAAAGAGATAATGATAACAACAGTCATACCATTCAAATGAGATAATGTCAACAACAGTCATACCATTCAAAGGAGAAAATGACAACAACATGTATACCATTCAAAGGAGATAATGACAACAACATTCATACCATTCAAATGACATAATGATAACATTCATACCATTCAAAGGATATAATGAAAACAACATTCATACCATGCAAAGAACATAATGACAACAACATTTATACCATTCAAAGGAGATAATGACAACAATGTTCATACCATTCAAAAGAGATAATGACAACATTCATTCCATTCAGAGGAGATAATGACAACAACATTCATATAATTCAAAGGAGATAATGACAACAACAGTTCTATCATTCAAAGGAGATAATGACAACAACAGTCATACCATTCAAAGGAGATAATGACAACAGCATTCATACCAGTCAAAGGAGATAAGGACAACATTAATACCATTCAAAGTAGATAAGGACAACAACAGTTATATCATTCAAAGGAGATAATGACAACAACAGTCATACCATTCAAAGGAGATAATGACAACAGCATTCATACCAGTCAAAGGAGATAAGGACAACATTAATACCATTCAAAGGAGATAATGACAACAACATCCATACCATTCAAAGGATATAAGGACAACAACATTAATACCATTCAAAGGACATAATGACAACATTCATACCACTCAAAGGAGATAATGACAACAACATTCCTACCATTCAAATGAGATAATGACAACAATGTTCATACCATTCAAAAGAGATAAGGACAACAACATTCATACCATTCAAAGGAGATAATGACAACAACATTCATATCATTCAAAAGAGATAATGACAACAACAGTCATACCATTCAAAGGAGATAATGACAACAGCATTCATACCATTCAAAGGAGATAATGACAACAACAGTCATACCATTCAAAGGAGATAATGACAACAACATTCATACCATTCAAAGGAGATAATGACAACAACATTCATATCATTCAAAAGAGATAATGACAACAACAGTCATACCATTCAAAGGAGATAATGACAACAACATTCATACAATTCAAAGGAGATAAGGACAGCAACAGTCATACCATATAAAGGAGATAATGAAAACACCAGTCATAACATTCAAAGGAGATAATGACACAACATTTATATCATTCAAAAGAGATAATGACAACAGTCATGCCATTCAAAGCAGATAATGACAACAACATACATACCATTCAAAGGAGATAATGACAACAACATGTATACCATTCAAAGGAGATAATGACAACAACAGCCATACCATTCAAAGGAGATAATGTCAACAACAGTCATACCTTTCAAAGGAGATAATGACAACATCAGTCATACCATTCAAATGAGATAATGACAACAACATTCATAACATTCAAAGTAGATAAGGACATCAACAGTCATGCCATTCAAAGGAGATAATGTCAACAATATTCATACCATTCAAAGGAGATAATGGCAATAACAATCATACCATTCAAAGGAGATAATGACAACAACATGTATACCATTCAAATGAGATAATGACAAAAACATTCATACCATTCATAGGAGATAAGGACAACAACATTCATACCATTCAAAGGAGATAACGACAACATTCATACCTTTCAAAGGAGATAATGACAACAACATTCATACCATTCAAAGGAGACTATGACAACAACATGTATACCATTCAAAGGAGATAATGACAACAACATTCATACCATTCATAGGAGATAAGGACAACAACATTCATACCATTCAAGGGAGATAATGACAACAACATTCATACCATTCAAAGGAGATAGGGACAGCAACAGTCATACCATTCATAGGAGATAATGACAACAACATTCATACCATTCAAGGGAGATAAGGACAACATTAATACCATTCAAATTAGATAAGGACAACAACATCCATACCATTCAAAGGACATAATGACAACATTTATACCATTCAAAGGAGATAACGACAACATTCATACCTTTCAAAGGAGATAATGACAACATCCATACCATTCAAAAGAGATAATGTCAACAACAGTCATACCATTCAAAGGAGATAATGTCAACAACAGCCATACCATTCAAAGGAGATAATGACAACAGCAGTCATACCATTCAAAGGAGCTAATGACAACATCAGTCATACCATTCAAAGGAGATAATGACAACAACATTCATAACATTCAAAGGAGATAATGACAATAGCATTCATACCATTCAAAGGAGATAATGACAGCATTCATACCATTCAAATGAGATAATGACAACAACATTCATACCATTCAAAGGAGATAAGGACAACAACATTCATACCATTCAAGGGAGATAATGACAACAACAGTCATACCATTCAATGGAGATAAGGACAACAACATTTATACCATTCAAAGGAGATAACGACAACATTCATACCTTTCAAAGGAGATAATGACAACAACATTCATAACATTCAAAGGAGATAATGACAACAACATTCATACCATTCAAAGGAGATAAGGACAGCAACAGTCATACCATTCAAAGGAGATAATGACAACAACAGTCATACCACTCAAAGGAGATAATGACAGCAACATTCATACCATTCAAAGGAGATAATGACATCAATGTTCATACCATTCAAAGGAGATAATGACAACAACATTCATACCATTCAAAGGAGATAATGACAAACACAGTCATACCTTTCAAAGGAGATAATGACAACAACATTCATACCATTCATAGGAGATAAGGACAACAACATTCATACCATTCAAGGGAGATAATGACAACAACATTCATACCATTCAAAGGAGATAGGGACAGCAACAGTCATACCATTCATAGGAGATAATGACAACAACATTCATACCATTCAAGGGAGATAAGGACAACATTAATACCATTCAAATTAGATAAGGACAACAACATCCATACCATTCAATGGAGTTAAGGACAACAACATTAATACCATTCAAAGGACATAATGACAACATTCATACCACTCAAAGGAGATAATGACAACAACATTCCTACCATTCAAATGAGATAATGACAACAATGTTCATACCATTCAAAAGAGATAAGGACAACAACATTCATACCATTCAAAAAAGATAATGGCAACAACATTCATATCATTCAAAAGAGATAATGACAACAACAGTCATACCATTCAAAGGAGATAATGACAACAGCATTCATACCATTCAAAGGAGATAATGACAACAACAGTCATACCATTCAAAGGAGATAATGACAACAACATTCATACCATTCAAAGGGGATAATGACAACAACATTCATATCATTCAAAAGAGATAATGACAACAACAGTCATACCATTCAAAGGAGATAATGACAACAATATTCATACAATTCAAAGGAGATAAGGACAGCAACAGTCATACCATATAAAGGAGATAATGAAAACACCAGTCATAACATTCAAAGGAGATAATGACACAACATTTATATCATTCAAAAGAGATAATGACAACAGTCATGCCATTCAAAGCAGATAATGACAACAACATGCATACCATTCAAAGGAGATAATGACAACAACATGTATACCATGCAAAGGAGATAATGACAACAACAGCCATACCATTCAAAGGAGATAATGTCAACAACAGTCATACCTTTCAAATCAGATAATGACAACATCAGTCATACCATTCAAATGAGATAATGACAACAACATTCATAACATTCAAAGTAGATAAGGACATCAACAGTCATACCATTCAAAGGAGATAATGTCAACAATATTCATACCATTCAAAGGAGATAATGGCAATAACAATCATACCATTCAAAGGAGATAATGACAACAACATGTATACCATTCAAAGGAGATAATGACAACAACATTCATACCATTCATAGGAGATAAGGACAACAACATTCATACCATTCAAAGGAGATAACGACAACATTCATACCTTTCAAAGGAGATAATGACAACAACATTCATACCATTCAAAGGAGACTATGACAACAACATGTATACCATTCAAAGGAGATAATGACAACAACATTCATACCATTCATATGAGATAAGGACAACAACATTCATACCATTCAAGGGAGATAATGACAACAACATTCATTCCATTCAAAGGAGATAGGGACAGCAACAGTCATACCATTCATAGGAGATAATGACAACAACATTCATACCATTCAAGGGAGATAAGGACAACATTAATACCATTCAAATTAGATAAGGACAACAACATCCATACCATTCAATGGAGTTAAGGACAACAACATTAATACCATTCAAAGGACATAATGACAACATTTATACCATTCAAAGGAGATAACGACAACATTCATACCTTTCAAAGGAGATAATGACAACATCCATACCATTCAAAAGAGATAATGTCAACAACAGTCATACCATTCAAAGGAGATAATGTCAACAACAGCCATACCATTCAAAGGAGATAATGACAACAGCAGTCATACCATTCAAAGGAGCTAATGACAACATCAGTCATACCATTCAAAGGAGATAATGACAACAACATTCATAACATTCAAAGGAGATAATGACAATAGCATTCATACCATTCAAAGGAGATAATGACAGCATTCATACCATTCAAATGAGATAATGACAACAACATTCATACCATTCAAAGGAGATAAGAACAACAACATTCATACCATTCAAGGGAGATAATGACAACAACAGTCATACCATTCAATGGAGATAAGGACAACAACATTTATACCATTCAAAGGAGATAACGACAACATTCATACCTTTCAAAGGAGATAATGACAACAACATTCATAACATTCAAAGGAGATAATGACAACAACATTCATACCATTCAAAGGAGATAAGGACAGCAACAGTCATACCATTCAAAGGAGATAATGACAACAACAGTCATACCACTCAAAGGAGATAATGACAACAACATTCATACCATTCAAAGGAGATAATGACAACAATGTTCATACCATTCAAAGGAGATAATGACAACAACATTCATACCATTCAAAGGAGATAATGACAAACACAGTCATACCTTTCAAAGGAGATAATGACAACAACATTCATACCATTCATAGGAGATAAGGACAACAACATTCATACCATTCAAGGGAGATAATGACAACAACATTCATACCATTCAAAGGAGATAGGGACAGCAACAGTCATACCATTCATAGGAGATAATGACAACAACATTCATACCATTCAAGGGAGATAAGGACAACATTAATACCATTCAAATTAGATAAGGACAACAACATCCATACCATTCAATGGAGTTAAGGACAACAACATTAATACCATTCAAAGGACATAATGACAACATTCATACCACTCAAAGGAGATAATGACAACAACATTCCTACCATTCAAATGAGATAATGACAACAATGTTCATACCATTCAAAAGAGATAAGGACAACAACATTCATACCATTCGAAGGAGATAATGGCAACAACATTCATATCATTCAAAAGAGATAATGACAACAACAGTCATACCATTCAAAGGAGATAATGACAACAGCATTCATACCATTCAAAGGAGATAATGACAACAACAGTCATACCATTCAAAGGAGATAATGACAACAACATTCATACCATTCAAAGGAGATAATGACAACAACATTCATATCATTCAAAAGAGATAATGACAACAACAGTCATACCATTCAAAGGAGATAATGACAACAATATTCATACAATTCAAAGGAGATAAGGAAAGCAACAGTCATACCATATAAAGGAGATAATGAAAACACCAGTCATAACATTCAAAGGAGATAATGACACAACATTTATATCATTCAAAAGAGATAATGACAACAGTCATGCCATTCAAAGCAGATAATGACAACAACATGCATACCATTCAAAGGAGATAATGACAACAACATGTATACCATTCAAAGGAGATAATGACAACAACAGCCATACCATTCAAAGGAGATAATGTCAACAACAGTCATACCTTTCAAAGGAGATAATGACAACATCAGTCATACCATTCAAATGAGATAATGACAACAACATTCATAACATTCAAAGTAGATAAGGACATCAACAGTCATACCATTCAAAGGAGATAATGTCAACAATATTCATACCATTCAAAGGAGATAATGGCAATAACAATCATACCATTCAAAGGAGATAATGACAACAACAGTCATACCATTCAAAGGAGATAATGACAACAACATTCATATCATTCAAAGTAGATAAGGACATCAACAGTCATACCATTCAAAGGAGATAATGTCAACAATATTCATACCATTCAAAGGAGATAATGGCAATAACAATCATACCATTCAAAGGAGATAATGACAACAACATGTATACCATTCAAAGGCGATAATGACAACAACATTCATACCATTCATAGGAGATAAGGACAACAACATTCATACCATTCAAGGGAGATAATGACAACAACATTCATCCCATTCAAAGGAGATAATGACAACAACATTCATACCATTCATAGGAGATAAGGACAACAACATTCATACCATTCAAGGGAGATAATGACAACAACATTCATACCATTCAAAGGAGATAGGGACAGCAACAGTCATACCATTCATAGGAGATAATGACAACAACATTCATACCATTCAAGGGAGATAAGGACAACATTCATACCATTCAAAGGAGCTAATGACAACATCAGTCATACCATTCAAAGGAGATAACGACAACATTCATACCTTTCAAAGGAGATAATGACAACATCCATACCATTCAAAAGAGATAATGTCAACAACAGTCATACAATTCAAAGGAGATAATGTCAACAACAGCCATACCATTCAAAGGAGATAATGACAACAGCAGTCATACCATTCAAAGGAGCTAATGACAACATCAGTCATACCATTCAAAGGAGATAATGACAACAACATTCATAGCATTCAAAGGAGATAATGACAATAGCATTCATACCATTCAAAAGAGATAATGAAAATAACAT
The DNA here is from genome assembly GCF_019279795.1 of Protopterus annectens. Lineage (NCBI taxonomy): Eukaryota > Metazoa > Chordata > Ceratodontiformes > Protopteridae > Protopterus > Protopterus annectens. Next base: position 608,135,747 of record NC_056736.1, on the reverse strand, counting down.
TCATACCATTTGAAGGAGATAATGACAACAACATTCATACCATTCAAAGGAGATAATGACAACAAAATGCATACCATTCAAAAGAGAAAAGGACAGCAACATTCATACCATTCAAAGGAGATAATAACAACATTCATATCATTCAAAGGAGATAATGACAACAACATTCATACCATTCAAAGGAGATAATGACAATAATGTTCATACCATTCAAAGGAGATAATGACAACAACATTCATACCATTCAAAGGAGATAATGACAAAAACAGTCATACCTTTCAAAGGAGATAATGACAACAACATTCATACCTTTCAAAGGAGATAATGACAACAACATTCATACCATTCAAAGGAGATAATGACAACAACAGTCATACCATTCAAAAGAGATAATGACAACAACATTCATACCATTCAAAGGAGATAATGACAACAACATTCATACCATTCAAAAGAGATTATGACAACAGTCATACCATTCAAAAGAGATAATGACAACAACCTTCATACCTTTCAAAAGAGATAATGACAATAACATTCATACCATTCAAAGGAGATAATGACAACAGTCATACCATTCAAAGGATGTAATGACAACATTCATACCATTCAAAGGAGATAATGACAACAACATTCATACCATTCAAAAGAGATAATGACAGCAACATTCATACCATTCAAAGGAGATAATGACAACAACAGTCATACCATTCAAAGGAGATAATGACAACAGTCATACCATTCAAAGGATGTAATGACAACATTCATACCATTCAAAGGAGATAATGACAATAACATTCATACCATTCAAAGGAGATAATGACAACAAAATTCATACCATTCAAAAGAGAAAAGGACGGCAACATTCATACCATTCAAAGAAGACAATGACAACAACAGTCATACCGCTCAAAAGAAATAATGACAACAACAGTCATACCATTCAAAAGAGAAAAGGACGGCAACATTCATACCATTCAAAGGAGATAATAACAACAGCAGTCATACCATTCAAAGGAGATAATGACAGCAACATTCATGCCATTCAAAGAAGACAATGACAACAACAGTCATACCATTCAAAGGAGATAATGACAACAACATTCATACCTTTTAAAGGAGATAATGACAACAACATTCATAACATTCAAAGGAGATAATGACAACAACAGTCATACCACTCAAAGGAGATAATGACAACAACATTCATACCATTCAAAGGAGATAATGACAACAACATTCATACCACTCAAAGGAGATAATGACAACAACATTCATACCATTCAAAGGAGATAATGACAACAATGTTCATACCATTCATAGGAGATAATGACAACAACATTCATACCATTCAAAGGAGATAATGACAACATCATCCATACCGTTCAAAGGAGATATTGACAACAACAGTCATACCATTCAAAAGAGATAATGACAAAAACAGTCATACCTTTCAAAGGAGATAATGACAACAACATTCATACCATTCAAAGGAGATAATGACAAGAGTCATACCATTCAAAAGAGATAATGACAACAACAGTCATACCATTCAAATGAGATAATGACAACATTCATACCTTTCAAAAGAGATAATGAGAACAACATTCATACAATTCAAAGGGGATAAGGACAACAACATTCATACCATTCAAAGGAGATAATGACAACAACATTCATACCATTCAAAGGAGATAAGGACAACAACATTCATACCATTCAAAGGAGATAATGACAACAGCATTCATGCCATTCAAATGAGATAATGACAACATTAATACCATTCAAAGGAGATAAGGACAACAACATTCATGCCATTCAAAGGAGATAAGGACAACATTAATACCATTCAAAGGACATAATGACAACAACATCCATACCATTCAAAGGAGATAATGACAACAACATTCATACCATTCAAAGGACATAATGACAACAACATTCATACCATTCAAAGGAGATAATGATAACAACATTCATACCATTCAAAGGTGATAATGACAACAACATTCATACCATTCAAAGGAGATAATGACAACAACATTCATACCATTCAAATGAGATAATTACAACATTCATACCATTCAAAGGAGATAATAACAACAACAGTCATACCATTCAAAGGAGATAATGACAGCAACATTCATACCATTCAAAGAAGACAATGACAACAACAGTCATACCGCTCAAAAGAAATAATGACAACAACAGTCATACCATTCAAAAGAGATAATGACAGTAACATTCATACCATTTAAAGGAGATAATGACAACATTAATACTATTCAAAGGAGATAAGGACAACAACATCCATACCATTCAAAGGAGATAATGACATCAACATTCATACCATTCAAAGGAGATAATGACAACAACATTCATATCATTCAAAGGAGATAATGACAATACCATTCATAAAATTCAAAGGAGATAATGACAACAGCAGTCATACCATTCAAAAGAGATAATGACAACAACATTCATACCATCCAAAAGAGATAATGACAGTAACATTCATACCATTCAAAGGAGATAATTGCAACATTAATTCCATTCAAAGCAGAAGATGACAACAATATTCATACTATTCAAAGTAAATAATGACAACAGTCATTCCATTCAAAGAAGATAATGACAACATTCATACCATTCAAAGGAGATTATGACAACAGTCAAACCATTCAAAAGAGATAATGACAACAACCTTCATACCTTTCAAAAGAGATAATGAAAATAACATTCATACCTTTCAAAAGAGATAATGACAATAACATTCATACCATTCAAAGTAGATAATGACAATAACAATAATACAATTCAAAGAAGATAAGGACAGCAACATTCATACCATTTGAAGGAGATAATGACAACATTCATACCATTCAAAAGAGATAATGACAACAAAATTCATACCATTCAAAGGAGATAATGACAACAACATTCATATCATTCAAAGGAGATAATGACAACAACATTCTTACCACTGAAAGGAGATAATGACAAGAGCCATACCATTCAAAAGAGATAATGACAACAGTCATACCATTCAAAGGATGTAATGACAACATGCATACCATTCAAAGGAGATAATGAGAACAACATTCATACCATTTAAAGGAGATGATGACACCATTAATACTATTCAAAGGAGATAATGACAACGTCCATACCATTCAAAGGAGATAATGACAACAACATTCATACCATTCAAAGGAGATAATGACAACAACAGTCATACCATTCAAAGGTGATAATGACAACAACGTTCGTACCATTCAAAGGAGATAAGGACAAGAACAGTCATACCATTCAAAGGAGATAATGACAATAACATTCATACCATTCAAAGGAAATAATGACAACAGCATTTATACCATCAAAAGAGATAATGACAACAACATCCATATCATTCAAAGGAGATAATGACAACATTCATACCATTCAAAGGAGATAATGACAACAACATTCATACCATTCAAAGGAGATAATGACAACAACAGTCATACCATTCAAAGGTGATAATGACATCGACGTTCGTACCATTCAAAGGAGATAAGGACAAGAACAGTCATACCATTCAAAGGAGATAATGACAATAACATTCATTCCATTCAAAGGATATAATGACAACAGTCATACCATTCAAAGGAGATAATGACAACAACATTCATAACATTCAAATGAGTTAATGACAACAACATTCATAACATTCAAAGGAGATATTAACAACAAAATCCATACCATTCAAATGAGATAATAACAACAACATTCATACCATTCAATGGACATAATGACAACAACATTCATACCATTCAAAGAAGATAATGACAGCAACATTCATACCATTCAAAGGAGATAAGGACAGCAACAGTCATACCATATAAAGGAGATAATGAAAACATTCATACCATTCAAAGGAGATAATCACAACATTCATACCTTTCAAAGGAGATAATGACAACAACATTAATACCATTCAAAGGAGACAATCACAACATTCATACCTTTCAAAGGAGATAATGACAACAACATTCATACCATTCAAAGGAGATAATGACAACAGTCCTACCATTCAAAGGAGATAATGACAACAACATTCATACAACTCAAAGGAGATAATGACAACAACATTAAAACCATTCAAAGGAGATAAGGACAGCAACATTCATACCATTCAAAGGAGATAATGACAACAACATTAAAACCATTCAAAGGAGATAAGGACAGCAACATTCATACCATTCAAAGGAGATAATGACAACAACATTCATACAGCACTTTCTGAACTTGCAATCACAGATGTTCAACTTGCAGGTAGTCATTTTTCTGTTACTTCTTTCTAGCCTTGTGCCTCATTTTGAAACTATGGCAATATTTTGTCTTTAATGGTACTTGCCTGACTTTATTAATAACTTTTGTCATATTACAAAATTGCCATAAAGAACCTTGCATTATAAAAAAGATTACAATCTGTATTTATGCACATAGATTTCATAGTTCTTCTTTGACACACATCTGTTCATCTAAACAGACAGTAGACTGCATTTATTACATTTCCTGTGTAGCTGCAAGGCTACTTGTGTCTCAAGATAAGTTAGTACCACTTTGCATAATATTAATTCAGAAAACTCAGAGCACTAAGAATGGACACTGATTTTCCATTTCACAATGAAAAATAACAGGAAATCACAAGTTTGCACTATTTATTAGAATAGCTCAGGATTTTATGGAATTTGACATTTTATGCCAGGGCAATCATTCACAACTTGTATTTCTTCTAATATTTAGTTCTCAATTTACTGTTGGTCTGCTACACTGAGTAGTTCAGTATATTAATTTTGTATCAAAGTATGGATGCACTACAAATTATAGTGAAATCATTTGAATGACCAGAAATAGTTCTTAAAATCATAGCTGTAAGTCCAATATTTAATGTCATGACAAAGTAATTATATTTTATTAGAACTGTAAATCAGTGTCCCTAGCACAAATCATAATATATCATGTAATGTATCTAATATAATGGTTCCCTATCAGAAGCCTGAAACACTATAAGCCTGAAAATCAAAATCCTGAAAACTATAGACTGAAAGTTCAAAATCCTGAAAGCCCAAAATCCTGAAACTTAAAATCCTGAAAACACAAAATGGACATACTGACGTCATTGTGGCTTTGCTATTGTTATCCCTGTGGTGTTGGGTCATGCGTTGGGTTCAGGTAAGTGTGCAGTTGGTTTTATGTTAGGGTTAGGGGCGGTTTAAGTGAGTTAGGGTTAGGGCGCAGGTTAGGCATGTATGCAATAGTGACAAATATTGGGGTTAGGGGCGGTTTAAGTGAGTTAGGGTTAGGGCGCGGGTCAGGTGAGTGTGCGATAGTGACGGACCTTAGGGTTAGGGTTAGGGTCAGGGTCAGTTGGTAGATATTAGTGTCTTTATAGTGACATATTAGCATTATTTGTGTTTTCATGATTTTGAGTTTCAGGATTTTGGGCTTTCAGGATTTTGAACTTTCAGTCTATAGTTTTCAGGATTTTGATTTTCAGGCTTATAGTGTTTCAAGCTTCTGATAGGGAACCAATATAATATATCATGGACTGAAACTAAATGCCAATATACATTATTGTATCCTTTGTTAAGTCATCTACCCCAGGGAACTACCACATTGTTGATATGCCCATAAGAGGTGACCCAGTTGTTTGAGATTTGGGAACTTATGCGGACAGTGACCAAACTTTTGACCAACAGGTGTCCATTGCTTTAACAAAGCCCTTCTATATTGCACAGCTTATAAAGAAAGGGATTGTGACTAGATCTCGGGATGTCATTGTCTCCCCTTTAGTCATCCCTCATTAGGTTAGTCATTTAGTATAATGTCCTGTTTGGCATGTATCTGTCCAGACACATACAACAACTGGAATGCCCACAGAGGTACCTTATTAAAAGAATACAAGGCCTAAACAAATGTTCTACATGGACTGACTCAAAGCCTGTCACTATACTCGGTATCCTACAGCTTGCTAAGAGGTGACCTGTGTCTGGTGTACAAGATATCCTCTGACCCAGTACTGATGGATTTACTGCACATCAGCAAGTCCAATGGCATCAGAAATACTTGGTCCAGGGACATAAATCTGTTCTGCAACATCAGCAGTATAGTTTGGAGGGACAGGTATATCTTGCAGAGGATACCACTGCTCTGGAACAGTCTCCCCCATCCATGTAAAACAAAGTGCATGCCTGTCCATATTCAAGCACAGCTTGGATCTAGGGAATGGGAAATAGAAAATTTACCCCAGGGCTGCCCCCTCTACTACTAATGTAGAGAGGCAGATCCTAAATGCTATATATCATGCATGAGTCCCCTCAAATTATATATGGTATAATCCCAGCTTTCTCATTAGGGAAAACATATAATTATCAAACATGGGATGGGTAAAGCCGATCTATAACCAAATGGGATAGGTTACTTTGAGCACAAAAAGGGAAACTAGCATGGCTTGAAATACCCCACAAGGGCAACTAGCCTAGTACTTACCTATGAACCTATAAGCAGATTATGACTCAGTGTAAGTAACTTATGCCCATCAATGTTTAGGGGAGAGTATGCAGCTTTCACAAAGAATGAGCAATGCGGAGCTACTTCAAAGGCTGTCCATCTCTGCACACTGAGAATACCAGAAAGCATTGTCACTTTTATGTACAGCATGCATAGATTCATACATTTATGATGAGCCTAGCCAGCTAAGCCCCTTGGAATTGCTATCTAGTTTAACAGCATGCACTAACCTTAGTCTAAAATGACTATGCAGGATAGCCCAGGGGAGAATTTATGAATGCCTTTCTAATTGTCAGTTTTAACTTTGAAAACAACCAGAGTCCTGCTGTTTCATAAGTAGGTGGAAATTTGTTCCTTAGGCATAAATTGCCTTTGGCTAGGTACCTATCCTATCAATGAGTCGTTTATTAGTTTAATGAAGTTGAGATCCTTGGTGTACGCATTTTGGAAACCATTGGTTCTCTGAAGGTGCAAGAGGTTGAATAGGGCGGGGTATTTCATGGTTTGGTTCAAAAAGCAAGGTAAAGGCCAGTTTATATGGATGAATACAGACTTGGGACCAGTGGTATTTTTAGTTAAGCATCTCTGAGGCCTATCAATGTGAGCAATGTGGTTGGAAAAGAAACAGCATGCCTATGTTTCTGTAGCTACTGTGTACAGCTACATAAGCTTTTACTTTTAATTCTGTGTTCCATCAGTTGCTTAAATGAATTTATACATTCCTTGATGTTTAGGCACCTCACAGCAAGAGGTCCTCCAGTTCCATCCTCAGCTGGGGTGCCTTCTGTGCGGAGTCTGCATGTCCTCCCTATGACCATGTGGGTTTCCTCCAGATTGGACACTCTAAATTGGCCCTAGGTGTGAGTCCATGCATGTACATGCCTTCCATGGAAGTTTAGGTGCCGAGCTGGCAACTCGACACCGTAAAAACTCTACTGCCAATCATGAGTGGACAGGTGATCCACTGTGGCGACCCCTAACCGGGAAAAAGCCGAAAGAAGAAGAAGAAGAGAGCAATCTCCCTTTAACAACTGAGCACATTAGGGGTGCTGCACTCTTGTGTATTTCATCCTTCAGATGAGAAGTTAAACCGAGGTCCCATCTGCTTGAATTGGTGGCAGCTCAGGTGAATGTAAAAAATCCCATAGCACCTATCAAACAGAACAGGGGAAATTCCCTTATATCCAGACTAAATTTCCCCTAGCAGTTGTAGAAATACCACATCAAGTTTCCCCTGAAAAGAGGTCACTACCTTAGTGGGACCGATCCAACGAATAAAGGATAAATAAATAAAATACTTATCTGAATTTTTTTGCAGAAATATAAATGCTCATTTTTATTATCTGGTCTATGCCTGCTAACTCCAGTCTTCTCTCAACCCCCTTTCCTGAAAGTTTTCTCTTATTTAATTTCACAAAACAGATGTTCCACACTTTCTACTCAATAATTATATAATTCTGCATGATGCAAGCTTTCCTGCTGGTGCTTATAAAACTGATTTCATTTTATGATTGAATTTATGTAGTCATTCACAAAACACTGACCTTGATTTTGTATAACTTTATATATATATATATATATATATATATATATATATATATATATATATATATATATATATATATATATGTGTGTGTGTGTGTGTGTATGTGTCTGTGTGCATATGGAGCTTTTCTCCCCGGCCCTCTGCTGAAAATAGGCTCTGCCATATATATATATATAGATATATATAAACTATCACCCTATAAGCCTGACTAGCCTGGTCTGCAAAGCTATGGAGCGTATCATCATGGAAATCATAAACAAAGACATTGGGAACCTCCAGACACTGGATCTTACCCAATTCGGCTTTGTTAAGGGCAGATCTTGCCTCTTGAACCTGGTTGACTTCTTTGAAACAGTTACCAAAGCCATAGATGAAGGGAAGGTAGTCCACACAGCCTACCTGGACCTTGCAAAAGCCTTTGACACAATACCCCACTCGGGCATCATAAATAAGCTCACCAGCTTAAATATCAACCCCTATGTCACAAGATGGGTTGCAAACTGGCTCAGGGATAGAAACCACATGGTCAGAATAGCAGGTGCCATGTCAGACTCTAAACCAGTTACAAGTGGTGTCCCACAAGGCTCAGTCCTGGGACCTCTCTTGTTTGGTATATATTTCTCCGAGGTACAGGCTAACACGGGTGGACTATGGCTGACCAAGTTTGCAGATGACTGCAAAGTGGGTGCTGTAATTGACTCTCTGGCTGACACAAGCATCCTCCAAAAGGGTCTCACAGAGACGGATAACTGGTGCCAGAGCCATGGCCTAAAGCTAAATGCGAAAGAGTGCATAGTCATCCTATTTGGGAAAAACAAAGTGCCCACAAATTACCACATAGGTGGTAATCCATTAAGTACAGAAGAAGTAATTAGGGACTTGGGGACCCAAGTAGATAGCAATCTCTCCTTTGACAATCACGTTGCCAAAGTGGTTAGAAAGACCTTCTATATAGCCCACCTTATCATGAAAGGGTTCACATCTAGATCAAGAGAGGTCATTGTGCCCCTCTACTCATCTCTTATCAGGCCCATAATTGAGTACAATGCCCCATTTGGGATGTACCTTACCCGACACCTTCAGCACACTCATCATCTTCCTGTAACGTATTCATCCCTTCTTAAATTAAAATTCCCATTTCACCCAGTCTCATTTTTGAATATTTAAGCCCATTTTCTTTCCTTATCCCTAGGTCTTTGACTCTCATGACACCCTTTTTCTGACATTTTTGCAAAACCAGTATATTACCCTGAACTGAATTTTGAAGCTGCTTTATACCACAGCCCATTTTCCTTCACATCTCTGTTATATTAGTAGCACGAGACAACAAACCTGTTTAGTCTGCCCTTTTAAGTGTATTTAACATTCTGCCTCTCCTCCTTTTTACTTTCTGTTCATCCACCCATGCAACAGACACATTGCTAGGGTGAAGGAACAGACAGCTGGTGTGGGTATAAGCTGTTGTGATGATGCCTGATTAGCAGGTGCCAATGTTGTGGGAGTACTGTGCTGGTATTATAAATGGCGTCTATATTACACGATCAAAAGTTTAGGTTAGCGAATACCTAAACGTCGACCTGGTAATATCGAAAAATTAAAACAGTGACTGGCTGATTTAACTTAAGGAATGAATTCCCTCGGCTGCAAAAAAAAAAAAATTTAAACCAAAATAAAGTGGGCCGATGTGGGGGGCTGTGCCCCCCCCACACCCCTAACTAAAATACCAACGGATCGCTCTACAATGGGGAAAAGGGGCAAAATCCACATAACAGCCAAGGGAATTCTTTCCCTGCATTAAATCAGCCATTTGCGTTTTTTTTGCTATCGTTATTACCAGATTGACGTTTAGGTATTCGCTAACCTAAAAGTTCGATCAAGTAATAGGAAGCCGATAAATGAATGGTGATGCTTCATTTATGGTAAGGTAAATGTGCAGGGTCTGTTATAGTTTTAGAAAGCAGTTTACTACAATTGTAAAAATGAAGGAGAGCATTTTTTTTCTGGGGGTTGACTCTGAGAGGGTACCAAGATGACATAGTACAGTTCCTGTTTTGAATGACACCTTTCACATTTCCCTGACATGATTTTGTGTACCAGTCTCATGCCCTTCCTCTCATCTTGTATCACTCTAACTTATCTAGCCATATGCCTACCGCTCCATCCCTTGAATCTTTCTGGTAGCATTATTCGGGATGACTTCCAGTAGCCTGGTGTTCCTTTCGATATAGGGTCTCCAGAACTGCATATAATACTCTTAAATCCCAACTTGCTAATTTTCTTTATAGTTTTTTTCTTGACTTCCTTATTTAAATTCCTCTTCAAATAACTACCCATTACCTCTTCCTCCTCTTTATTGCTTTTTCCTGTTATGTCTTCCACTCCTGCCCCAAATTCCTTGTCCATGTCTTTCTTTCTTTAGTCACATATATATTTTCCAATGCACTTGACAGAATAGGTCCATAGGTTCATAGGTAGGTACTAGGCTATTGGCCCTAGGACCTATATAAGCCTAGCCAAAAAGGTACCCTGGCTTTTGCCACCCAAGAAAATTATTTTCCTGTGCCCCTGTCGAGCAGAGTCACATAAGTAATCCCTGGGGAGAATTTCCTATTTCCCATCCAATCATCATGATTTTTCTTGAAGAGTGCTAATGAGGAGCTCTATTTGACATAGATAGGTAGTCTGTTCCAGAGTATGGGAAGTCTCTGGGACAGGAATATATCCCTCCAGCATGTTCTGTTTATTGTGGTGACAAGGTTTAGGGCCCTACAGTGTGTAGTTCGGAGGGATTGGGATTTCTTTAAGTGGAGCATGTCCAACAGCTCTGGGTTTGACATAGCTTTGTATGTTAGGCAGAGATCGCCTCAGAGTAGGCGATATGTGACAGAGTAAATATGGAGTTTTTTGAGACAGTCTGTGTAGGGTATCAGTTTGAGGCCAGTAATCCTCTTTGTGAGGTATTTCTGTGGCCTCTCCAGTTGTTGTAGATGTCTTGTGTGGTACATACAAAAAGGGGCGCTGTACTCTATAATGGGTCTAAAGAGTGATGAGTAGAGGGGAACAATGACCTCTTTTTTTCTGGATGAGAAACCTTTTGTGATAAGGTGTGCCATGTAGAAGGATTTCCTGACCACTGTGGCAATGTGATTATCAAAGGAGAGACTACTGTCCACCTGGGTCCCAAGGTCTCTTATCACACTTTCGGTGTTAAGTAGACTACCACCTATGTGGTAGTTCATGGGTGCAGAGTTTTTACCAAAGGGGATGACAATGCACTTTTTGGCATTGAGCTTCAGGCCATGGCTTTGACACCAGGCATCTGTCTCAGTGAGGCCCTTTTGTAGGATGCCCACATCATTATGAGTTTCGATTATGGTTCCCAGTTTGCAGTCATTTGCAAACTTTGCTAACCAAAGACCTTCTATGTTAGCCTGTACTTCAGAGAAGTAGATACCAAACAGGAGAGGACCCAGGACTAAACCCTGTGGTACTCCACTTGTCACTGGTCTGAAGTAGGATTTCAGTGTGGGTTCTGTCCATGAGCCAGTTGGCAACCCATCTTGTAACATAGGGATTTATACCTAGTTTAATCAGTTTATCTATAATTCCAGAGTGGGGGATGGTATCAAAAGCCTTGATGAGATCTAGATAGGCTGTGTGATCCACCTTACCCTCATCTATGGCTTTGATGACTACTTCAAAGAAGTCTATCAGGTTTAGAAGACATGATCTGCCTTTTACAAACCTGAACTGGGTGGAGTCCAGAGTTTGGAGATTACCAATATCTTTGTTTATGAGTTCCATGATGATACGTTCCGTGGCCTTACAGACCAGGCTTGTCAGGCTAATGGTGTGGTAGTTCCTGGGGTCCATTGTGGCTTCCCCTTTGTGAAGTGGGATAACTGTCACAGTGCATCATTCAGTGGGTACAAAGCCTGAGGTGAGGCTATGATTGAACATGGTACTTAGGTGGGGTGCCAGTTCATTCTTTAGTTCATGTAGAACGCAGCCTGGGATATTGTTAGGTCCCATGGATGCTGTGTTCTTGGCTTTGGAGAGTGTGTTTTTTACCTGTGCAGCCATGATTACAGGAACTTTGCATTCTTCCGGTATAGAGATGAGCCATCTAGGGGGTGAAAGGAGGGTAAAGTTAGCACTGAACCTATCTGCCAGGATGTTCATAGGTTCATAGGTAGGTACTAGACTATTGGCCCTAGGGCCTATACAAGCTTAGCCAAAAAGTACCCTGGCTTTCGCCACCCAAGCAAATTATTTTCCTATGCCCCTGTCAAGCAGAACCACAGAAGTGATCCCCAGGGTGAATTTTCTATTACTTATCCAATCATCAAGGTTTTTATTGAAGAGCGCTAATGAGGAGCTCTGTTTGACATAGATAGGTAGTCTGTTCCAGAGTATGGGAAGTCTCTGGGACAGGAATCTATCTCTCCAGCCTGTTCTGTTTATTGTGGTGACAAGGTTTAGGTCCCCAGAGCGTGTAGCTCGGAGGGATTGGGATTTCTTTAAATAGAGCATGTCCAACAGCTTTGGGTTTGACATAGCTTTGTATGTTAGGTAGAGATCACCTCTGAGTAGGCGATATGCGACGGAGTAAAGCTGGAGTTTTTTGAGTGGGTCTGCGCAGGGCATCTGTTTGAGGCCAGTAATCCTCTTTGTGAGGTATTTCTGTGGCCTCTCCAGTTGTTGTAGATGTCTTGTGAGGTACATACCAAAAGGGGCGTTGTACTCTATAATGGGTCTAATGAGTGATGAGTAGAGGGGAACAATGACCTCTTTTTTTCTGGATGAGAAACCTTTTGTGATGAGGTGTGCCACATAGAAGGATTTCCTGACCACTGTGGCGATGTGATTATCAAAGGAGAGACTACTGTCCACCTGTGTCCCAAGGTCTCTTATCACACTTTTGGTGTTAAGTAGACTACCACCTATGTGGTAGTTCATGGGTACAGTGTTTTTACCAAAGGGGATGACAATGCACTTTTTGGCACTGAGCTTGTGACCATGGCTTTGACACCAGGCGAATGTCTCAGTGATGCCCTTTTGTAGGATGTCCAAATCATCAGGAGTTTCAATTATGGCTCCTAGTTTGCAATCATCTGTGAATTTAGTTAGCCAAAGACCTTCTGTGTTAGCCTGTACTTCAGAGAAGTAGATACCAAACAGGAGAGGACCCAGGACTGAACCCTGTGGTACTCCACTTGTCACTGGTCTGAAGTTTGATTTGGAGTCTGCTACTTTCACAGTGTGGGTTCTGTCAGTAAGCCAGCTGGCAACCCATCTTGTGACATAGGGATTTATACCTAGTTTAGTGAGTTTATCTATAATTCCAGAGTGGGGGATGGTGTCGAACATCTTGGCGAGATCTAGATAGGCTGTGTGAACCACCTTACCCTTATCTATGGCTTTGGTCACTGCTTCAAAGAAGTCTATCAGGTTTAGGAGACATGATCTGCCTTTTACAAACCCAAACTGTGTTGGGTCCAGAGTTTGGAGATCTCCAATGTCTTTGTTTATGAGTTCCATGATGATACATTCCATGGCCTTGCAGACCAGGCTCATCAGGCTAATGGGGCGGTAGTTCCCAGGGTCTGTTGTGCCCCCCCCTTTGTGGAGTGGGATAACCGTCACGGTGCACCATGTATAATTGAACATGGTACTTAGGTGGGGTGCCAGTTCAGTCTGTAGTTCATGTAGAAGGCAGCCTGGGATGTTGTCAGGTCCAATGGATCCTGTATTCTTGGCTTTGGAGAGTGAGGTTTTTACCTGTGCAGCCGTGATTACATGAACCTTGCATTCTTCCGGTATAAAGATGGGCCCTTTAGGGGGTGAGAGGGGGGTAAAGTTAGCACTGAATCTATCTGCCAGGATGTTGGCAATATCAATTGGTTCTGTATATTTAGTGTCATTGTGCTGTAACTCAGAGCAGATCTGAGTGTTGCCATTGAGATTCTTGACATATAGCTAAGAATGCTTTTGTGGTTGTCTTTTTAGTCAGCAATGTTTTTTTGTTTAATTAACTTTTGAGGATTTTTTATGGGGATCTCGCATTCTTCCGGTATAAAGATGGGCCCTTTAGGGGGTGAGAGGGGGTAAAGTTAGCACTGAATCTATCTGCCAGGATGTTGGCAATATCAATTGGTTCTGTATATTTAGTGTCATTGTGCTGTAACTCAGAGCAGATCTGAGTGTTGCCATTGAGATTCTTGACATAGCTATAGAATGCTTTGTGGTTGTCTTTAGAGTCAGTGGCAATTTTGTTTTCGTAATTAGCTTTGGAGGATTTTATGAGGGATCTCAGCTTCTTAGTGATGCTGACCAGGGAGCTCCTCCAGTCATGGGATTTTACTCTTTTTTGCAACAGTTTCTTTCTTCTGTTGTAGAGTTTGTTTATGGCAGAAGACCACCAGACTGGCTTCCTTTTTTTGGAGGATAGCATCTTGGTTTTGTTAGGGATAGCACAATCCATGCACTCGTTGCTTATAAAGTGCATTTGTGTAGGATTCAACAGTCATACCTCTATTGTCTGTCTGCATGGGTGTCATGAAGTTTGCCACTTCTGTCTTAAGAAGTGTGAAGTTGGCTTTGGAGAAGTTTTTTACAGTGGTTTCCCTAATGAGGGGTGGGGGCGGGATGTGGATGTCTAGGGTGATTAGCTTGTGGTCGGATGTGACCAATGAGGAATTGACCTATGGTGTGGAACACCGGTCACCCATGTTGGTAATGACCAGGTCTAGGATATTGCTGCCTCTGGTGGGGGTGTGAATATGTTGATCCAAGGCATTGGAATTTGTGAATTCCAGAAAACGTTGAGCAAAAGAGTTAGTACATGAGTAGGTTTCCCAGTTAATAGTGGGGTAGTTGAAATTGACCATTATTAGGGTGTTGGGTTGCACTCTAATATTTTCCAGTGTATCAAGAAATGAGGAGTGGGAATTCTGAGGCATGGTAGGGGGTCTGTAGCAAGCTACAATTTGGATTGCGGTCTTGCCCAGTGTTAGTTGCACTTGGATAATCTCGGATGCATTATGCTGTGCAACTAGCCTGGAGGTTTGGATATCCTTAATGAATATGGACACGCCTCCACTTTTAGTGCTTTGGTCCAGGTTCGGTGGCCAAAAGGCATGGTATGAATTATAGCCTGGTAATGCAGGGGTGCTCTCTGGAGCTTTGAACCGGTTCTCTGTCACTGCACAGATGTCAATGTTCTCCATTTTAAGGAGTGCCTCGAGTGAGTGCATTTTGAGTTTAGACTTCTAACATTGAGTAGCATTATCCTCAGATTTTGCTTGCTTGGACCTGTTATGGTGGTGAATTTGTCATTTGAACCTTGCCTAAAAAAGGCAAGGTCTAAGGAATATAGTTCTACGAAGACATTTTTTGTTATTAGTTTTTGTACCCTGTAAATCTATCTTTCCCTATTTTTTCATTTCTCCTCATCCAAATAAATTGATCTTCGATACCATTGTTTCATTTGTCACCCATTCTATATCAAGGTGCATGTGCACATATAAGTCTTTGGACAATGCTATCATTTAAATTATATTCATTCTCCCTGAATATAGTTCCTGTTCCTGCCAGCTCCTAATTCATCTGCTAATAACTGTTCCTTGATTCTCAAGAACTATTATTCCTAAATAGTTCATTCCCAGATCTAGTTTTCAATTATTATATACAGTGGAAACTCAAATGCTGTAAGTTTTTTGCTTCATAAAGTATCTTTCACTTAGCTGTAATTTGCTTTTTGCTGCTTCTGTACAGCAGACGTACTCCCTACTAACGTAGCAGTTTGTTGGTGTTGGGGGGGGGGTGGCATGCTCCTCATTTCTGGTGCTTTCCCTTTATTGCAGTCACCAAGTAACTTTAACACAAGTTTACCCTACAGGCCAGTGCACCAGCTTGTTACAAATTAATTTAAATTGTGCTTTCAGCCGCTGTCTTGTTTTTGTGAATCGATACATAGTGACTGAATAAAAGCAAGAAATTCCACATCATTGGTTATTTTACACTGAAGCACTCATTCAACACAATTTACATTTCTTCTTTTATACCGTTTGCTTGTTTACATTATGCATTAAAAAAAGGATTCTTTTTTTTTTTCTATAATCTTTATTTGTTTTATTTATTTAAACATCATGTTCATCAAGAGTTAAACAGTAACAATCCAGGTTGGAAATAACAACGTAACAACTGATATCTATATACACACTTATTTACATACGTGCCACGTACCACAAACAATACAGTCTTACTAATGCTACGAATGGAAAAGAGAGAGCAGGGATAAAACTAGATTTATAACCCAGGGTGGGAGAGTATTAGCGTCCCCTAATTACAAACCTTTGATTTCTTCATTCAAACTTGGTATTTATGGAGATGTATAAAATCAGATTCTTATTCTGCTCATATAATGACACACACAAAATACGGGAATGTCGGCAATAGGCAGAAGTTACTGTAACAATCACTGGTATGATTCCCAGAATTTAAGCTAAACAAAATGGAACTTGAGTATTAGTAAACCAGTTACTTTGCTCATGCTGAGTATCATGGTGCAAACGTAATGGATATTCCAGTTCTAGAATAATCATGTCCAGAGGAATTACAGTATAAACATGATGCGTGGTCATATTGTTTGTAATTCTGTACTTAAAATTTATGAATGATCTCAAGAATCACAGTTATAGGGCTATTGTTTATGTGGGTTGGGGCACCATTACAATTTGAACATTTTTATATAGAGAGAGTGACTGCTGCCTTGCACCACCATAGAGGCAGATGAAACAAAAATCTACACAGTGCCAACTATTATCTGACTTATCTCTTTAGATGTTAAAATATGTATTAATTCTTATAAACATGTCTCCATATTAGTAAAGGCTTATAGACTGCTTAAATTAACAATTAAACAAAACCACCAACTGTCGAAAATATATTTCAGTGATATTTTTATTAATGTATTTATTTAATCTGTTATACTAGAGATATTTTGAACCAATGAATAACAGTGTGATTTTATTTGTTTTATTATTTTCACTTTGATAGCCAGGTAAGTGGATTGTTCGACAAGCTATTTTCAGACACAACCTGAACACCATTGTGCAAGACACAAAAGAAAATTATACAAAAACTAAAGAATACACAGACATACACAGTAACAAAGTACAATACAAAACAGGTGTATGTTATTTATGCTTATAAATACAAGTAATATTATTATTTACAGGCTGTACACAATGTAGGCATTCAATCAGTGGTCATTTGTTAAAAATAAGTAAACGCTTCTTTAATATGTAATATTTATTTTTTTCTTGGATCCAATGACTGTGCATATGCAGAGAATGTTCTGGAATCAACACTAAATATTATGTTTGGTGAAACAAATACATCTTGAAGAATGATTTACTGTAAAAAGTGAAGATCACACTACTTTCAGTATTTCTTAAGGAGAAGTAGAAGTTCAGTTAATTACCTGCTAATTCTCCTAATGGCCACACTTCACACCTCCAGACAGCTAGCTTTTACAACCAAGAATGCAGCAATAAGAATAATAAAATGCAGCTGAA
>NC_056736.1:607888065-608113065 GCF_019279795.1 Protopterus annectens | reverse complement strand
TCATGGTTGTGAGGAATAGGGGAAATCCAGTTGGTAAGTGAGTTTGGAACAATGAAGTTATTGCAGGTGGTATGAAATTATTTCTTGGTTTAGCTTGGTTTAGCTGTTCGAAACAATAGTATGAGACAAGCTATGAAGGCCTAGATGAGCAACACAATAATGAAGAAAAAAACCTGGTATATAAGGATGCATAGTAGGGTAGCTACCCCAGTGAGTCCACAGAAAATAATCTGTGATGTGTCTTTAGCAGTAAAAACTATAAGTAATTGCCCTGATATTCTCTATTCTGCTTTCATTGTCTGTGTAAGATTTGAGGCAGATTCTGAATAGATAGGCATGATGGATTCATATCCCAATCTATCCTCCACCTCTGGAACAAACTTCCATTCCATGTGGAAGCAGACTGGCCCCCTTGCCACTTTCAGGGTAAACCTTGATAACTGGATCGGTATCCTGAAATTCTCCCCCAGTGTATTTTGTCTTATCCACCTTGAGGCTGGAGGAAATTTTTGAATAGTGTTGTTTGGATAAGATTATAATGGTCTGCAGACTGATTGTCGAGTACTTACCTATTAACCTATGAACTTATAGTGGTGCTTAGACCTGAGATAGATATATGGATAGATAGATAGATAGATAGATAGATAGATAGATAGATAGATAGATAGATAGATAGATGATAGATAGATAGATAGATAGATAGATAGATAGATAGATAGACAGATAGAAAGATAGATAGATAGATAGATAGATAGATAGATAGATAGATAGATAGATAGACAGACAGATAGATAGATAGATAGATAGACAGACAGACAGACAGACAGACAGATAGATAGATAGATAGATAGATAGATAGATTTGTAAAGGAACACTGAGGTCTCTCCAGCTGATTTAGGTGCTTACCATGCACAGAGATTCAGCCATCATATTCTGCTTTTTATCCATTACCATCCAATGCAGCAACCTTTCATTTCTCTCAGATTACAGTTAAGTAAATTAAATCCTTGCTATTGAAAATTAACAATACCGGGGCCAAATTCTAAAGGTTTCATCCTTTCTTCTTAAAATATGGAGCTGAAAAAAATTGCAAAACTCCTTATTCATTTATTTATTTGTTTATTTGTTTGTTTGTTTATTTATTTGCAGTTTGTTAATTGGGGAAGTCCACTGAGCCTTACTGAGCCTATTTTCAATGGAGACCCAGGTAGTAAAGCTCCACAGTGCAGTTAAAAGCAAAATCAGACAAAGTAGATGACAGTCTTGAAACATAGTTTAACAACTCAGTAGCAACTTAGTAGTCAGACAAAGTGCAGAGGTAGATTTCCATAACACATAAGTAATATATAGAACTCATAGACAAATAAAGTTATAAATGTGAAACATGGTTAGTAATTCAGTAGTCAGGTGAATGGCAGAGACAGATTTCCAAGAATATTTGAAAATACTTATCACATGGAGGAATCTTAGGTAACACAGTAAGGACAGGATGTAACATTAGAGCAAGGTTCTCAAGGAAGTTGAGAGCAACAGCAGTTCCAGAGGGAGGAAAGGTATGTGTGTAGAGAGTTTTGAAGTTGACAGGATATTGTGTAGTTCTGATAGCTAGCGGGAGAGCATTGCAATTTTTGGCTATGGGGTAAGAGAAGAGAAGCTATCCTGGAGGCCGGTTTGGCTTGGGTACCATATATAGCTGTTGGTTCTCAGATCTAAGGAGCCTGTTTGGGAGGTAGAAAGAGAAGATAGAACTTAGGGCAGGACAATCTGAGCTTTTGAATATAAGTATCTTACTTATATACGTACTTGCATCTTTAACCTGTCTCATTTAAACACGCATAAATAATGCCACTTCCAAAAAATGTTAAACCCACAGATCTGAAGGAAATATTGACCCATCTCTGATTTGTGTCCTCTAACAAACATATTTGAAAAGCTGATATACAACTGTTAATCACATTAACAGCTATGGCTTACTGTTTGATGCTCAGCATACCTTTTCAATGCTTTTAGCACTTTTATAGTCCTTTTAATTACATATACCTTTTACTTCAGTATGAATGAAGGGCACATCACATTATCTTTGTAGATATGGCCATGGCACATGAAACAGTTAGCCATCACATACCTCTCAATAAGTGTAAGTGTCTAAACTTTAAGGACTGTTCCATAGTTCCAGAGTTAGCTTCAAAACAAATCCTTCCAGGTGGTGTATTACAATCCTCTTTCCTCTGTGGGAATATTCAACACAGGGGTACCTCAAAGATCAGTACTGGAGATGATACTGTTCTCACTGTTTGTCAATGAATTCCCCTAGGATCTACCAAATCTTAACCTAGTCATGTATACAAATGACATACATCTCTTACAAGCCACTACAAACCACAATGACCTGCAAAATAAGCTGCAAGATAAAGTCACTCAACAATCAAACCGGACCTACTCTAATCCACTTCTAATTAACCCCAAGAAAACCAGCTTCAGAGGTTTCACCACAACAAGAAAACTAGCTGTTCAGCAAATTGTAATAAACTATCATAATGGTAATACTTTCTCCTATGTCAGCAAACAAAGATACCTTGGCCTAATACTGGACTCACCCCTCTCCTTTGAAATATATACATATAATATAATAAATATAGTTTTAACTAAACTGAAACTCTGTTACAAAATTATCCGTCTGCTCTTTCCAAAAGCCCACTTAGCCATTGCCAAGAATGCTTTACTACCTAAACTAAAATATGTGCCCCCCTTTCCCATTCTTCATTCTCTGCATCATGCCCATGGGATTGTTGATCCACTTGGTGGTGTAAATAGTGGCTCTAGATGATGGTCACTGTTGATGTGGCATCCCAACCCCACGTGCAAAAATGTATAAAAATGGGGTTTGTGGAAGGATGGATGGATAATTTGTTGTATGCACTGCTCAATGAGCCCATAACCGAAAAAGGTCAACAGGCCAGCTCACCTACCTAGCAAATAAATAAATAAATTAGTTAATTCATTTATTGATGGGCCTGATAAGGGATGAATAAAATGGTACTGCAACTTCTTTGGCCATTGAGGAGATATCATGAAGGGTAAATTTTATAAGGCAGGAGGATTTTCTAAGCAAACTTCACGTTACTTAAAACTGAGGTGGAAAGTTTCAAAGCCCCCATGCTAAAGGATAACGCTGTCTAAGCTGCAAAATTCTTTACTAATACATTCTACGGGCACCTACAAGAATGCATGGATCATGCCATCCCAAGCAAAACCAAGACTCACTCCCCCAAGAAAAGGAAACCAGTCTGGGGACTCCTGCCATAAACAAGCTATAAAATAGAAGGAGGGAACTAGTACAGAAAAGTGTAAAATCCTAAGAAGGGAAGACATCCCTGATCAGTACCAGCAAGAAACTACGATCCCTCATAAAATCATCCAAGGCGAGCTTTGAAAAAAAAAATTGACAAGGACTCCAAACATAACCACAAGGCATTTTTTAGCTATGTCAAGAATCTAAGTGGCAATGCTTAGATCTGCTCAGAGTTAGTGCAGAATGGCACAAAATACACTGAACCAACCGATATCGCCAACATCCTGGCAGACAGGTTCAGTGCAAACTTCACCCCCCCTCTCACCCCAAGAGGGCCCATAACCATACCAGAAGAATGTAGAGTCCTTGAAATCACAGACACTCAGGTTAAAACAGCCCTCTCCAAAGTAAAAAACACAGCATCAATGGGACTGGATGATGTCCCAGGCTGTGTCCTACATGAGCTCAAAGATGAACAAACCCCTCACCTAAACACACTGTTCAAACTCAGCCTCTCCACAGGCTACGTACCCATAGAGTGGTGCACAGCAGCGGTTATTCCACTCCACAAAGGTGGAGCCACAACAGACCCCGGGAACTATCACCCTATAAGCCTGACTAGCTTGGTCTGCAAGGCTATGGAGTGCATCATCATGGAACTCATTAACAGAGACATTGGGAACCTCCAAACACTGGACCCTACCCAGTTCAGCTTTGTTAAGGGGAGATCATGCCTTCTAAACCTGGTGGACTTCTTTAAGACAGTTACCAAGGCTATAGATGAGGGAAAGGTGGTACACACAGACTACCTAGACCTCGTAAAGGCCTTCGACACCATTCCCCATTCTGGTATTATAGACAAGCTCACCAGCTTGAACATAAACCCCTACGTCACAAGATGGGTTGCCAACTGGCTCACGGACAGAACCCACATGGTGAGAGTTGCGGGAGCTAGGTCCGACTCTAAATCAGTTACAAGTGGAGTTCCCCGGGGCTCAGTCCAAGGACTCCTCCTGTTTGGCATATACTTCTCAGAGGTACAGGCAAGCACAGGAGGACTACGGCTGACCAAGTTCGCAGATGACTGCAAACTAGGGGCTATAATTTACTCTCTGGCTGACACAGACATCCTCCAAAAGGGTCTCACTGAGATGGATACCTGGTGTCAAAATCATGGCCTCAAGCTAAATGCCAAAAAGTGCATAGTCATCCCCTTTGGAAAAAACAAAGTACCCACAAACTACCACATAGGTGGTAGTCCTCTAAATATGAAAGATGTAATAAGGGATCTGGGGACCCAAGTAGACAGTAATTTCACCTTTGATAATCACATTGCCAAAGTGGTTAGAAAATCATTCTACGTGGCCCACCTAATCACAAAAGGGTTCACATCCAGATCAAAAGAGGTCATTGTGCCCCTCTACTCATCACTCATCAGACCCATCATGGAGTACAATGCCCCATTTGGGATGTACCTTACAAGACACCTGCAACAGCTGGAAAGACCACAGAAGTACCTCACCAAGAGGATCACTGGCCTCAAACAGATGCCCTATGCAGCTCGACTGAAGAAATTACAGCTGTACTCGGCTGCATACCGCCTACGCAGAGGTGATCTCTGCCTGACATACAAGGCCATGTCCAACCTAGAATTGATGGACATGCTCCACCTAAAGAAAACCTTATCCCCACGAGCCACACGCTCTAGGGATTAAACCTCACCACAACAATAAATAGGACATGCTGGAGGGATAGATTCCTGTCCCAGAGACTTCCCATGCTTTGGAACAAGATCCCAATCTACATTAGGCAGAGATCCTCGCTAACACTCTTCAAAAGAAATCTTGACGAGTGGATGGGAAACAGAAAGTTTACCTCGGGGATCACTTTAGTGGCTCTGCTGGACAGAGGCACAGGGAACTAATCTAAGGGGATGGCAAAAGCCAACACATTCTAGCTAGGCTTATAAATGCCTTCGGGCAGATAGCCTAGTACCTACCTATGAACCTATGTCAAGGTAGAGTCTGTGATCAATATGCATACCCAAGTCCCTGATGACTGTATGAAATTCAAGAGGAATGTTATCTATATAACAAGCAGTAGTGATGATGGATTTATCAAACTAAACTATACTGAATTTTGGTTGCTGAGGATAAGCCTGTGAGTGATACACCACTCAATTGTGTGGTCCATCCCTTGATGAAGAATTTGATTGTCAGACTGGAATATGATAACTGCCCCTAATTTGCAATCATAAACAAACCTGATTAGCCTTGTTCCTTTAATGTCAGGTTTTATATCAGAAAAATATATACCAAAAAGTATATGGCCAATGATAGTTTCCTGTGGAATACCAGTTGTGACATTTTTCTGTCTAGAGTGCATACCCTAACCTTAATGATATAGGTTCTGTCAGACAGCCAATTACATATCCAGCAAACTATATATGAGCTAATGTTCTGTTGGGAGAGATTCTCAATAACCCCATGTCAGGATAGTGTCAAAGGCCTTGGTGATGTCCAAATAAGCATTGCGGACTGCATGCCTCTTATCCATAGCCTGAGTAACCCTTTCACAGAACTCATTCAGGCTGAGCAAACATGATCTGCATTTTACAAATCAAGCTTGTGTGTCCAGTGGCATACGGTCACCTTCATCATTGTTTATCGGCTCAGCTATAATATCTTCCGTAGCCTTGAAATAACACTTGTGAGACTAATAGGCCTGAAATTCTCAAAGTCAGTAGAAGGATTATCTTTATACGAGGGCCCCACAAGTGCCTTTCTCCAAACTTTGGGGACCCAACCACTGGAGAGAGAATCAGGTTAAAGACTGCTTCTCAGCAGAGAACCAGGGATAGTTGGGAGGGTAGCCTAATGGTTAAGGTGTTTGCCTTACAAACACAAGGTTCAGGGTTTGAAAGGATAATTATTAAGTTTACTAAGGCTACAATGGCTTAGTTAAAGTTAGCTTAGTACTAATCTATAAATCTATATGTTCAGGAGCTCAGAACCCATGCAGTAGTATTTTTATTTATTTATAATTGTATTTTGCAATTGCCAGAATGATTTGGTCTAAATTTAAATTACATAGTACGAAATGTTATGACAGGAGATACAAGATAACCATGTTACTCTCCATGTATAATGCACTGTTCTGAACACATAGTTTTTTGCTAGTAATTAGTAAGATATTTAATATTTTTATTTGTATGTTAATATTTTAAAACTAGACAATTTACAAACTATTGAGTATTATCAGGTGAAACCTTAGATGATACTGAATAAACTTGCTACTGATATTTGCACTGTTGTGAACTGTACAACTTTAAAAGTATTGGCTGTTATTAATATTGCTCATTATATAGACTGGAAATAGGCCTAATTTTCATATTTCTGCACATATCTCAATATGCAAGCAATCAGAAAGGATTTTGTTTCCATCACTGAAAGCTCAAATCTATCTTAAAAAATCTACTGATATGTCTAGTTTATGCATCTTCCAGGATATGGAATGATATCTGTAACATTTAAAGAAAAACATAATTCTAGATTTTTTTGCATTATACTGTATTATAATGCGGATATAAAGAATGAATGCAGTGATCTTTATCATTGTAAAGAAAACTTTGCTGTTTGCACCTTTTCAATGGCATTTACTATTTAAATGGCATTTACATTTGTTTGGCTTTTTTAACTTGGTGGTTCAGAAAATGTTCAGGAATCTAAGGATATGTGTAGGTTACTGGAGGTGTGACATTCCATAGCTGCTTAACGTTTCATTGGTAATGTGAAATGCTACAAGGATAACTTTACTGCTGTTACCTTTAGTTTCATGATGACTTCGGTGGTTAGATCTCTACTTCACAGCTCAAGGTTACAGATTAATTGATTGATTATTAAATGGGTAGATCACTCATCTAACTGGAGAATTTTCAGGCTCAGCTTGGAAGTATGTGATGTACATCCAATGAAATAAGACATAAATGTGAAATATGATTGCAGCAATACACAAGGAATACAAATACAGTAGTTAGAAAAACAAGCATTTAGATGGTTGTTTCAGCTATAAACAAAACAATGCAGAATCACTTGTGACAATAATTTGAACAGAAGGCTATATGGGAGTAGCAGAATGCTTTTCCTTGATTTACTAATGTCATAATTCTTCATAGAATGATGTGAGCATAGAGAGCCGTGCAGGTAAAGTAGTTGTGAAGTGGATCTGAGAGAGGCACAGAATTTGGAGGTACTGCTGGACAGTACTGACGGAATAGGAAGAAAGGAGAAAATTGCCGAATAAGTGGGACAGTTACAGCAAAGAACATGAAATAGTACTGACACTGGCAGTTGGAGAAGAGAGTAGATGTTGAGTGGAGCATTGCATGTTTTTGCCATGCCAGTTTGGGGTTTCTGCTACTACTCTGGTTTTCTCCAACATTCCCAAGGTTGATTGTTTATACTTACACACACACACACACACACACACACACACACACACACACACACACACACACACACACACACACACACACACACACACACACACACACACACACACACACACACACACACACACACACAAATATCAAATGGCAGGTGATCAAATTAAAAATAATGGCAAAAAAGCCAGTACATGTGATCAGCTGTGTTTAGATGAGCTGTACTGGCTTTTTTTTCTTTCAACAATTAGTACTTTTCACCATTGGTTGGTATACTATAGTTGTTGGTATACCAAGTAATTAATTGAAAAAAAAAACTGAAAAACACAGCATTCACAGTTTTTTTTTTTTGGGGGGGGGTCGGATTCCTTGCATCCCCTGCACTCCCTGCTACTTAAATATTGTTATATCTATATCTATATCAGTATCTACCTCTATAGCTATATTTATAGATATAACTATATTATACCTCTCTATGTGTACATATATCTATATATATATATATATATATATATATATATATATATATATATATATATATATATATATATATAAGATTGTACTACAGTGTAAAAAGGGCAAATTCTTCATTCTCCACTGTACTGCAGTCTTACTCTCAGAAAATGCAGCAATATATAATCAGACCACTGGCTGTGTTCCTGTTCAACCAAAAAAAATTGACCACGTTTGCACTTATGACTTAATTTGTAACTGAATGGCTGAAACCAGCAGGAGAAGGACCTACTCACGTAGCAAATATAAGCAAACTAACCAAAATGAAATAAAATGCTGTAATGCTGTATAATGTTGCTTAATCACAGAGGATACATATTCAAGTATACACTGTGAAATAAGTACTGGTAGATCAGGAAACAGATTGCCTTCTGTTGGTATGTTATTAATTCAGATACAAAAAGATGAGAATCAGAGCGAGAGAGAGAGAGAGAGAGAGAGTTCTTTACTGCAGTGCATGTCGACCTGCAGATAAGATAGACATCACATTACACTATTTATTCATTTGTGTCTCCTTCATTAATGAGCCAAGACTAATGGGAAACCCACAGTGTCGGACACGCTCACATAAAATTCGAACCCGTGACCTCTACATGATCTGCAGTTAACAGCATAAAGTATGAGACTGGGAGCGGGGCTTCAGATACTGCTAGCTGTCAGTCACAACATAAAACATGTACCATGTACGCAGAGGGCTAGAAAAACATCAGCCTGATTGCATGTAGTGCACAGATTTAGACTGTCCCCATAAATCATGTACCCTGTATGTAGAAGGTTTATAAACCTCAGCCTCATTGCATGCAGCAGACAAAATTAGACTGTCTGCATACCCATGGTTTTAATGTGACAGCACTGCTATTTACCAATAATGTGCCTCAGAAGTTCAGAAATGTGTGGGTGTGTGTATATATATATATATATATATATATATATATATATATATATATATATACAGATACACACAGATATGTATGATATATGTCTATGTCATGTTTTTATCTATGTCTAAATCTGTATCTATAACTGTCTGTATCTATACCTGCATCTGTATCTAAATCTATAACTGTAGCTAGATCTATATCAGCATCTATAACTACATCTGTATTTCTATATTTAACTATATCTATATGTTTATCTGTATCCATAACTAAATCTGTATCCATATCTTTATCTATATCTATATCTTCACCTGTATCTATAACTACATCTGTATCTATTGCTATATCTGCACCTGTATCTATATATGTATCTATATCTATAACTATAGTTGTATCTGTATTGGTATCTATATCTGTATCTATGACATCTGTATCTATATCTATAACTACATCTGTATCTGTATCTATAACTATATCTGTATCTATATCTGTAAATATATCTGTATTTGTAGCAATAGCTATAGCTGTATCTCTAACAGTAACTATAGCCATATCTGTATCTATAACTATATCTGTAATTGTATCTCTGTCTGTGGCTGTGTCAGTTCCTATGCCTATATCTATATCTATATCTATTTCTATATCTATATCTGTATCTGTATCTATATCTATATCCGAATATGTATCTGTATCTGTATGGGATCTGTACAGATGCTCGACTGCATCTTTCAACGAATCCCTATTTGGTGAGCATACTTGCGTGAAAGTGCTGTTCACCAAAGCAGCCCTTTCGCGTAAGTATGCTTGTTGTTCTGGTCATACTATGGTGCAATAAGGGAAAATTCCCTTTTCCCCACTATAGTGCAACCTCAGAATGAGAATATTAAAGTAGGGGGTGTGCAGGGGGGCTTCCCCCCTGCATTCAAGTAGATTTTGTGTTTTTTTTTTTTACATACTTTAACAAAAGCGCTTTTTCGATGAAAGAGCTTTCGTTAAAGTGTGTTCGGTGGTAATGGATTCAGGCTTTTGAACTTTCGTTCAAAAGTCCTAGATCCATCTGTATATATGTCTGTGTCTGCATGCATATCTGCATATGTAGCTATATTTGTGGGGGTTCCCCAGTTCAGTTCTTGCCTGGAGTGCTTTCTGTGTTGAGTCTGCATGTCCTCCCTGTGTTCACTTTGGTTTCCTCCGGGTGCTCTGGTTTCCTCCCACATTCCAAAGCTATGCAGTAGGCGGCTTGAATGCTCTAAATTGCTCATAGGTATGAGTTTGCGTGTGAGTGTGCGATTTAGAAGAACTCCCATGGCAGCGCTAACCAATTGGTGTAAAGCTTGGTTCTACATGATTGCCACTGTTGAGGTGACACCTCAACTCTATGTGCAAAAAAATGGGAAAAAGGAGTTGTGTATGTATGGCTCTGTATTTCTGTCGGTGCCTTTGTTTATCTCTAGGTTTATATATCAGTCCGTATCCGTTTTTTTCCTGCTCACCTGGCTAGCTTTACTCAGATTACTTTTCTCCAACTCTTATAGCCACTTTTCGTCCCAGTCTTTTTGTACTGTATCGCTGTTCCACGCTTATTTCCTAAACTCTTATCTTCCTTATTCTCTCACACCCCGCCACTAAGTAGAATTCCTCTTCTGTCCATTTATCTCCATGCTCATTCTATAATTTTTCCTTTCATATCTCTCTTATCATCACTTTTTAAGCTACATTACTACTTGTCCGTCTGTAAATCATTACTAATCTCAAAAACACCCCAGTGTGAGCTTTTCACTGCAGCCATCATGCTATAAGTACATTAACTATTATTGTATTTTATTTTCTGTTTAATAATTAGCCAATTTATGTTAAATTTCTCTTGTTTTTTTATGTTAAAATGCTATGTTTATATAAAAATATTTGAAAATCATGTAAATAAGCTTAGGTGCAGATGTTTTACCCTGCAATTATAAATGTGCATCATGTGTAACTTAAATGTGGAGCTTTTCTCCCTGTGCCTCTGCTGAAAATGTTTTTTTACCCAGTCAGACTTTTCCCGTTCAACAAAGACAAATACAATTCATTTTATTTTTGGCCACTGCTTGACTGCTGAGTGTATTCTCCATGTTGTGTATCCTTTGTTCTGCTACTACAGCTACTCCGGTACCAGGAATTTTGCAAGACTTAGTGATCAGCACTTACTCCTACTGCACCAGGGCATTAGCTACCCCACTTTGTGAACAGACAGTTGTGCCACACTAGTACAGAGCTGAAGAAGTGATAAGGGAACCTTGATATTGTATCATTCTAGCAAATGACAGAAAAGTTTTTTTCCTGCCAACTTCCCAGGGATGTGAACTTAGATGGACATCAGAGTATTGATACTGCTTTTAATAACTGCAGCCTACATCAGATCTACTCTTGGTTTTCTCCAAATCACCACTGCACAGTGCCAGCTGTGCATCTCAGAGACAACCCATGTCAAATGATTCAGAGAGATAGAGAGAGAGAGAGACAGAGAGACAGAGAGAGGGATAGAAGTCAATTTCTAATGTCTGCTTGTACATGGCAGGAAAGGGTGCTGGCCAGGTTCTGTTGATGTAGTGTCCTTTATCAGAACTCTCAGAAGTGCGGCTGCATGCATATAAATCATATAACGCAAAGCCAGCAAAGGCATACACTGCAAAGGAGCTGTGGGTGTGTAGAACTGTACAACCGCCAGTGGCTGAGAATACCACAGCTTCCAAGGTACTAGCCAACTTACAACAGCTGGGTTAGACTCTCATGAGGAAGCCACAAACTACTGCAAATGGTAGCCTATTTTTGCTGGAAGAATGGGGGGGGGTATACATTGATAAAAAGAAAAGGAAGGCTAAATGGTCTAGCTGGAGAAGACCCCCACATCATAACTGTACCGTAATATTCCATATATTCTGCATCTTCTACAGTCTGTTATATCCCATATATAACATTACTAAGCTCTTTTTATTTCTTAGATTTTCTTTTATATTACACTTCTTTTCTGACAACAATGATGTCTTATTTGTACTGTCCTCATATGCTTACTGTTACCTTATTGCTATAATATTTCTCAGCATGTTTCTAGTAGCAATATGCAACACTGAGGAGTTTTATCCTGCATTTATGTGCTTTAGTGTGCAACTGTGTAGTGACCACCACCTTCTGCTGAGAAAACATTGAAATTCTGTCACTAAAATGAAGGCTCTTCTACCTGCCAAGACAGTTCAATGGAACACGCATCACAGCAGTCTACATCCCACCTGATGCAAATATCAGTGATGTTCAGTCCACCTTATATCAGTCTATAAGTGACCTGCAAAACAGAAATCCAGAGCATGCAATAGTAATTGCAGGAAACTTCAATCAGGCTAACCTAAAGACTGTATTACCCTACTACCACCAGCATGTAAACTCTGCCACAAGGGGGGGGGGTAAATATACTGGATAAGGTCTACACTAACATCAAAGGTGCATATAAAGCAAAACCTTAGCCACATCTAGGGAGCTCTGATCACCTAGCCATCATGTGGGTTCCAGTCTATAAATCCATACTGAAAACCAGTACACCGACTAGAAAACAAATAAGAATCTGGCATGAGGGAGCAATCTCAGCTGTACAAAACTGCTTTGACTGTACAGACTGGTCAGTGTTTAGAGAGGCTGCTATGTTGACTTGGACACATACACTGAGTCAGTCACAGCTTACATTTCTAAGTGTGTGGAGGATGTAACAAACACCAAACTCATCCCAATATGGGCAAATCAAAAACCTTGACTAACTAGCGACGTGTACTAGCTCTTGAAAATAAGAAATGCAGCTTTCAAATCCCAAGATTGGAAGCTTTAAGTGTGGCCAGAGCCAAACTGAACAAAGGTATCAAAGAGGTGAAAAGATCCTTTGGCAGAAAAATCCAAAGTCACTTCAGGGACCAGAAGGGTACCAGGCAACTATGGAAAGGAATTCAAACCATCAGTGACTACAAGCCTACATCAGCTTCATGTGATGATAGCATCGACTTTTTGAACCAACTGAACAAATTCTTCAGTAGGCTTGATGCTGACAATAAAACAACAGCATGCAGAATCCCTGAAGACAAGGATGCAGCGGTTCTGAGCTTCAATGCAATCTGTGTCACCAGAACCCTAAAACATGTTAACTCGAGGAAAGCAGCTGGCCCTGACAACATCAAGGGCAGGGTACTAAGGGAATGTATGACAGAACTGGCTCCAGTACTTACTGATATCTTCAACTCTTCACTCCATCTAGCCAGTGTTCCGAAATGCTTCAAGGAGATGACTATCATTCCTCTACCTAAGAAGCCACAGCCAACAACTCTGAATGACTACCGACCAGTTGCTTTAACCTCAACGGTAATAAAGTGCCTGGAGAGGCTGGTCAAAGAACATATAGCCTCAATCTTACCTGTGTCACTGGACACACTGCAATTCACATACAGGACAAACCACAGTATAGGGGATGCGATCTCACTAGCTCTCACTGAAACACTGACCCACTTAGAAGGCAAAAACTGCTATGCAAGACTGCTATTCATTGCTTTCAGTTCTGCCTTCAACACTGTCATCCCTCAGAATCTGTTATCAAAGCTACTTCAACTGGGCATAGACTCTCATTTATGAAATTGGATTCTGAGCTTCCTTACTGAAAGGCCTCAAAAGGTTCAAGTGGGAGACAACAGCTCCAGAAGTATCCTCCTGTACACTGGAGTACCACAAGGGTGTGTCTTAAGCCCTCTCCTTTTCACTCTGCTGACACATGACTGCATGGCCACACATGAGATGAATAGGATCATCAAATTTGCAGATGACACCACTGTTATAGGCCTGGTCAAAGAGGGAGAGGAGGAGGCCTACAGGAACGAGATTGATCAACTAGTGGTCTGGTGTGACAACAATCATCTAGCACTGAATGTCAGCAAGACAAAGGAGTTGATTGTTGATTTCAGAAGATCTGAAGTAACACAAAAACCTCTACTGATGAAAGGGATTACAGTGGAAAGGGTCAAGAGTACAAAGTTCTTGGGTCTTCATCTCACGGAGAACTTATCCTGGTCAGTCCATGTATCCAGCACAGTCAAAAAAGCTCAGCAACACTTGCACTTTCTAAGGAAACTTAGGAAGGCAAAATTACAAAGCTCCATACTTCAGACCTTTTATAGGGGCACCATTGAAAGTGTCCTGACCAACAGCATTGCAGTCTGGTATGGGAGCTGTAATAATCAGGATCGGAAGGCTCTCAAGAGAGTTGTAAGGTCAGCAGAAAGAATCATTGGCACCTCCCTTACTCCTCTGGAAGATCTACACAAATGCCGGTGCATAAACAGGGCCAAAAAGATTTCTAGTGATCCAACACATCCTGCCAGTGGTCTGTGCACTCACTTATCCTCTGGCAGGAGATACAGAAGCCTGCATTGTAAGGCCATCAGACTAAAAAACAGTTTCTTTCTGCTCTCCGTTAGACTGTTGTACTCTTGGGAAAAATTAACCATGACATCTGTTACATAACTAGCCTATCAAGGAGCTCATTTTTTGGATGTGCAATAACTAAGTGCAATACTAAGGTGGCTCACCTACACACTGAAGGACTGTAAAGTCCAATATACAAACTGTGCAATAATTCACCCTAATCATAGATATGCTGTTATTGTTTCAATTTTACTTTGACAATATCACCTTCATATGGTTCCTTGTTTTCCTTGTCTCCTGTTCTGGGAAGGGTGTGGGTCACTGCTGTCCTACTTTACTTACTAATTGCTACTTATTAAATTTCTACTATATTTTATTAATTTTCTGTCTATATGTGCAACTGTTTCCTGCATTGAGAACGAAGCACTGCAATTTCGTTCAGCTACACTGTTGTGTAGTTCTGAATGACAATAAAGTTTTCTTTGACTTTGACTTTGACTTTTAATCCTCTGCTTGGAAGATGCAAAAATGAACCAATTTCCCTGGAATTTTATATACCAAGAATATAGAACTAGTCATGATTTATCATTCCATTGTGTCGGTTATGAAACTTTTAAATACATCTGTTTCTTAAGTTGTATAGTGCTTCCTGTATTTTAATGTCAAGTTTTGAAGCTTTTCTCCCCATGCCTCCAGTTGCAAGTCAACCAAAATAAAATTAAAATAAATAAAAAATAAACCTGCATGATGGAAATGAAACAATGAATGATGTATTGCAACAAATAGAAAAAAAAGGAGTAAAGGTAATAATAGTACATGTGAAAAACATTATAGCATTCCTTACAAAGTGGATGGTTAGTGCCGCTTTACCTTTACATGTGCGTATTGCACAAGGGCGAACAGCAATTTTTTGAAAGGCAGTCTGCAAAGTTTGCAAACGCTGAATGGAAAAAAGGTTTGAATGTGCAATGAGCGAATGCACAGTGAGATTCGCTCATTGCACATTCGACATTCTGGGGTGGATTGCACTATAGTGGGGATCGGGAAATGGCTCCTTTCCCCACTGTAGTGCGATCTCGGAGTTAGAATAATAAAGTAGGGGGTGTGCCACATGGGGGGTGCAGGGGGGCTTTCCCCTTCTTTACACTTTGTTTTTTTTTTGTTCGACATTAATGTTCGAAAAACAGCAAATCTGCTTTTCGATTTGCTGTTTTTCGAATATTGACTGTTGATGTTTTCACTTTCGTGGTTTTGAGTCGCTCATATGAGCACTCGAACCACTGTGATTCGAGTTTTTAAAGGTAAACCTTTAGTGCTATCAGATCTGTTTGACTGATGTGATTAGAATACCTTAGTCCTTAGTTCTGAACAGAAAATAGATAATCCTATTTAGATCATATTAGCTCAGCATTGTTTAATCATTGCAGCAGCACATTCCAATGCATCCATTTATGCACTGCCTTAAGGTTTTTCCTCTGGCTGGAGTGTCTTTGCTAGAGTCACATACTGTGAACCACAGTGTACCTGAGGTGGGTAAGCATTCCATTACATGGCACTGCATAATGCAACAAATAGTACACAATAAGTTTGTTGCAAATACAGTACTGAACACTGTGCAATGGTTTATGTAATCGGTAAGTAGTCATTTATGGAGTTCACTTTGCAAAAAATATGTATATTACAAATAACATGCAGCAACGCAATATGCAGAACTGAGTAACAAAAAGGCAATGTGCAAAAAGCATTAGCAAATGTGTACTAATATAGAATGCTGGCCAGCTGTGCCAGTAGTGTTTGTAAGCAGCAACTAATTATGCAGCAAAATAAGTGCATTCAGAAATGCTAGTCATAAATTTTGTGGACTGAAATTGTGGTCACTCAAAATTGCCAAAAAAAAGATTTCTCATTTTCTGTTTCTTCTGTGGTGCAGGTAGTATGTTTAGAAGTAGCCAGTGTTACAACAAAGTCTCTGTATTCATCAGAAACAATCACACCTCAAGACTGGTCAAGTGTTATGACTTGCTTGAGCTGCTCCATGTTCATCTCGCAATGTACAATGGCCCATACCATATCATTGTAAGTCACAGTGTATGACCCAGGTCACCCATACCACATACCTAAATGTACTGTAGTCACAACGTGGTGAACCCAACACTATATTCCTAGGCGACTTTAACTACCCCAGTATGAACTGGGAAACATACATAACTTCCAAAGTGCAGTCCACAGATTCTTGGGTTTTGTTAATGCAAATGCTCTGGAGGAGCTAGTCCACATATCTACTAAGGGCACTAATATCCTTGACCTGAATCTCGCAAACAATAGGAAGGTCAGCACCACCTATGTGTAGCATCCTGACTTTTCAAGTAAGACCATAAAGCTGTCTCCTTTGAAAGTAAACTACAACTTGTGGCCCCCTTCTAACCCTCACATGTTTAGGACTTATTCCCAAGCAAACCTCCTACTACTGACTGATGCCGTCGCAAAACTTCATGCCCCCCAAACTGTGTGAACTTTGTTGCCTAAATAGAATTGCTCACAGAAACCTTGTATATACCATTATGTAAACAGCTGCAATGAGGCAACTGTACCCAACCAGGCTAAACACAGGACTAACTCAAACAGCAAACCACACTGGCGGTGATCAAAACTAGGAAGTGCAATGCCCAGCAAAGCAAAACCCCCTCATCAAACTAAATAAGCAACTCAGGAGTCTTATCACTTCCACCAAAGCCAAATTTGAGGTAAAGATAGCCTTGTAGATAAAGGGCAACTATAAGGACTTCTTAAGCTATATCTGCAACCTCAAAGTTAATACATAACACTGTGCCAAACCAGTTGTAAAGAGAATCACCTAAATGGAGTCAGAGGATGTAGAAAACCCACTGGCTGATAAATTTACCACCAATTTACCCAACACCTCTTCTAAATGAAATTTAAAGGTCATGCTGCTAAACTCTAGGAGTCTTAACACGAAACTGCACTCATTGCAAGCATTCCTCACTCTGGAAGATACTGACATTTGTGCAGTCACTGAAACCTTGTCCAAAGCTGTGGAGAGCACCCCATCCTTACCAGGTTACTCATCCTACCATACTTTCAGACCCCAAACAGAGGGCTACAAAGCCAAAGGAGGTGGAGTTTCAATATTTATCAAAGACATACACACCTCCAGGTTGGTCAAACAGTATGACGCACAGGAGACAGTCCAGGTGCAGTTAACTGTTGGCAAAACAGATATTTATATCATAGCTAGCTACAGACCCCCCTACCATGACTCAGGATGTCCACTCCAACCTATCTGGACTAACTTGAATCCATCAAGATTCAACCCTCTAACATGATTCTGGGCAACTTTAGCTACCCAATCATAGAGTGGAACGAATGCCCAGAGATTCCTCAACTCCGTCAATGCCAATGCATTGGATCACCTGGTTGACACCCCCACAAGAGGTGAAAATATCCTGGACCTGGTACTAAACAACATGAGTAGCCATTGTAGCACCCCTACAGTGTCATCCTCCTTGGTAAGATCCAACCATAAAGCGATCACTTTCAAAGTCACCATCTCCCCTGACCTGACCCCCCCCCCCCTTGTGCCAGGGTCAAACAAAAAAAAACTTTCCAAAGCTGACTATAATCTCCTGACAGCAGATATAAGCAGCTTCACAGCC
The DNA here is from genome assembly GCF_019279795.1 of Protopterus annectens. Taxonomy (NCBI): domain Eukaryota; kingdom Metazoa; phylum Chordata; order Ceratodontiformes; family Protopteridae; genus Protopterus; species Protopterus annectens. The sequence continues at coordinate 608,094,837 of NC_056736.1, read as the reverse complement.
ATCATCCCTTCAGTTGGAACTAGCACTAATGTCCAAGCCTACACCAAAAAACTCTATGAGCACCTACATAGCTGCATGGACTCAGCAATACCTGACAGAACCAAATCATCTTCCTCAAGGAAGAGCAAACCTGTCTGGTGCACAGAAGCAATAAACAAACTCTATAACAAAAGGAAAAAAATTGCTGTCCAGGACCAAGAAGGAGCAGGTGCCAAGTTAGAAACAATCTTTCCTTTGTCTGAGCAAGCAAATAAGGTCACTGGTGAAATCCTGTAAGTGTAACTTCGAGTCCAAATTGGCCACATCCACTAAGGACAATCACAAGGCATTCTTCACATATACCCGCAATATCAAGGGTAACACCCAAATCTGCTCTGAGGTGGTGGTCAAGAACACCACATACACAAATGCCGTAGATATAGCCAACCTGCTGGCAGACAGGTTCAGTAAAAACTTCACCCCTCTGTTCCCCCATCAGTAAACCAGGACATCTTCAGCACCTGCCCCCCCCCATCACCATGGAGCAGGTCTTTAATCCCCTCTCAAAGGCAAAAAGTACAGCCTCCATGGGACCCGACAACATCCCTGGCTGTGTCCTACATGAACTCAGACATGAGCTCTCCGCACCATTAGTCATCTATTCAACCAAAGCCTGTGCATTGGCTTCATCCTAGATGAATGGAGGACAGCCACTGTCATTCCTCTACACAAAGGTGAAGAGTTCATTGACCCAGGCAATTATAGGCCCATCACCTTAACTAGCCTAATCTGTAAGGCAATGGAATGCATTATTATGGACCTCATAAACTTGCTTGACCCCACGCAATTTGGTTTTGTCAAAGGGAGATAATGCCTGTTAAACTTGGTTGACTTCTTCAAAACAGTCATCAAAGCCATGGACAAGAGAAAGACAGTGCATACAGCCTACCTTGACCTAGCCAAAGCCTTTGATACTATTCCCTACTGAGCATAATAGATAAACTCTCCCAGCTAGGCATTAACAAATATGTTACCAGATGGGTAGCCAACTGGCTCACTGATAGAACCCAGTCAGTCAAAATAGGGAAAGCCACCTCTAGTAGTAGATCGTAATGAGCACCACACCCCAAAGAACAGTCTTGGAGCTTCTTCTGTTTGGGATATACTTTTCTGAGGTGCAAGCCAAAACCTGTGGTCTATGGCTGACCAAGTTTGCAGATGACTGCAAGCTGGGCGCTGTCTTAAATTCCCCTAGTGATGTGAACATCCTCCAACAGGGCCTTACCCAAACTAATGACTTGTGCCAGAAGCATGGCCTCAAACTGAATACCAAGAAATGCATCATTGTCCCCTTTAGGTAAAATGGCATCCCCACTAATTATCACATTAGTAACAATGTACTAAGCATGCAATCAGTTATGAAGGACTTGGGCACCGAGGGTGATAGCAACCTGACTTTTCACCACCACATTACCTCTGTTGTACAGAAGGCTTTCTACATGGCCCACCTCATATGTAAAGGTATTTCATCAAGGAACAAGGAGGTCATAACATCTCTATACTCCTCCCTTATCAGACCCATTATCGAGTACAGTGCCCCCTTTGGCATACACCTTACCAAGCACATGCAGCAGCTGGAAAGACACAGAGGTTCCTAACTAGGAAAATCCAGGGTCCAAACACCTATCCTATACAGATAGACTAAAAGCCCTGTCCCTCTAATCAGTCTCATACAGACTGCTCAGAGATGACCTGTGTCTGTCATACAAGGCCGTCTAAGATTCAGCCTTGATAGAGTTGTTGCATATCCATAAGTCAACCTCCACTCACGTAACCTGCATGCAAGGCCTCAACCTGGTCTGTAACATTAATAGAACTTGTTGGTACAATAGATTAGTATCCCAAAGACTCCCCCATCTGTCTAATAGACTCCCTCTCCATGTCGTGAAGTACCTAAATAACCCCCTTTAAGAGGAGTCTAGACAAATGGATGAGAAACAGAAAATAGACCCCTGGGATCCCACCTGTATCCCTGCTGGATAGGGGAAATAAGTACTGACTTTGCAGGAACATGGGTGAAATTCTTGGCTAGACTTATAAGGGACTCTGAGCCAATAGTTTAATATCACCCTATGAACCTGAGAGGTACCCTCGACCAAAACTCCTGCAGCTATCACAAGTAAGCAACAATGTTGAGATATTTGTCATAAAGGCTATCATAGAATGATTCTTTATTCTCAGAGAGTTTTGATAAAAGGCCTCACATTTGCAGACTTAACTTTTTGTGAGCTTTAAATGTGTATGCAAAATATAATTGTCAAGGCCGCAGTAATGATGCCATGACGTGAATGGGTACAAGAAAAAGTCTTTCTCAGAAACATGTGAACATTTGCACCTAAGACCCACCAAACTGCTGGTTGCAATGACTGCTGACAAATTAGGTCATACAGCTGCATGGTTGGCACACTTCACATACAAGCTTCACCTTTCTTCTTTATATTTAAGTTTGTTTCCCTCAGTCTATTGTATGACTCTGAACAAGTAACCAGACATTGCTCCCAGATCACGACTGAAAAGAGACAACTATGCCACGTGACTTTACCTGATTAATCAGTACATACAATTTTACATGTACAAATTTGGGCAGATGCAATAATTTCAGAGGAGACTTGACAACATGTATGCAATACTGCAATACTACACATTACTGTTAAAGATGCTATTGTACCCAGAAATTGTAAAAAAAAATCTTAAATACTCTATAAAAACAAGTCTTGCACTGTATTACACACATTTATATGAGAAGAATGAGACATTAAACTGAGACTTCATCTGCCTGAGTTGGTGGTAACCCAGGTGGATGTTAAAGATCCCAAGGTACCTCTTGAAAAGAATAGGGTACGTTACCCAATGTCCTGACCAAATTTCTCCTAGTAATATAATTGCTACCTTTGGTCTTCCCAGAAAAGAGGTCACTATTCTAGTGGGGCTAGCCCAATCAAGAAAGAATAAATAAATAAGTAAATAAATAAATAAATAAATAAATAAATAGGCTGCTGAGATAAGAGATACAGTAGTTTACTGTGAAAACTGATAATATTTCACTTTATAGCAGCTTGAGTTATTATACAGCAAACACATACCATGTTGTTTCTCTTGTAGTGTGATTTAAAATGTGTGCATTAGCTTTATTTTTGTGTCTGTGTATTCAAAGATATTTGGGTCATGCTATGACATTAAAAAGAAGAGTGCTTTTACTGTAACCTGTTGTTTAAAGTATGATGACAAAATCCCCAAAAAATATTATTTATGACCTTTATATGTGCAGAATCTTAAGAGATGTATTGACTCTATATGACTGCAACAGATAATGAACAGAAGGTTCCAGATTGTCATCAATACTAGACACGTACCTTGTGACTAAACTGTTCGGAAAGCAATTTTTGGCAAACAGTGGTTGTAAGCAGTACTGATTCCCAATACAAGGCCGCCCTTATTTATAAGTCTGTTCTTTCTTTAAAATTAGTAGTTTTCTGTCAACAATTACTGCCATCTTATCAGAACATGCATGGGTTAATATATTAAAGTATAAATCTGGGACATATTCTGCAGAAGCTTTTAAAATGATTCTTTGTAAAAAAACATTATATAAAAATACAAACAGATGGTGGTCCAGGAATTTTCATTTACAGTAAAAGAACAAAACATATTATCTGAAGTAGGCAGACTTCATTCGTCTGCAACCTGTGAGGTATCGGATCCGACCTCGGATCTGAGCCGGCAATTCAAAAGCTTAGGCTCCGAGCTCCTAGCTCCTCCCTCTTACCCATAACCCCTTGCCAAGCCCTGACTGACCTCAGATTTCGTTTGCCGCTTTTCAAGTAGCTACGGATTCCAGAGCTCCTGGCGTTTGTTGAAGATAAGAATTTTTGACAGAAAAAGTTTTAAAAATCTCTATTTTTGTTGTTGATATAGTTAGTGTTGAGTGTGTTTAGGCTTTCCTCTCTCTTTTATTTAATTATTCTCGGGTTTTGCGTAGTTTGTTTGTGTGTGTTTTGTGTTAGGCCTTAGGGTTGTGATGTCTGAAGCCCATAAGGCTGTTTTCTCGAAATGTACCGAGTGTGGCCATAAGCTGTCCCCAGCGGATGGCCACACTCGTGGTCATCTTGGGGTTGAACACCTGTCATCTGGTTGTACCATTTGTGCAGGGTTCAACCCAGGGCTTTGAGGGAGCGGAGGTCGAAGCTGGTGCTGGCGGGTCTTTTACCTCCAGATACCGCTTCGGCCTCTGCCCCTTCCACTCAGCAACCTGTTGCTGTGGGTTCTCCCCTCCGGCTGGGACTCAACCTCCCTCTAAGTTGCGGAGGAAGGAATCCTCTAGGGAGAGAGAGAAGAAGGAGAGGCACAGGAGAGGCACCACAAGCGGAGGCGAAACTTCCAGTTCGGCTCCTCCATCTAAGCGGGCCTCCCCTGTGCCTTCTAGCTTTCCTCCTCCTCGGCTCCACTCCCCTCGGTTCTCTCCTGGACCCGAGGAGGAGGAGGCTAGCCCTTCTAGGAGGTCTCGAGGCTCTCTAGGTCCGCTTCAGTGGCCTCCACCAGGTCAACCTTTTCAATGAGTGAAGCTGATATGGACCGAATGATGAGGAAATTCATCCAGGCCCAAATGCAAATGGGAGTGCTCCTAGCCCCCCCCCATCCGGGAGGGGCTTGACCCTTTCGCCCCTTGGGTCCTTCTACAACCCATACCACGGGTTTGGAGCTGTCGGCGCCGGGCAGATTTGGATCCGGGGGTGGGTCGGATCCGATGGGTCGGCGCACCTCGGATCCGTCCCATCCCTTGAGTGCTTGGTGCCGGACCCAACCTCTCGGAGCCGAGGGCCGAGCCTCGGATCCGAGGGAGCTGGTGTGTCTTCGGCTCCATCCAGGTCGGGCGCACGGTCTCGGATCCGGCGGTTTCGGCTCCGACTCCGATCCGTCGTCGGATCCGAGTGGGGTCGGCTCGGGGCTTAGAAGCTGGCTCCCCTCGGCTTTCGGCGTAGTGGAAAGGGCACTGTTGAGGACATCCGGACCCCGGTCCCTGCCACGGCTCCATCCCGCACTCCCTTGCAGTTGGGCCAGGCCCCCACCAGCCGGTCCCAGGGACAGCCGCCTCGATGTCCCAAGTGGTTCCCTTGGAACATCCAACTGCTGAAGAGTACTCCTCGGACAGCCCCGATGAAGTACCTCGAAGCGTAAGTGCAAAGGAGGCACATGGACTCCCGAGTCCGTCACTGAAGACACAGACTTGGATGAAGGGAAGGCTCCCTAGGTCACCCCTGAGGGCGTCTCATTTGGAGACATCATGGAGATGTTAAGGATCAGGGGTGGTCTGCCCCCAAGGCTTCTTCGGACGAGTCTGTGTTCTTGGAGGCATTCGAGGCGGGCCCTTCTACCTCTTGGGTGTCCGCTCCTGCTGACCCCCTAGTGGATCTTATTTCCATCAGGGCGTGGAAGGATCCGGACACCATTGAGCCTATCCCTAAGCGCCCGGACCGCATTCTTTCCCCTCCGTCGGACCGCACCCACTGGAGTAAGGGCCCCCCAGTAGATGCCATGATGATGGCTGCAGCCACGAAGAGGGAATTGGCCCAGGAGAGTCCCTCCATGCATCCTCCGGGCAAGGAGTCCCGATCGATGGATCGCATTGGGAAGCGAGTTTTTAGTTCAGCAACCTTCTCCTTGAGAGCGCTGAACTACATGGCACATGTCATTAGGATGCAGCGGGATCTGATTAAAGAATACGCTGCATCTCCCCGAGTCCATCTCGAGTGAGGATAAACAGGTATACTCCACCCGAATGGCCACTCTCAGATCAGTTTCCAATACATCTATGCGGCTGCTTTCTCATGCTACTGAGGGAGCCGCTAGAGCCAGGCGAGCAGGCCTAGTCATGACGCGACAGGCCTGGCTCCGCCATTGTGATTTTGCAGAGCCCTTCAAAGGCGACCTTCGCGAATGCCCCTTCGATGGTTCTGCCTTGTTTGGCAAGACTGTTCGAGACATTAGTCCAGAGCGAAAAGGGCGGAAGATGCTGTCTGCCGTCGAGTCCGCTTCTCAGCTCCCCAGAGGTCCTTCTCTAAGAACCAAAAGGGACAGAAGAAGATGTGGTTCCGAAGTCGCAGCAGTCCCAACCTGCTCGGATAACCAGTCCTTCCGTGGCAGAGGAGGACGGGGAGGTCATCGTGCTAGAGGCAGGGGGGCTCCTGACAACTTTGGGTCCAGAGAACCTTTCTCTGATAGACCCACGCAGCAGCCCTGAAGGGTTGCCCGGCTGTCCGTCTCTGGAGGCAGTCGGGCGGTTTCGAGGCACCTGACTTCTTGGGAGTCTATAACAACAGACAGTTGGGTGCTTCGTGTCATATCCAGAGGATATTCAATTCCCCTATTCAAGGTTCCCAAATCTCACAGCCTCCCAGATGTTCCACCCGACCAAAGGGAGGCGGCAGCTGTCAAATCGAACAGCTGCTAGAAAAAAGAGCTATCCAGCGCGTCCCCCAAGATCAAACCGGATTAGGGTTTTACTCCAGGTTCTTTTTGGTGCCAAAGAAGACGGGGGACTTAAGACCAATCTTAGACCTTTCCCAGCTGAACCTGTCAGTAACCAAGCAAAAGTTCGGATGGTCACCCTGCAATCTATACTTCCCTCTTGAGGGAGAGCGACTGGATGTGCTCCATCGACCTCAAGGGCAGCGTACTACCACATTCGGATGGACAGGCGATCCAGGAGGTTTCTTCGCTTCGGCTGGGAGCCAGTCATTATCAGTTCAGGGTCCTCCCCTTTGGTCTCACCTCAGCCGCCAGGGTGTTTACCAAGGTGCTAGCGGTGGTAGCGGCCCACCTGAGGCTCCAGGGATTACAGGTCTTTCCGTACCTGGTCGACTGGCTCCTGACGGCATCATCAAGGCATCTTCTGTGCTCAGCCAGGGATTACTTTCTTCAACTAGCACCAAGGCTGGGCATCACGATCAACTGGGAGAAATCTTTACTGAACCCCACACAAGTTATAGATCTCATAGGAGGAAGACTAAACACCAGATCAATGCGAGCCTTCCTCACCCCAGACCGTATTGCCAACCTGAAGTGTCATGTGACAGCGATCCTGCAACCATCTCCAACTGCAGCTTCGGTCCTGAGGGCCCTAGGTTCTATGGCGGCAGCTATTCCGCTTCTCATTCATGCTCGTTTACGCATGCGGGTTCTTCAATGGACCCTTCAGGTTCAGTGGTCCCCTCTTTGTTCCTCTCTAAACGCTCCGATTGCGGTCAGCAGGGCGTGCAGGGACTCCCTTCTTTGGTGGCTTCTTTCTCCGGAGCCCCTGGCAGAGAGACCTTTTTGCGCTGCATTTCCCTGAGCCACAGTGACCACGGACGCTTCTTGCCTCGGGTGGGGGGGGCATTCTGCGGGAAAGATTGTCCAAGGCACGTGGAATCCCACAGAGACGTCATTGCATATAAATGTCCTGGAAATGAGGGCGGTGCTCCTAGCGTTGCAAGCACTTCACCACGTTCTTCCTTCAGGGACTATTGCGATTCAGACAGACAACATGTCGGTAGTCTGGTATATCAACAAACAGGGAGGAACCAAGTCTTACCCCCTTTGTCGAGAGGCCATGAGAGTCTGGGAATGGGCAATTTCCACCAAATGCTTTCTGGTAGCAATGCACATTCCGGGAAAGTCCAACATCCTTGCGGACAAGCTCAGTCGCACCATCCTTTCTCCACACGAGTGGTCTCTCAATCCTCAAGTAGCGAAGAAGATTTTTGCCGTTTGGGGCAACCCTGTTGCGATCTTTTTGCCTCTCCCTCAAATGCCAAATGCGACAATTTCTTCGCTCTGCTTCCCCCACCAGGGGAGTTCCCGAGAGATGCTCTGGTGCATGCTTGGCCTCCCGGTCTCCTTTATGCCTACCCTCCACTTCCTCTGATGCAGAGGCTTCTGCAGAAAGCCAACAGTTTGGGGAGCAGAATGATTCTCATTGCCCCGTTCTGGCCTCGACAACCTTGGTTCCCCTTCGTATGGTCTCACAAAATCAATCCCCCCTGGATTCTGGATCCAATTTCAGATCTCATCTCCCACCCTCTGGGAATGTTGGTTCCCAATCTGCGGACCCTGAAGTTGACAGCTTGGCTGCTCCAGTTCCATCCTTAATTAGGACTCCCAGTATCTCATCACCGGTCAAGGCCATTTTAGTGGCAGCTCATAAACCTTCCACCAGGCAGGTTTATCGGAGTAAATGGAAGAGATTCTCTATTTGGGCAGGACAGAGAACTTTGGATCCTTTCTCGGCACCTATGTCAGCGGTGCTGGATTTTCTAACAGACCTCTTTCATCAAGGGGCAAGTTCTTCCACGATTAGGGTACAATTGGCAGCTATCTCGCATTATCACATTGGTCATGACACAGCTCCCCTCATGACGGCGAAATTATGCAAAACATTTCTCAAAGGGATTTTTTTGTTGAGGCCTCCAGTCAAGGAGGTTGTACCACCTTGGGACTTGTCTTTAGTTCTGCAAGCCCTTACTGCTCCACCCTTCGAGCCTGCAGCTTCTACAGATTTAAAGTACCTTTCCTGGAAGACTGCCTTCTTGGTAGCTATCACTTCAGCCAGAAGAGTGTCTGAGCTTCAGGCTCTATGCATCAAGCCGCCTTACCTTTCTTTCTTCCCTGATAGGGTGTGCCTCAGGACCAATCCATCTTTTCTTCCGAAGGTCTCTTCTGAATCTAATATTAACCAGTCAATCAATTTACCTGTGTTTTTTCCCAAGTACTCAAACAAAGGAGAATACAAATTGCATTCCTTGGATGTTCATAGACAATTACGTTTTTATATTAACAGAACAGCTGGTCACAGGAAATCAGATCAGCTGTTCGTCTCCTTTGCTAAATTTGCTCTGGGTAAAGCAGTATCTAAAGTCACACTATCTAGGTGGATTGCTAATTGTATTCTGCAGGCATATGACACTTCAGGTAGACCTGCTCCTCATTCTACTAGGGCAGTTTCCACGTCAGCCGCCTTTAAGTCCCGTGTATCATTGGATGATATCTGCGCGGCAGCTACTTGGGCCTCACCTCATACTTTTATTTCTCATTACAAGGTGGATGTTGTTTCTAGAGGAAGAGCATCCTTTGGCTCAGCGGTGCTCGAAACATCCTTCCATGACGCCCAAGATTCAGGTAGCTAGGGACTCTGTCCCACAGGTTGCAGACGAATGAAGTCTGCCTACTTCAGATTTAGAAGTTATGTACTCACCATAACGTTCCATCTGAGTAGGTGACTTCATTCGGATGCAACTCATCCTCCATCCCCTGACCTTTATAGAGCGAGTATTTATGCTGTTTTAGTGTACTGTTGTCAGTATTTTGAGGCAAACTCAATCTGAGGTCAGTCAGGGCTTGGCAAGGGGTTATGGGTAAGAGGGAGGAGCTAGGAGCTCGGAGCCTAAGCTTTTGAATTGCCGGCTCGGATCCGAGGTCGGATCCGATACCCCACAGGTTGCATCCGAATGAAGTCACCTACTCAGATGGAACGTTATGGTGAGTACATAACTTCTAATTATAACCCTGAATGAAGAAGGTTGTTACAGGTTCTCAGGACACATTTGGGGTCACCTGGTATATGGGCAATTTGTCATCACACCTCTCTTCTCTGGTACTTCCTGCTGCAGTGTTTAAGGGAATGTCCGACACTTTTTGGTTTCAAACTATCCATGAAAACTCATTTATTTGAATTGGCATTTGGTTTATGATATCTATGTGTATACAATTAGCTTTTACATTGCTTTATATGATCTATTCATCTTGCCTCGCCTTGTCTAGTATATATTTTAATGTTTTAATTTTTAAAACTTCATTGCACTGTTTTATCTATTCCAGATCTGACCTTATGTTACGCTGTAAATTTGGTGGTTCTTTTATTACCTGCCTCATAATTTCACCTAATTTTATTGTTTATATACTTGAGAAAAGCATATGAATAAACCTGAACATAAACCAAAGTAAAAAAAAAATAAATAAAATAAATTCTGTATACGAGACCCAGTACATGTTTCAAGATCTGAGAAAATATTTGAAAAATGCTATGATCAAAATTTCTTAAAAGACATATCATTGTGTTTGAAAGTATATACTGAGGCTAGTATGTGTATACAAATGGTAACTGTGTAAAATCTTGGGACTTGCATTGCAGAGACCCCAGATGTGGCAACCATATGGGTTAAAACCTGGACTTAAGTGTACTACATCTGAGATTTGTGATCTTAGAGTTGGTATATGTAAGTTCAGAGGGTGCAGAGGGAACTTGTCTCCCTGTACAAAACAAGTTAAAAGGAGAAGTGATGTTTGATATTCATTCTTTCCCTGTATTTAAATTCTGTTTTTTTCCTTTCTGGGACACAGGAATGCAAGTCTCGAGATTTCATTTCAGAGATAGACAACTCATTCATTCAGTTATTTTCCACTTACCACTTAGTCCACTTCAGAGTCTTTGGGGAGTCAGACTATCCTGTCGAGGCAGACAAATTTAATGAAGATGGGGTGTCATCCCACTGCAAGTTGCACACACACACACACACACACACACACACACACACACACACACACACACACACACACACACGCGCACACAGTTATTCATGATGTGTACACCGTCAGGTGATTTGGAAGATTGCCAATTCACCTATGGCATGGTTTGGAGATGCTGTAGGAAACTGGACATCTGGCAAAACCTCACAAAGTAACAGATAGATAAAAGATATGTCCCCCTGAGAAATGACCAGGAGTACCAATCACTGTAAGGCAGCAATGCTAGCCATTACATTACCTTGTCTTATACTTCTGTCAAGAAAATAAACATTTTCAGGATAAGCTGTCTTTATAGTTTTGTGGGCAGCAGATGTTGGCAAACACAACTGTACAGTATTTATTCAGGACATTTAGTTAAAGCATTGAGACCTATCTCTAGTATGTGGTTATTTTTCTGCTTTTAACTTTTTCCCCCTCACATACTGACCATCAAAATTTCTCCATTTAAACTTGAGCCAATTACTTAGCTGGTAATGAGGGTCATTGCCAGACCCACCAGTGCAAGAGCTGCCCCAGGGAACTGTCATACAGGCAGCCATGAGAGTGATTGATGTCCTTGCATGCAGCAATAAGGATATTTGTGTTTAATCTATCCTTTTCCCTAGGTAGAGGGATGTATGTCCCACATAACCACAGGAGCCAACAATGCCTTCCCTATTGCACATGCATGCTCCCATATATCTGCATAGTGAAGGCAGAAAGTTGGCAGCTTGGTGGACTGAATGCAAACCCAGATTGCTGGTCTGCCCCCTTTGTTCAAAGGGATGCTACTACCCATGACCAACTTCACCTCTTCCTTCCTCCTCCTTCCTAGGATAGACATGCCTACCACCAGACTTTAGTTCCATCATGCACCTGGGTTGCTAGTCAAACTCAGGACACCTAGGCCATAGTCAGGGCATTATACATTTATGTTGCTCATAGGTTCATAGGTAGGTACTAGGCTATCAGCCCAGGGGCCTATATATGCCAAACCATAAGGATTCCCTGGCTTCAGCCACCCAAAAATGTATTTTCCTGTGCCCCTGTTGAGCAGAGCCACAGAAGTGATCCCCAGGGTAAATTTCCTATTTCCCATCCAGTTGTCCAGATTTTTCTTAAACAGGGCCAATGAGGTGCTCTGTTTGACATGAATGGGCAGCTTGTTCCAGAGTATGGGAAGTCACAGGGACAGGAACCTATCCCTTCAGCAAGTTCTGTTTATTGTGATGATAAGGTTAAGGTCCCTGGAGCATGTGGCCCGAAGGGATTGGGATTTTTCTAAGTGTAGCATGTTCCACAGCTCTGGGTTTGACATGGCTTTGCATGTTAGGCAGAGATCGCCTCTGAGTAGGTGATATGCGATGGAGTAGAGCCAAAGTTTCTTAAGACGGTCTACATAGGGCAACTTTTTGAGGCCAGTGATCCTCTTTGTGAGGTGTTTCTGCAGTCTTTCCAGCTGCTGCAAATGTCTTGTGAGGTACAGCCCAAACTGAGCATTGCACTCTATAGCAGGCCTAATGAGGGCTGAGTAGAGGGGACCTCTTTTTTTCTGGATGAGAATCCTTTTGTGATGAGGTGTGCCACATAGAAGGACTTCCTGACCACTGTGGCAATGTGGTTATCAAAGGAGAGACTACAGTCTACCTGTGTCCCTAGGTCTCGTATCACACTTTCGGAGTCAAGTGGACTACCGCCTATGTGGTAGTTCGTTGGCACAGGGTTTTCCTCAAAGGGGATGACTATGCATTTTTTAGCATTGAGCTTGAGGCCGTGGCTTTGACACCAGGCATCTATGAATGTTACACCCCCAACACCCCCCTTATTTAATATTCTCACTCCAGGGTTGCACAGCAATGGGGCAGGGGCTATATTTAATTTTCAACCAAATGAACTTCGTCCAAGTGAACTTTCAGTCAAGTGAGCTTTCAGTGAAGTGCAATGCCTGGTATCATTTTCGACTAAGTGTAATTCGACCAAATGTATGGAATCCATATATATATATATATATATATATATATATATATATATATATATATATATATATATATATATATATATTTATATATACACACACACACCAATGTCAGAATCAGAAAACGCAATGGTACTGCTTTAAAGTACTTTCTGTGTGTACCTTTGTTCAACACGTTTTTTTTTTTTTTTTTATGGTCAACTGCAACTGTATATTGATGCCTTTCCTCAAACGACTGTCCTGAAAAATAGTCAACTAGGTATTTCATTTAGCCATAATTTATCCTTTTAGTGTTTATCCCATTTCATACATATTTACGATTGCTTGTTTTGTACCCCTAAGTGTTTGGACATCTGATACAAAGTCTACAATATTAGCATCTAGTGGAAGTTTACTGTTCAGTTGCCCAAGGTATCAGCAGTGGGGGGAATTTCAGTCACACATCTGGTAATAAATATGATGGAGTCTGTGACATTGTAAAAAGAGTATTCCTAGACATTAATTGTATAGTTAAAGCCTGGAAAAAGCAGTGCTTAAAGCAAATTCATTATGATATTAGCAATGGTCATATTTGCACAGTGGTTATCAGCAGACTGTCAGACTAATGAAACTATATTTTTGCTAACCAAACATTGGGTTTGTGTCAGTGTAATGGTTTGTGGAGAGGTCCAGTCCTTCAGGATCCGTGACATGAGACATAGTCAGAAAATTCAAATAATGACCAAATTACTGTTGCAATGAATTCTAAAACAAGTTTCAACTCTGTAATTTGTGTGGATTATATTTTACGTCAGCAGCATCTAAAATAATGTACTTTAAGAGTAGTGCTGGATGTAGTGTCACATTCAGCTTCATAAATATCCATTGAAGGGTAGTCTATAGTTTCTTATTGGGATGTAATTTGGTGTTTGAAAAAACTGTCCAACTTTTTATAGTAATGGCAAACCTCATATACTTTATTCAGTTTATTGCTCCCCAACCCCTCCCCAGGTGTATGTGCAGTTCCAGTGTCTTCTGATCTTTGGAACACATGCACCATAAATCAAACATTAGTTTAAAAACTATTCTAATAGATTAAACAAATTGAAGCAGATTCTAAGCTTAATTAACTTTGACTTTAAGAAGCTCATGTAACCTGATGGTGGCCTATAGGATATGTCACAGATTAGGTGAAGGAGTAGATAAATGATCATTCACTAACCTAGCTAATAGAACTTTACAAGTAATACGTTCCACCTGATCATCACAGAATGCCCTCACAATGATGTGGTGCTTAAGTCAGTCACAAAGGAGTGGGGATAGGGACCCTTTGGTGGCTATCTATATGATGGCTTGCAAGAAGGAAAGGGCTGATGGTTGTCAGGAAACGGGGAGAAATAGCATACATGTTTTGGACTTTAGGGACTCCATTTAATACTGTAATAACTAAATATAGAAGAAACAATTGCAAAATGCATACATGCAGTGCATAAAACGTTAAGGTAAAGCTTTACTACAGGCTCAGTGTAATTAAATGCCGTATACTACCGAAATAAACTGTTGCTAAAATTACAATTTCATACCATGTACATTTTTTTGCATTTTTGTGGATTTTTGCCCCCATTGCCTTCAAGTTATTAACCCCTCCCAGAAATCAGTCCCTTTGCTCCCCATCAGTGGCACAACAGTCAGCAGGAAGAGGCCGTTATTTAGGCAACCAACATGGGTAGTTCAAGGTTTTTCCTTGTAAGTCCTACAGTCTTGCACATGCTTGTTTGGTGAGGGAGGGGGATGTGCAAGTGGCTATCAGCACTGCTGCTGCTTACCTCTTTAAGGAGTGTTGCTAGCAACTAGCCTTGCCTGCCCATCCTTGAGCGTGTCTGGTGGTTCACCCATTCTCCACCCAGAAAACTGCACCACCCAATGTGTTTATTGAGCACTACCTACTAGTGAGTGGGAATGTTTCTTTATTCCCGTCTCTCACTGCCTGTACTAGTTATTGTAAATCTCAGTTTCTTGTTGACACTGTTAATAGGTCACAATTACCTGTAACTATGTTCCTTCATTGTACTTCCTTTACATATTATAGTCTTAGGTCAAGATTCTGAAAGAATTAGTGAAGCATTGCAGAGTGTCTTGTCCATCTTACAACATTACTCCAGATGTAAATTCCAGATCAGCATCCTGGTAAGATGCCATACTGAGGGGCAGTGTATACCTAGGTTAACCTGGCACTATGCTAGTGCTGCATGTCAATTGAGACCATGCTTCACAGGGCATAGGTAATCCGATTCTTAAACATGCTGCACTAATACATCTCTCAATCTTTTCCCAGTACATGGTGAACACTGCCATGCCCACTGGATAGTCAACAAGTTACCTGAAGTCAGACTTCCTCAATGTGCCACTTGTACTTTGGCCAGAATACTGCATACATGACAGGTAAAACCTAGGTGAATACATGCAGTATTAGGCCTCAGAATACAGGTGTGGCATGCCATGAGCCTTGCTACAAAGCCACAGTCCAGGCTGAATAATAAAATGTCAGTCTGAGTCTTCCACTGTCTTTGAAAGGGAGGACATACAAATTCCACTGTCATGCATACAGACAGTCATTGCTCAGCACCTCCAGATTCCTTACCAGCCTGAAATCAGTTCCATAAATATATGTCATACCTAGTACTGCAGGTACTTGAGCTGTATACCAGATAAGACCTTGCAGTACCAGTTCTAGTATGCAGGTAAAGGTCCAGCTATGCTACCTAGGTCCATTGACTTTAACAGCCACCTCCATTGCTTAGACAATTCACGGAAGTGCTGAGGATCGATGTAAAATTCCTAAATGTCGCAGTACAAAGAAGTTGATTCATGTTCATTATTATCTCATGCACCAAGGCAAATGCCACAACCTATCTATGGAATCAGGCACCACAAAAGTACTTGGGAACCCCCCAACAGTAAATGGTTTAGTAACCCTCTCGTAGTCTACTCAAAATTGTTCACATAGTACTTATATTTTTGTGATTTCTCTTTGGTATTTAGGACTGCAGTGTAAATTTTTGTTGCAGAATTCTTTATTGTAAAAAATTAGTTGTATTGTTGCCACTGACTCAAATCATGGCTGAAAAGGGTCCATGGACCAGCTTGCCTTCCTGGTTAATATATTTATTTTATTTTATTTTGCATTTCTTTACTGTGGTAGTACACTTGATCACAAATGACCATTTGCATGTACTGTCTGGGTGCAATAATTAACAAAGAAGAAGAAAAGTGTTACAAAGGGATAGAAATTAACAAATGTTAATAAAAAATGGTCTTGACCACATAGGGATACACACTGGTAAGATCATAATAACAGATTTTCTCAATGGGCAAAGTGTAGTAGTGCATTTGTGTGGAGACGTGCAGGGAGATTTGTTATAGATTAGTAGTAGGCAAACTGCCCTTGTAGACCATTTTAAGCCTAGTCATTTGTTTCATGGGAGAATCAAGCCCTGCACCTTGTGTCTGTAAAGTAAACACCTTAACCATTATGCCACCAGGTCAAGAAACATCCAACAATTCCTGCAAAAGAGGATTACCACACAACTGTTCCTACTCATGTTTCATATAGTTCTTGCATTTATGTCTATTTCTTACGTAGCAATTTTTTCAACTAGACAACTTAAATGGATGTATGTTGCATTCAGAAAGAGATGCTTACTTCTTCAAAGTAACAGTCAGGAAAACCATGTTAAAGACATCCAAACAAATACTGTGACAATGTCATCTATTTTTATGTAACCATCAGGACAGTGCTTACCACTGTGCAATTATCCCCCTTTCGAGGCATGGTGTGTGTATGTCAATGTCTTCATGTTTACTTCAGGCATTTCATAGATGACATGAAATCATCTCTTGCTTTGCCATTAATTTAATTTAATTTATTACTAATTAATAACTGGGTAGCTAGGCTGGTCCAGTGACTTTTTTCAACCACATATCTACATCTAATTGCAATACTAAAACATTTTTTTAACCAAGACTGCTTCCATTTGCATCCTGGCGTGTATAAAACATATTGCTTTCACTTCGGATCCGGAACAGGTTTTAACTAATTTTGGTTTTCAGATTTGTTAAAGAAATGTTGGAAATGTTCCTTTGTCATATGACAACTTGCTATCTGTGGTAACATTGCCAGATGGAAAATAGGAAGTTAAACACATAAAGCAGATTTTAACTGTATCACTGTTATGGGTATTATTTTTTAATTCTGTGTTAGTAATTAGCCAGGGCGGCGCGAAGGGAGTGGGTGCCCTGGGCACAAAGTGTTAGAGGGAACAATTGTCACAGCAGATGAGGTACCAATCATCCTGTGCTATTCTGGGGCTCTCAGCACAAATGTGTGTGAATGTCAGTAATCAATTAGGATTTAAATGATTTAAAAGATTGTTTGCATGTTAGCAACGGTAGCAGGGAACTGGTATAGTTCCTGCTTCAAAACTTACTGCTTACTCTAAAAGTCGCTTTTGTTGATTTCTTATACTTGAGCTGTAAAAGACATTCATTTAATTTATCTTATTGTATATGTTTTATTCTATTTTGCTTCCTTATTTTATTTTTCTTGCTTAATTGTGCTGTGGAGCTTTTCTCTCCGGGCCTCCGCTGAAAAAGGGCACTAGCTTAGTTGGACAATCACAGTCAACAAATATCAAATAAATACATGAAATAAATAATAAATAGCTGTTTTTTATAAATTTCAGAAAATAGGAAAGAGCTTCTACATAAAACATAAGTAGCTGTTTGTCTTGATCTGAAGATTTTTTTTTTTGTTCCTCATCTTTTGTTATGGGGATATATCAGTGGGGTATTGCCTAAAGCACCAATTGTCCTAGTTACGTATGTATCTGTGATGTTCTTCATGTTTCACTGTTGCAGTCATCACCTGTGGGGTTATCCCTGCTTTGGTAGTCCTCGGCCGGCCCGAATACCAGAGTCAATGTTTTTCTGCGTCAGCTGTTGTCGCTTGCTGGCTGACGTCAGGTGGTCAGTGCTATAAAGGAAGGAGCCAACATCATTACACCAGTCTTTCTTGCCATGGAGTCTATTGCAGAAGCAGTTTGCAAGTGTGCCGGTCGGTCGCTACCAGACTTCAATTTACAGCTGAAAATGTCTAAAACTAAGTACCCCGTTGGGGATCCTTTTTTCTTGCACTAACCGATTGTCTTCCCTGTGGAAAGCAAATACCACACCGAACCTTCCATTCATACTGCATCACATGTTTAGGCCCAGACCATGATGTCCCCTTTGCCGGTTCTGTGCCCTCTTTAATGCGAGACCCATTCGTCATAGAGCTCTTTTTGTAGCCAGATATTTTCATCTTCCATTTTCACATTCCGAAATGGCGTCCATCAGCTAACAAGCCATAGACATTCTGAAAAAACGTAAGGGTAAAAATAGAGACAGACCACACAAGGCTAACCCTTCCGATGACTCTACTGCAAAGCAGGTCATCGCTTCTCCAGAATTCAGTGAGGTACCTTCACAGCCCCTGATGCCTGATTTGATACCTTTGCAGGCCTCTACTAAGACCCTTTCGGAGTCTGGTATGCTGCATAAATCTTCTTAGTCTTCCGAGCCTTTGGTTGTCTCTGCCTCTGTTAGGTCCAGAGCCGCGATGCAGGCACCGGCTTCTGAGGAGGTCTTCGCACTACCGAATCTAGACAAAAAAACGACTTCTTCTCCGACTACCGTTTCTCTCAGACCGATGGATACTCTTAGGCCTAGAGGCAGGCCACCCCTAAGAAAACTACCTCTAGCCACCATTTTACCCTTGCTCCACCACCCCAAGCTCAAATGCATAAAATGGCGGAGGATCTAATCACCCTTATCAGGGGTAGTCAGACCACACCTTCTAAAAGGAAAAGAGACCCTTCCCCTGAAATACTGACAGAACAGGATTCTGAGGAGTCTGATTATTCCGATTTTGAAGAGGAACAACAACCTCTTACTGCTTATGAGGATTCAGATGCAGAGGAATCCATTCCTTCTGCCTCCCCACCAGAAGATCTTTTTTGAAACCCTTCACACCCTCAGGGAACATTTCCACTGGGAATCCCAGGACTTCCCTCAGTCTAAGAAGAGACTAAGAGAGTTTCTAGACCTGCCCCAGCACAGACCCTTGGCCATCCATCTTATCTTAGAGGTGGTTACCGATGTCTTCCATGAATCCAGCTTAACTCCTGACGCCCTCCCGCCTGCTCCCAGAAAACTTGACAGGTATTACAGAGTACAGGATTCTCACAAATACCTGTACAGAAATCCTGCTGCAAACACAGAGGTCATTACACAAGGACCAAAAGGAGCTAAGGCTAGTTCTTTAAAGAATTCTACGCCTTCTGACATGGACTCCAGAGCTCTGGACAGATGGGGTAAAAAAGTATACACCTCTGCAACTTTAGCTATCAGAGCACTCAACTGTCAGTTCCACATGTTAAAATATCAACAACACACTTTGGAACTATTAAAACAAAAGATTTCTACCTTTTCTGACTGTGCCAATTCAAAAGAGCTAGCAGATTTACTGCACTCTACTTATCAAGTGGCTAAACACTCAGTACACTGTGGATATGACACCCTAGAAACCTCAAGTAGGGCAGCAGTGTCAGGATCTGTCATTAGGAGAGATGCATGGCTGAAGGAACAACCTCTCCCTGATCATGTCATATCTAAATTACTTGGTGCACCATTGGATAAGGACCTCTTGTTTGGAGAAAAAGCAGAAGAGGTGCTTAAAAAGATGGAAGACAAAGCAAAATCTGTGCAAACAGTAAAATATTTCCTTTGGGTACAACCTCCTAGGTTCAACAGGAATTTTCCCTCAAAACACTAGTCCTTTCCTGCATCTAGCAGACAGGGGCAAGGTAAGCCCTGCAGGGACAGGACCACCCAGACTCCTATCCCAGGGACAGCAGAGAACCAAACAGTGGCCACTTCCACTCCAAAGGCAGGGAGTTCTAAGCCATCCCTCTATGGCAAAAACTCTCAGTGACTCCCTCTCCCCCCTCTGCCCTCTTTTCACTCACCAAAACTAGGTGGAAGGCTCTTCCTCTGCAAAGAGAAGTGGCTTTTTGTAACAAAGGACCAATGGGTCTTAAAGATCATTTCTCAGGGATACAAATTCTCCTTCAACGAACTCCCAATTCCAAGAGGGGACCCAGACTTACCTCCAAATCAGTGTGCAGAGGCATTGAAACAAGTCCAAACTCCCATTTATTTATTTTTATTTTATTTTATTTTTATTTTACATTTGATGACCGGGAAAGTCCGACTGGACACAGGTCCATTTTAAGCGGAGGCCCGGGGAGAAAAGCTCCAGTTAATACAATGCTACAATACATACATTTAAACATTTAGAAGGCATAGTTAACATTTTGATATAGAGCATAAACAATCAATAGCATCAAAATAAACCATTCAGCATTTCTTCACAGGCATTTAGATCAATATCATGTACTGAAGTATTGTTTGTTAAGAATAAGTATTCAGAGGTTATAGGTTTCTAGTAAGCATAGATATTCTGAGGATAGAAACTTATAGGTGATCATTGGTGGAAACCTTGTAACTGTGCAATATAGTGGCTTAGCCTGGGGAGTCGCATGTGCATAGCCAGTTGTTAGTATAGTGGGTATGAGTAATTTCTTAAATAGTGGAGTAGAGCTTGTGGAAGTTAAATGGATTGGGAGTGAGTTCCAGATTTTTGCTATAGTACAGCCAAAAAGAGCTTTACCTGCTTCATTCTTATGTTTGATGACCTTTATGAGAGTTTGGTCTGTTGACCTTAAGGTTCGGGTGGTGGTGTAGGGCTGTATTAGATCCTGTAGAGCTGGAGTTTTGTCAGAGAGGTAGAACAGTCTGTGAGCTATAAACAGTTGAGTAGTAA
This sequence comes from Protopterus annectens, assembly GCF_019279795.1. Taxonomy (NCBI): domain Eukaryota; kingdom Metazoa; phylum Chordata; order Ceratodontiformes; family Protopteridae; genus Protopterus; species Protopterus annectens. Next base: position 608,074,384 of record NC_056736.1, on the reverse strand, counting down.
GAAGTAATTGGGGCAGCTCAAGCCAGCTAAGGTGTTTGAGGGAAAGGCAGTGATGGGATCTACTAGAGGCACCTGCAGCAAACTTGGCAATCTTGTAATAGCAGGATGCCATTCTGTTTAGTTCGCCTTGGCGAAGCTTAGTCAGGATAGGGGAGGCATACAGTAGGGTGGATAAAGGTGTGTTCTAGCAAAGTGGCTTTGGTATAGTTGGTCATGAATTGCTTGTTCCGATACAGGAGACCAAGCCTTTTGTTCACATTTTTGATTGTTCGGGCTATGTGAATGTCAAACTTTAGGTTGTTATTAATTACTACTCCTAGGAGTTTTGTGTTAGTTGTTGGGGTTATAGAGGTGTTATCCTTGGAGTTGATGATGAAATCATTGTTTAGTGCAGGAGCTCTACCAGGACTGAAGAGAAGTAGTTTTGTTTTTTTGGGATTGAGTATAAGTTTAATGCCAGAAAACCATGATTCAGCCAGAGTAAAGTTATGCTGTGTTATTGTTTGAAGCTCGCTTAACATTGGGGCGGCACCTATGATAGTAGTGTCATCCGCATATTGTACTATAGAGGCAGAGGGGGATGTGGCAGCTATCTGACTTGCAAATATGGAAAACAGCAAAGGACCAAGTATGGAGCCTTGAGGGACTCCTATGGATACTGGTAGAAGGGAGGATAGCTGGTCCTGCCAAAGAACTGCTTGTTGGCGTCCTGATAAATAGCTGTTGAACCATGATATTGTGATGGAGTTAATGCTAAGGGTAGATAGAGCTTTGAGAAGCAGGGTGTGGTTGACCATATCAAAGGTTTTAGATAAGTCTAAGAATATAGATGAAACAAAAAATCTGTTGTTTCTATAGGTATTGACTATGTTGGTATATGAGAGTAGAGCAGTGGTGGTACTATGGGAGGGTCAGAAGCCATGTTGAGATGTAGATATAAGGTTATTTTTAGGAGGTATTGCATTAGTTGTGTATGCACTACTCTTTCTAGTATTTTTGATAAAGGAGATAAAATTGCAATCGAGCGGTAGTTGGTGAGCTCAAGGGAGTTTCCACCTTTGTGGAGTGGAATAATATGAGATATTTTCCACAGGTAAGGTATTTTGCATTCTGCTATGGATCTATTTATGAGGATAGACACAGGGTAGGATACAGTTTCAGCTGTTAGTTGAAGGAAATCAGCAGGAAGTTTGTCAGCAGCTAATGTGGTAGGTTTTAGCTTCTTGAGGAGTTTAGTAATGAGTTGGGTAGGAGCTGGAGTTAAGAAAAAGTTAGAGGGAGTCTGTTGTGTGGTAGGGTAGTTGGGGTTGGAGATGGAGATGGAGTAGGGCTGGTGGTGTTATTTAGGGTGTTAGAGCTAGGGCTGTTTCTGTAAAGAATTTGTTGAATTGTGTAGTGGTGTCCTCTTTGTTGGTTGGAAGCATGGGTGTGGGAGTGACGGTTTTACCTGGATGCAGTAGTTTTCTTATTAAGGCCCAGAATTTCTGGGGGTTATGAGTGTTTTTCTCTTGTAAGGTTTTGTAGTAATTGATTTCATCGAGTCGTATAAGTTGTTTGGACTTGTTCCATAGTGCTAAGTAGTTTTGTTTTGAGGTAGAGGTTTTAAGTTTATGATATTGAGCCCAGGCTCTGTCTCTGACCTTCATTATGGTTTTAGCTTCTTTTGTTAACCAAGGAGCACAGTTTGTCTTAACTCCGATGGTTCAGGCTGGTGCATGATGGTTTAGGATTGAGAGAAAAGTTATATTAAAGTAATCTACTGCTTCATCTAGGGGTAGGTGTTTTAGGGGAGTCCAGTTACAGTATTTTCCCAAGGGGCAGTAGAACCTGTCCTCACAGATCAAACAGGCAAAGGCTTTTATTCCAGACTATTCCTTGTTCCCAGAAAAGAGAGCACTTAATGTCCCATCCTGGATCTAGCCATTCTGAACACCTCCCTGGTGGTCCCCAAATTCAAAATTCTAACTTTGCAGTAGCTGCTGCCTATGCTGACAAAAAATGCTTGGTTAGTAACACTAGATCTAAAAGATGCCTACTTCCACATTCCCATAGGCAAGGCCGGATTAAGACCAAATTATGCCTGATGCTGCAGCACAAAAAGGGCCTATGTTTTCCTCGGCATTGGTGCATGCGATTAGACGCTCACTGTGCATGCACACTCAGACCGACCAAGAAGCCTTAATTGCTTGTGACGCAACCAGCCAGCCTTTACTGAACATGAATAATCATAATGACGTGTCGACGTATTATCGTAACAACTCAAGATTAACATCAAGCTATGTAATATCAACATTCAATAGCAATTGTCTGAAAAGTGCACTTAATGCTGAAAAGGCTAAATCAGATCAACTTAACCTAGCCTACCTAAGGATATTGTCACTAGTCTACTGCGCTAGTGCTGCTTTCTTATATTGCTGTTTTTCGAGCCTTAGCAAGCGCAGATTCTTTGATTGTGTTAGTGAAGTCAAGGCTGCACAGCAGCTCATGCTCAATGCTCATAAGCGCCAGCATGCTTAGCCTTTCCTGCCTCATTGAGGACCACATCTCTCCTTTGACTATTCCCAACTTTGAGAAGCTCCACTCGCTGGAGGCATTGGACACCATCATGCATAGATAGATGCGCAACCCAATCTCAACATTTGGAAATATCTGACAAAGAGTCAACGATGACAAAAGCTTGTACACGGTAAGCTCTGCTGATTCGTTCACAGTCACCGGTTTCTGAGTGCGCATAAATGCAGCAAACTGTATCAGCTCGGCCACCATTGTGTCTTCCAAGTCATCTGGATACGAGGAAATGAGATTCTTAGCTTTGTCCTCGATCTGCTCAATGCTCAATGACGTTAGCTCTGAGAGAAATTCGAATGTTTTACAAATATCGTCATACACCTTCATCCGCTTTTCCAGTTCAGCTAACAGACTGTTGATCATGACCAGATAAGTCTGAGTTTTGAACGTTTCCCTTGGGCTGAGGTCTACTTCGTTTGCAGCTCCTTCATCAGGCATTCTGTTTCACTTATGGCCTGGACGCTGCTCAGCCTTGTATTCGCTGTGTTGAACCTTTCGGTCGCCATCTGCTCATACACGTCAAATCTGTCCCGTGCAAACTGAACTGTGTCAACCAGTGATGCCATCAAGCCAGTTGCTGTATTCAGGATGACTGTAGAATCTTGGAGGCTAATGCTCATACTCTTGAGACGGCCAAGGATATCATTCCAGGCAGTCGCCATAACTGCTGTCTCAAGTTCGTCCATACTGTGTGAAAATCCCTCAGCCTGATTTCTCGTATCTGCCTTCTGCTCCTTATCTGTTGCAAGCTCATCCAGGACTTCCTGAATGCTCTTCCACCCTTCTACCAGTGCTTTGACAGCATCTGCACGTTCACACTATCGGGTTCCAGGCAAACCCTTGAGCATCAGCGTGCAGCGATTCTTTAGTCGCTGCCAGCGATATGTTGAGTCAGACAGGATTACATATAGTCCATTCACAAAACTGAAAAACCTGGTACAGCCACCACAGCTTTCAACAGCCTGATCTCCTACCAGGTTTAGGCTGTGTTTGCAGCATGGAATAAAAGCAGCATATTTGCATTCTCGCTTCACAATTGCCTGGACACCATTGTACCGTCCTGACATGTTTGACACATTGTCATACGACTGGCCTCTGCAATTAGCAATATCCAAGCCTTTTTCCTTCAGAAAGTTCAGAAGTATGCTAGCCATCTGCTCCGTCGCGTCTCTCGTCATCATAGGCATGAATGTCAGGAACCATTCAACTGGGCCCGATGGCAGAATGTACTGGATAACAATCGTTAGCTGATCGAGGCATGATACGTCAGGTGTTGAGCCAATCGAGACAGAGAAATACATCACCTCCTTGGCTTCTTTCAGGATGGTGTCCTGCACCTTTTATTCCCATGAGCTTCACCAGTTCCTCGCAAATTATGGATGACAAATAGGAAATGTGACCTTTCCCGTGGTTCACATACTTTCTAATATGGCTAGCCAGCAGAGTATCATACTCCACCAACAGCTCAATGATGCCAAGGTAGTTACCATTATGAGCGGAACCTATGATCTCATCCGCGCCCCTTATAGCAAGACCACTCTCAACTAGGAATATCAGAACGTTGATGAGCTGCTTCAGAATCTGGTACCAGTAACACAGCTCTTTCTGGACCTGTGTGGCGGCTAGGTAGTCAACACAACCGACCTCCCTCTGTCGGCTCGCAAAGGACAACTTAGCCTTGTAATGACCATCACTGCTTTCATGCATTTTTATTCTGGTTTCGCCTGCCCTCCAGTTGTCAAAACCACCAGAAATTAACTTAGTTGATTGAACAGCACTGCCGCGGAACAACTTGCATGCAAAACAGAACACCTTCCCTGTCGAAGACAAGTAGCACAACCATTGTCTACAGGATTTTTTGCCATTGAGCAGATGCATACGCACGAAGAAGGTCTTTGTGCATCGACGTTGGAACGACTCGCCTGGGTATCGTCTGGCACTCTCTTCAAACTTCGATTCAGTGTGTTGGCAGTCTTTTGGACCTTTCTTGGCCCAATATTCTCGAGTGTCAGCATCAATTTCACCCTACTGTCCCAAATTATTGGTGAAAGCCTCCAGTGTCGGCACTAGTGCTTCAGCGATAGTGTCTCCTTTCACCTCTTCTCTCTCCACTGAACTTTCCCACTCTTTATTCTCTCTTGCCTCCACAGGTTCATCTTGCTTGGCCTGGTCTTCAGGAGCACTCGAACTCGCAATTGCATCCGACGCAGATGACTGAGACGAAGATGCTCGTACTCCGAAGTATGAACTCAAGTTTGGAATTTTCACCAAAAGCTTTTCTTGTTCTGCTGCTTCTTTCCTTTTCTTTTTCGCTTTATCCCATCCACTGAGTTAAGACGCCATAGCAAGCGTGCGCGAAACAGTACAAAAGACATCACAAAGTAAACTGTTTAACGTAAAATTGATAGCATTAACTTGAAATCTTCTGTTAACAATAAACACAACAACATTATAGTTACGTCACAGCGCAAAGAATAATAGTAACTGTATAATAAGTAATGCTGTGTATAGGTGTCTGAAAGTCGGACTCCAAATTTCATTCTAAGAATTATTTTGAGGTTAATAAAGCAAAGGAAAACTGTTCAGCTTCCGGAAAATTCTCGTCTGTTTTCATCTGGGCCTATTTCAGGAATGGGCCTAATGCTGCAGCATCAGTAGCAGCCACCTTAATCTGGCCCTGCCATAGGAAATTCCCTCACTTTAGAGCAGGCTGACAACACTTTCAGTTCTCTGCGCTACCCTTTGGCTTATCTACTGCTCCCAGGGTATTCACCAAATGCTTATCCCCAGCCATAGCCTTTTGCAGACAGAAAAATATACAAATTTACCCTTATCTGGACGACTGCCTCATTCAGGCAGATTGCAAAGAAAAGCTCCTCAAGGATCTCCTCTTTGTCAAAACCCTCCTAACCTCCTTAGGGTACACCATCAATGAGAAGAAATCAAGGCAAACACCCTCCAGGAAGATCATTTTCTTGGGGACACTGCTGGACACAGCATCCCAAATGGCCTTCCTATCCCCAGAAAAACAGAGTTGCCTCTCTATTTTACCTAGCTGGCTTCCAGAAGTCACCTCACTGCAAGGAAGCTCCTGCAAGCCTTGGGTTACATGGCATCTTACATCCTTCTAATTCCTCTGGCCAGGCTTCACATGAGAAAACTTCAGTGGTACCTAAAGAACCTTTGGTGTCAGCTCTCTCAACCTCTAGATACCGCTCTACCTCTGATCCCCTGCATAAGGGCTGAGTTTCTCTGGTGGGCAGGGGCTTATGCCCAAAACAAGGATTTTCCATTCACCCTCTGCCCAACTGGGCAGACCATTACCACCAATGCCTCAGACATAGCTTGGGGTGCTCACCTAAATGGCAGGTGCACCCAATGTCATTGAGATGCCCAGCACCTTCTCTCGCACATCAACCAGAAGGAAATGATGGCAGTACAAAAGGCTCTGACATCCTTCAAACCCCATCTCAAGCCAGGGCTTCTCCTTATCAAAACAGACAACACCACAGTAATGTGGTGCATCAACAAACAGGGAGGGACCCAATCTTACCCTCTGTGCATGCTAGCCATGAACCTATGGCTGACAGCCTCTTCCATGGGACTATACCTGATAGCACAATACCTACCAGGGATCAACAACACCCTGGCAGGCAACTCAAGCAGAAACCTACTGGACCCCCATGAATGGTAGCTCCACAGAAAAATATTTTTTGCAAATCAGTCAGGCTGGGGGACTCCAGAGGTGGAGCTCTTTGATTTGCATCCCAACCATCAGCTGAAAAAATTCTGTACCAGGGAGTATCACCACCTAGTGTGGAATATGGATGTCTTGACCTTCCCCTGGAACACTCTCTTTGTGTACGCATTCTCTCCTCTGCCTCTTATCCCCAAGGTACTGATCAAAATAAGGGAGGAGAGACCAAAGGCCATCCTCATTGCTCCAGATTGTCCCAGACAAGATTGATACCCCTTACTGCACAGCCTGACCTTATAGCCTTCCAGGCAGCTTCCCCTGATCTCAGACCTCTTAACTCAGGGGGGGAGGAATGCTGCACCCAGACTTGCAGATTGTCAAACTATCAGCATGGCTAATACTCTAAAGGCAAACAAGGGGCCCCTGTTAAGCAAACAGGTCCTAGACATTATCACGGAGGCCAGAAGGCCCAGCACTAGAAAATCTTATGCAGGAAAATGGAAAAGATTCTGCTCCTGGAGCCAGTCCAGAGGTGGCAATACCTCACAACCTTCCATCCCACTTATCCTGGAATACCTAGCGGAGCTACATAATAGTGGCCTCTCCTTCTCCTCTATTAAAATGCACGCCTCAGCCATTTCAGCTCATTATGATACAGAACAGCCCCTGTTTTCTCATCCTTTGATTAAACCATTCCTCAGAGGGGCTTCTAATATCAGACCTCCCAGAAGGCCACCCACTCCAGCCTGGGACCTGAATTATGTTGTGGAAAAACTAACTTTACCACCTTCGAACCTGCTGCTTCAGCGGAACTAAGATGCGTCTCCTGGAAGATTGCTTTTCTCTTTGCTATTACTACTTCAGCCAGAAGGGTTTCAGAGCTGCAGGCACTGATGGCCATTGAGCCCTTCATCATCTTCCATGCAGACAGGGTCTCCCTGAGGACCAATCCCCTCCTTTATTCCCAAGGTGGTATCTAATGTAACTCTCAACCAGGCCATACATCTACCCACCTTCTGTACTAATCCTCAAAACAATGGGGAAAGAATTCTGCACTCACTAGATGTGCACAGACAGCTCAGATACTATCTGGACCGTACTAAACCCTTTAGGAAAACAGACCAACTACTTGCCAGCTTTGCCCCTGGGGTGGAGGGGAAGCCCATTTCCAAAAAGGCCATTTTCAAATGGCTATCACACTGTATCCATTTCTGCTACAGTTAGCATGGGAACCCCAACCCCCCAGGTCTATTCAAATCCATTCCACTAGGGCAGCCTTCACTTCCACAGCATTCCTCAGAGGAGTTCCCACCAGGGACATCCTGGAAGGTGCCACCTGGACCTCTGTCCATACATTTACCAAGCATTATCACCTATCTCTATTTTCTAAGGTCAGGGCAGGGTTTGCCTCTGCAGATCTGCAGGGCATGCTGACCCATTCTTAGGTTTCTTACTAATCCTACCACCCCTCTCCTCAGCTTTGGGAATCCTCCCACAGATGATGACTGCAATAGTGAAATATGGAGAACATAGAACAGTTGTATACACTTACCATAAATGGAGCTGTTCTAATGTATTCACTCTTTCAGTCCTGGTTTCCCACCCACCTTCCCCCCTTATATCTTCTTTCTTTAGGGAGACATAAGTTTCTAACGGTGGCTTTTAGCCACCAGGACCACTTTACCATATTTACTTGGGTCTCTGACTGGTTAGGGTAAGAAAAACTGATGTAATGATGTCAGCTACCTTCCTTTGTAGCAATGACGACCTGACATCAGCCAGCAAGCGACAGCAGCCGATGCAGAAAAACATTGACTCTGGTATTCGGGCTAGCAGAGGGCTACCACAGCAGGGATAACCCCACAGGTGATGACTGCAACAGTGAATACACTCGAACATCACCATTTGTGGTAAGTGCACACAACTGTACTTTCTCCATTAGGAGGAAGCTTGATGGTTTAGACAGGAAAAGCTTAAATAAATAAATATGTACATATATGCACACACACGCACGTGCGCGCACACACACACACACACACACACACACACACACACACACACACACACACACACACACACGTGTGCACGCAACATACAGACACACACACACAGACACACACCCCAATACATACATACATACATACATACATACATATATAAACCCTTTTTGTATTTTGTAGTAAAGCAGAGACATGCCACATGTCTTGATCTTGTCAATGTGACTTACACACAAGCAGAAACAGTAGGGGGAATAATCTTCACTCTCCTTAGCCATACTGCTGTGACATAATTCTGATTAACACACCTAGCCTGGTTTATTTGTGAACTTAGGGTCCACATGCACTAATGTGTCTCACTTAAAATGTATGGGTTTTACATAGTATCTTGAGACCATAATATGTCCTGATACATTATGCATAAATAATAATTAGACATAATTACACATCTAAGTTTTATTTTTTATTTTTGTTGTTTCCTTTACAAATGTTTAATACAGTCCTACTAATATGTTTGTTTCGTAATCATAGATGACAAATTAATTCAAAGTGGTCAAGTGGTGAATTCATTAAATGTGTAGCTTTTGGGAATAGTCTTTCACTAAAATCACTGGTGTCATATACGTAGTGATGCATCTTTGAAACTTATAGCTGTGATGTAAACATACTTAATGAAAACAGTGTTTCCCATAAAACATGCTTTAAGGAAGAGGAATAAATTAACACTATTCAATGAAGGGGCCTCCCTGTGCTAACTGGGTTTCACCTTCCACATCACAATACCACATGTAACCAATAACCTGAAATGTATCCATCTTTATTTATGCCCTGAACGTATTATGAATGAAGTGAATCTGCATTGTTTATGCCTGATACCTATCCATTGTCTTGAAAGTATCCATTGTCTTGAAATATGTTGAATGTTACTAATCTTTTTTACTGTTTTATGCCTTATTTTTTAACATTCATTTTCCATCTTTACTTTTTTATATTACTGAAATTTACTTAAATGTATTTTTATCTGTAAAACTGGAGCTTTTCTCCTCAAGTCTCCACTGAAAATGGTCTGTTGCCCAGTCAGACTAACCCGGTCAACAAATGTCAAAATAAATAAATAAAATAAAATGTATTTATAAGACAACCACAGTTATGAGAAGAGTTGTAGTTTGTGTTACTGGTTGTCTAGACTTCACAGCCAACCCTGCCACCATATGACTTTTGCTGAGTCAGCTTCAAGTCCATGCATCAGAAATGTTCTTTCAGAAAGAGGTATTACTCCTGTCATTGAAGCATATAATCATAGGTTCATATGTAAGTTCTAGGCTAGCTGCCCTTGTGGGCCATTTTAAGGTGAGCCAATTTCCCTTTTAGCCCTCGAATTAACCTATCCCATTTGGTTATAGACTGACCTTACCCATCCCATGGTGGATAATTATGTATGATCCCTAATGAGAATAACTGGAATCATACCATCAATAATTTGAATGGACCCATGCATGGGGTAAAGCATTTAGGAACTTCCTGTGTCCATTAGTAACAAAGTGGGCAATCCTGGGGTAAATTTCTGTTTCCCCATCCATAGATCTAAGCTGCAGTTGAATATGGACAGAGATTAACTTTGTTTTATTTGGATGGGGAGTCTGTTCCAGAACAGTGGTATCCCCTGCAAGATATACCTGTCCCTCCAAACTCTTCTGTTGATGTTGCAGAAGAGGTTTAGATCCCTAGACTATTTCTGATGTCATTTGAGTTTCTGATGTCCAGTAAATCCATCAGTAATCATTAGTAATAAATGCACGCTACAAAAGTTATATGACCTCTGTACAGTGTACACATCTATGCAATGTAAACACATTGTTACCAGTTGCACCAAACTGATATTTCTACCGTTAGGCCTGTTGTAAAGTAACTTCTTGGCACAGGACACACGGAATGTACCTATACAACAGTAGGCAAAGTCACATATAGAGACTGGGCCTACAGCAATACAACAAAAGGTAATGGCAGCTATATCAGCATTTCTTGGTACAATCTTCATGTCTTTTCTGCTTTTTCCTGGTGAGGTTTGCATAAACTGAAACTGTAGACTAAGTCAGCTGGACTAAACTTTCATTCACAGAGTGTAGCTCATTGTGGAGATTCCCAAGCATTCCTAGGCCATATATGACAGATAATCCTTCTAGTATATCCTAAGTCTTTCTCAGGGCTCCATAACTGTGGACTATGCCTGACACAATTCCCAGCAGGAGCCACCAGGGATCATCGTTATAAACTGTCTGGACTACCTGAGCAGGCTTACCTAAGGCTGAAGGATTAGATAATCTTCTAGCATGCTGTTCCCAGTTGCAAAGTTCCTCAGCCTGTCATCCCCTCAGTATTTTCTCGTACACTGTTCTTCCTATATTTCTCCTCTCTAATGTTTATATTCCCTGACCCTTTCCCTTGGAACCTATCATCAGCTGATAACTGTATAATTTTACACTACTTGTTTAATCTGGCGAGGCTACCACCCTACCCCCTAAGTCAAAATACATAATGTTTTAGTTTCTGAGGTGATGACCATGAATTATAATGTGTAATAACTGTGACTATTTCTACTGCATTATTTGTATTGCTGTTTACTTGCTTTGTTCAGTTCAATTCAACTGCATCACTGTTTTTACTATGTAACCTATATATTTTTTTACATTCTATAATTACACTGTTTACTATGTAACTTGGAGCTTTTCTTCCTGAGCCTCTGCTGAAAACGGGCCTTTTTGCTGAGTTGGACACTCTTGGTAAACAAATGTAAATTAAAATAACTAGATTTACAGTAAGCCCAGTGCTGCAGTAGCGTTGTCGCCTCACAGTAAGACGTTGTCCTGTTCAATTCTCAGCTAGAGTGTCTTCTGTGTGGAGACATGCGTGAATGGGCGTACCTTCATTGAAGGTTGTGCGTCAGGGCTGGCAACTCGGCACGTAAAAATCTACTGCCAATCATTAGTGGACCGGAGTTCCGCTGTGGCGACCCCTAACCCTGAAAAGTTGAAAGACACAACAACAACAACAATTTACAGTAAACCCAGTAACACTGTGGAAAGACCTCTTCTCTGCTACATGAACCTGCAGTCTTAGTGTTTTGGACGTGTTCCACAGGTCATGACCTTTGGAGATGTAGCTGGATGAGTAAGCAGCTAACACATCACTAGATCAGATCATTTATAAAGCTGTTCTGTGGTGTAGATATATAAAGCCCAAAATATGACCCAAGTGACCTGAGTTTGACTAAAGGCTTCAACAGTTGCTGATACTGCCCCAGAGCAGAGGAATAATAAGACATTGCTTATGTGCATCTCATTGTGGATGAAGGGGTGAGGGGTATGTCGGGGGGTGTGGCCATCCATGTGAAACCTAGTGGTGATACTACAGCCATGAAGGAAAAGCCACTGCTGTGAGAAAACAAGAGGGATACTGTATGGTATTATCGTGTAGTTACATGTAGTGGCATTTCCCTCACAACTCCATTGCACTCATTCCTCTGATGTCAGCCCCAAAGGTTAGTGGGTGACAGGTCTTTAAGAACAAGTTGCTAGCAGCAATACAATGGCCTAAAATTCTACAATCTTCTCCCCTGGTTATTGGGCATTCATAACCCAAATGGCCATCCATCTATCTGTCCTGAGGGATGTGACCTATCTGATAAGGTGACACATCTGGAGTACCCCCAATGTGGTGGCTTCAGTCACAGAAGTAACAGGGGATGCCAGGCACTTGAAGTCAGCAGTTGTTGGCTAAAGAAAGGGACAAAATATTTTGGTGCCTGCAAGACTGTAGCCACTGTATTATCAAGATGGTGTTTGAGGACAAGATCCTGAGATTGTTAAATTCCTCACATAAGTGTACCTGATCCTAATCCTAGCAGAAAAGAAGCATGCACAGTCTTTCAGGGCATTGTCATGGCCTCAGATTTGGAGATGCTAATTCTTCTCCCATCTGCTTCATATTCAGCAAGAAATCATTTGAGAGTGTGTACTGAGGTCAGATCATTCCTAAAGAAAATGATTTGCAAACAGTAAATTTAACACTTTTAGGTTCCCATGCCAAACACCCTCCCAAACTAAACTGCACCTTGATACCTATGGAGAAAAATGAACAGGAGTCATAACAAGGAGCATCCTTGGTGGGCCTTCGCACCCACCTTAAAATATTCTCCTTAGTACATATAACTAGCGTACAACACTGAATGTATTCATACAGAGATTACATAACGTGGTATGACCCATCAAACTACTGTATAAAGCTAAAGAACTAGTCCACAGTACCATGACAATAATAAAATCCTGAATGTTCCTCCCAAAGTTAAGTTCTGACTAGAACCCACAGCCTCCTCTACAACACTCTGACATGGATTTTTACATGGAGGCTACAAAGTATAATCATACTTTGTCAGAATACAGTGTCTATTCCTGTTTAAAAATGGAGGCACCACCCCAGTTTGCTATTCCAGAGATGCTACCCTACTGTCCTTGACACACTGATGAGCCACAATGTCTGTTTTAATCATATTCACTGCCTCACCTTTAGTGTCTCCAGACACTGTAAAGAACTCTGACTACTGCAGTGACTTCAGCTGCTGGGGTGGACCCCAACCCAATCGACATTTCAGCCAATGTCATAAAAAGAGGGCATGTTCTCATGGGTCGAGAGTTCCTTTGAATGTTTCTTCCATCTCATATCAGTTTATAGGTTCATAGGTGTGTACTAGGCTAATGACCCTGGAGCCTTTACAAGCCTAGCCCATAGAATTACCCTGGTATCATCCCACCTGACCTTAGTTCCCAGTATCACTGTAGAGTAAAACCACTGGAGTGATCCCTGGAGTGAATTTTTTTATTTCCCATCCACTCATCAAGATTTTTCTTGAAGATGGCCAGTGAGGTGCTCTGCTTGACATGTATGGGAAGTCTATTCCATAGCATGGGCAGTCTCTGGGTTATGAACCTGTCCCTATAGCATGTTCTGTTGATTGTGGTAATGAGGTTGAGGTCTCTGGAGCATGTGGTGTGGAGGGATTTGGATTTCTTTATATGTAGCCTTTCAGAGCTGGGTCAGACATGGCTTTGTAAGTCAAGCAGAGATCGCCAATAAGTTGGCGATATGAGACAGAAAATAGTTGGAGTTTTTTTAAGTCTGTCCATATAGGACAAATGTTTAAGGCCTAGGTTCCTCTTTGTGAGGTACTTTTGTGGTCTCTCCAGTTGTTGCAGGTGTTTAGTGCGGTACATGCCAAATGGGGCATTGTACTCAATGATTGACCTAATGAGGGAAGAGTAGAGAGAGAGACAATGACCTCTTTCTTCCTGGATGCAAAACCCTTATGTAGTAAGAATCTTTGTGTTCAACATCTTTGTATCCTGTATAGGAAGGGTTAAAATGTGAAACTGCATTGCGTGCAAAGAATTAAGCTAAAATGAGTTGTTTTTCTTGTAAGGAATTTGCTGACCAGAAAGGAATGCACAGATGCTACTTTGGTCCAGGCACAGGCCTATCTTGGGACTGACCTCTGACCAAGGAGGAGTGCATAGATGTTACCTTGATGTAGGCACCAACTTATCTTGTGTCTGACTTTTTACCATCTAAGGCTCCACTGAGTGAATTTATAGCCTTGACTGAAATTCCTTGTCTAGTAACCAGCTGCTGAGTATGCATGAAAGAGGGTATAAAAACCCATGTAAAGTGTGTAGAAATTAGACTGCTGACAACCAAGAACTTTTTGTGGCAGATCTCCATGCATGTTAAATAAACTCTTTTTTGGCCTACCTTTTTTGCTGCGTGATTCTTCCAGTATATGTTAAGAGTATTAAAAATCTTTTGACATTTCTGGCGCCCAAGAATGTGGGGCCACCTCTTCACGGTACGAATTAGCTTTTTATTCCAGTAAACTGGACACAGTGGCACAATTGTTGCCACACTGTGTACAAGCAGTAGTCGCAGCTGCACTGGCCGTGCAGGCGTCTGCAACCCTAGTTTTGTTTCATGACCTTACTTTATGGGTACCGCACTCTGTCACGGTAATACTTCTACAGGATAAAGTTACCTTTCTCTCTCCTAGCAGACACTTGTCCTGCATGACAACATTACTATCACAACCACACATGACCATTGAGCGATGCACCACTCTTAATCCAGCCACGCTGTTACCTACAGCTGATGACGGTGCCCCTCACGTATGTTTAGACTTAATACACTCTAATGTCTTGCCAAGACCAGACCTTAAGAATCAGCCTTTGGCAAATTCAGATTGGACCCTGTTCGTAGATCGGTCAGCACGTAAGAATGAGGCAGGTATTACACAAGTGGGTTATGCAGTCACAACTGAGACTAAGGTACTAGAGGCAAAACCTCTCCCCAGGAATCTGTCCGCACAAGCGGCTAAATTGATTGCTTTGACCACAGCATGTACCATTTCCAAGGATAAGGCAGTCACTATCTACACAGATAGTCAGTATGCTTTTTCCACGGTCCATGTCTTTGCACAGCAATGGAAAAATAGGGGAATGGTTACTGCCTCAGGAAAGGAAATAACCCACAAGGATTTAATTCTTAGCCTCTTACAAGCTGTCCAACTGCCACGGGAATTGGCCATCTGTAAGTGCGCAGCACACACAAATGCCAAGGATCCAGTATCACTTGGAAATGCACTAGCTGACAAAACTGCAAAAAGTGTCGCCTTAACCTCTACTTTTGCACTCGAGACCACACAGAAGGAACTTCATCCTACAGATAAATTTGATCTACAAACTTTACAAGTAATGCAGGAACTTAGTACAGTTCAGGAAAAACAGCGATGGGTTAAATATGGGGCTATTCAGAAGCAAGGAGTTTTGTAGGTCCAAATGATAAGTATGTCTTGCCAACAAACCTTTTAGGTATGCCTCATTAGTGACGCATGGCCCATCTCATCTGGGCCCTGCTGCTATGGTTCAAATGACCCAGCAAATTTTCTGGACCAAGGGCTTTATAGCATATGCTAAACAATTTTGTTTGTCGTGCCTGCTTTGTGCACGATACCATGGTGGTGGGGTACGAATCACTCCCGCAGCTTTCCCGCTGCCTCCGTATCCATTTCACACAATCTGTATGGATTTTATTGAACTAACCCCTGTTCAACAAAAGCGATTTGTATTAGTCATTATTGATGCTTTTACAAAATGGGTTGAAGCTTTTCCAGTAACACATCCAGATGCCCTGTCAGTAGCCAAGGCCCTTACAAATAATATTATCCCTCATTTTGGGCTACCCACACGCATCTATTCTGATAATGGCACACATTTTGTAAACCAAGTTATTCAAAAGCTGGCTGCCGAGATGGAACTAAAACACCACTGTGCCTACCACCCACAGTCAGCAGGGTTGGTTGAACGCCATAATGGCATTCTCAAAGGCAAGTTACGTAAACTCATGGCCGAGACACATCAGTCTTGGATAAACTGCTTACCTCTGGCACTCCTGTCCATGCGTACCACTCCCACTTCAAAAGGGGTCACACCATTTGAACTACTATATGGGAGACCTTATTACGTCCCGCAGTGGCAAGGTCTTTTGCCTGCGGAACGTGAGGGGGGTGAAGAGATAGCAGATTACATGAGGAAAATGCTGACAAAAACTAACACTTCTCTAACGAATGATTATTTTTCAGATCAGAAGAACAACAGGATCCTGGAAGTAAAGGCTGGCGAGTGGGTGTGGATTAAAATTGTAAAAAGAAAAACGTGGGCCTCCGAGTGGGAAGGTCCATACCAGGTTTTGATTTCGACACCCACAGCAGTTCGAATAAAGGAGCGAACATCTTGGATCCACCTGACACATTGCAAGATTGTCAGGAAATTTGAGTTGGAAAAGAATTTGAGTTCCCTGAGGAACACTGATTAGTAGTAATCCTGTTTTTGTATGAACTTTTCTGACTGTTGTAGCAATGCAGGAAAATATCGGAAGGGGACAGCCTTTCCCACAAAGGCATTGTAGAATAATTTTGTTATTAGTGATTGTAAGTGTTGTTTTTCTGTTGTGGCCATTTTATTTTCACGAAACTAGCCAAACAAAGAGAGATGAAAATACAGCTTGGCATCCACCTTTAACACGTATCAGGCTATTAAATATGCATATGCTTTGTCTTTTAATGTTTCAAATTGTTGGATATGCACAGCTATCCCGACTGTACATGGTGGTCTGATGTTAGGTACAGTCCCTTTGGGGCAAATGATACATGGACCAATTTACTATTTGAAACTTCGGAGATAGCCGTAAAGGACAAAATAGCATTACCCCTCATGGGTCGTCAGAATGGAACTGTATGTTTCCAGAGATCTGGAAAAATTAAGGTTGGATGGAGTCAATGTAATATAACCATAATTCATAACTGTACATTAGATGGGCACTGTGCAACAAGTTTCAAGCCTATAAGAGTGCTTATTAATAGTACAGGGCTTATTAATGTCACTAGTTTTGTTGAAAAAATGTTATCTGTGTATGATCTTTTGTTTAAAGGAATACAAGACAAAGGAAATCATTCTATTCCAGTAAATATCACTCTTAAAGTGAATGACTGTTATTTTGTCTGTGGTAAAAAAGCATACAAATGGTTACCAAGGAATTGGTCAGGCAGTTGTTTTTGGGTTATTTGGCACCAGCTATAAGACATTCCTTTACTCTTCCCCAAGGTAAAATAAATGTACGTGCTGTGAATAAACCTGTTAATCCCGTAGGTAACATTGATGCATCCTGGATCTATCATCATGATTTGGCCCACAGTAGCAGCAAGGGACTGTCACACATGGACTTGGGCGATGATGTCATTTCTTGGGCTGGTATTCTTCCAGCCTATGGGACAGTAAAATCTATTTGGGAGCTCAGAAAACTGTCAAAATTGTTAGAAACTCTGAGCAATGCAACTTTTTCTGCACTAGAGTTGGTAACGGATGAGCTAACTGCAATGAGGACTGTAGTGTTGCAGAATCGGATGGCGCTCGATTTCACCCTAGCGAAAGGAGGTACTTTGCCTTATCCAGGAGGAGTGTTGTTCTTTCATTCCTGACAATGAGCACGATATAGACAGTCATTTGGAGATCTTACAACAAGTTTCTGAACTTACAAAACCAGGACAGAATCCATTGACTGACTTTTTCCAGAATTGGTTTGAAAATTGGGAAACAGTATTTATGAATGTCTTAATTGCTGTATGTATTGGTGCCATTATATTCCTACTGTTGGGTTGTTGCTGCATTCCTTGCATCCGAATGATAATATCAAGTGTATTGTCTGCCAATGCAACTAAAGCTTATTATTCTGAATATACAGGAAATAAACTGTGTTAAAACCTGTATGAATAAAATGTATTACTGGGGATACAAAGTGTTGTGAGGGGGGAAATGTAGTAAGAATCTTTGTGTTCAACATCTTTGTATCCTGTATAGGAAGGGTTAAAATGTGAAACTGCATTGCGTGCAAAGAATTAAGCTAAAATGAGTTGTTTTTCTTGTAAGGAATTTGCTGACCAGAAAGGAATGCACAGATGCTACTTTGGTCCAGGCACAGGCCTATCTTGGGACTGACCTCTGACCAAGGAGGAGTGCATAGATGTTACCTTGATGTAGGCACCAACTTATCTTGTGTCTGACTTTTTACCATCTAAGGCTCCACTGAGTGAATTTATAGCCTTGACTGAAATTCCTTGTCTAGTAACCAGCTGCTGAGTATGCATGAAAGAGGGTATAAAAACCCATGTAAAGTGTGTAGAAATTAGACTGCTGACAACCAAGAACTTTTTGTGGCAGATCTCCATGCATGTTAAATAAACTCTTTTTTGGCCTACCTTTTTTGCTGCGTGATTCTTCCAGTATATGTTAAGAGTATTAAAAATCTTTTGACACCTTAATAATGAGATGTGCCACATAAAAGGACATTCTGACCACAGTGGCAATATGGTGGTCAAAAGAGAGGTTGCTGTCAACCTGTGTTCCCAGATCTCTTACAATGCCTTCTGTGTTCAGTGAACTACCAGCGATGTGGTAAGTCATGGGAACTGGGTTTTTCCCAAAGGGGATGGCGACACATTTTTTGGCATTGAGCTTAAGGCCATGGTTCTGACACCAGTCGTTGGTCTCGGTGAGGCCTTTCTGTAGGATGTCAACATCACTAAAGGAGTTAATAATAGCTCCCAACATGTAATCATCTGTGAACTTTGTCAGCCAGAGTCTCTTCGTGTTAGCCTGGACATCACAGAAGTAGATACCAAACAGGAGAGGACCCAGGAACAAACCCAGTACCCAGTGGGACTCCACTCTTGACTGGTCAGTAGTCTGACTTGGAGTCAGCTACTTTCACACTGTGGGTTCTACCTGTGAGCCAGTTTGCAACCCACCTAGTGATATAGAGGTTGATGCCTAGCTTAGTGAGTTTTTCTATGATTCCTGAGTGTGGAATGGTATCAAAGGCCTTGGCCAGATCAAGGTAGGCTGTATGAACCACCTTGCCTTCATCCACAGCTCTGGTGACTGACTCAAAGAAGTTGACCAAGTTGAGCAGGCATAATCTACCCTTCACAAAACCAAACTGTGTGGGATCCAGAATTTGGATATTCCCTATATCCTTATTTATTAGGTCCATGATGATGTGCTCCATAGCGTTGCATATCAGACTCATCAGGCTAATGGGTCGATAGTTCCCAGGGTCTGTAGTCGCTCCTCCTTGTGAAGAGGGATGACTGTAGCAGTGCACCATTCGGTAGTGACAAAGCCTGAGTTGAGGCCGTGATTGCACAGGGCACACAGGTGAGGTGCCAGTTCACTCTGTAGTTCATGTAGAACACAGCCAGGAATATTGTCAGGTCCCATATAAACTGTATTCTTGGCCTTGGACGGTGCTGTTTTAACCTGTGCAGCAGTAATACTGGGTGCCTGGCAATCTACTGGTATTGTGACTGGTCCCTTGGGGGGGTAAAGTTGGACTGAATCAATTGTTTACCCTTGTTTAACAAAGCATGGGTGATGCTGTTCCTTCTTCTTCACTCACTCACCTTTGTTGACTGCCTTAGTCCCAACAGGTGTGGGCAATATTCATGGAAGACCCAAGGTGATAATTCAATGAAACCTGGGGAAATTTGGCCAAGCCACCAGGAAAAAAATCCCTGCTGTCTGTTTGTAATTGATGACATGTTGATTTATGATAAAAGTTAATAAACAGGTACCTCTCCTCTATTCAATAAGTGCCATGGAATCCTTTGCATGTACCTAACACCAACACAGGTAAATAAGACCTTGGTTTAGTCTCTTATCTGAAGGATAGCACCTTATTAACATAACACTCCTCCCCCCTGTATACTGTAGGACAATGTCATCACTAGAAATTAATCCAAACACTTGATGTATGAAGACAATATGCAACAATTCCTAATAGTCCCGTACCCCTTGAGAGTCCCAGTAGTATAGACCCAGCATTAAGTCCCCAATTAAACCACATCCTTCCTAATTAAAGTAAGCAAATTTATACCCAGTATTATGGATGGTCAGTTTTCCACCATTTCTCCTGCCAGCCTGATTGACATGGGTATCCTGAGGCAGTGTAGCAATTGCCTCATGTACACTGATAACCAACTACTCCTAAACCACTCAAGCTTAATTTGTGAGAGATGCATATACACTAAGAATTTGGAATCCGTGCTCTCTCATTCACAGAACAGTGATGCTGAACAGGTTATTAGCCCACATACTACACCTCCAACACAAACCACACTCTCAACACATAAACCATCATACATGGAGGTACTCACCAGAAATGTACCCAAACACCAGAAACCTCCGAAACACAAACATGCTGCACCTAATACAGTACCTACAGCACTCGATACACATAAAACCACAAGTACAGGTGTCTCACCAAACAAGTCCTAAGGCAAAGCACATCTATTTGGTCATAGGTGACTCTATAGTGAGACACACAGATGTCCCACTCACCAGGCTGGTCAGTTGTCTGTTGCATGTCAGGATCCGCCAGATCACACATGCATTCAAGTCTCTTCACAACAAGTACCGTTATGACTCCATCATAGTTCATGTTGGTGTGAATGACTTGAGACGTGCTTCACTGGACTATATGAAGAGAGACATGACTGAGCTCTTGGACTGCTATTGAGTGGTTATTGGATTTTCAAGGTGACTTTTCAAATACTGGTGTGTGTGTACTCCCTCCATGAACCAGGATACCCACACTGCATACTTGGATCTACTTCATTCACTCAAGATACAACCAAACACCCTGCTTTTAGGTGAATTTAACTACCTACACATAGATTTGGTAAATTGTACATGTACTAACACACTTGCCCAAAGGTTCTTGGACTTCATCAACTCCAATGCCCTGGACCAGTTGGTTGCCACTCCCACAAAAGGTCCAGACATTCTGGATCTGGTGCAAATTAGCATGGGTGATTGTTGTACCACCCCATGTGTGTGGCCTCCTTAGTGAGGTCTGATTATAAATCAGTTTCATTAGAAGTAACAATAACTTCTGACCCCTTCATTAGCAGCAACTAGACTAAAAAAACTTCTCCAAAGGCAATTATAATCTAATGCGTTACGGCTTTAATGGCTTCATAGCCCCTGTCCTCACTGATGGCATGGGCACCTATACTGGGATTTACACCAATGCCTTGTATAAGCATCTGTAAAAATGTATTGACTCAACTGTACCTGATAGGATCAAAACAAGATCCTCAAGAAAGAACAAGCCTGCCTGGTGGACATCCGCCATTAACAGGCTATGCAATAGCAGAAAGAAATTGCTGTCCAAAAGCAGGAAGAAATGGTCTCTAAATTGGAAGCATTCCCTCCTCGGCTTAAACAAGCAAATAAGACACCTTGTAAGGCATTCTAAAGCTAACTATGAATCCAAATTAGCCTCCTTCGCTAAGGATAACCATAATGCCTTCTTTAGCTACATCATAAACCTTAAAGGAAAAACCCAGATCTGCACAGAACTGGTTGTTAATGGCACCACATATACTGAACCTGCAGAAATAGCCAACCTGGTAGCTCCCCACCATATATCTTCCAAAGCATCCCTACCACCTGCCCTCCACCTAGTATCTCCAAGGAGGAGGTCATAAATGCTCTCTCCAAAGCCAAAAACACAGCCTGTATAGGACCTGATAATATCCCAGGCTGCATTCTAAATGGATTAAAACAGGAACTAGCTGCATCACTGGGTACTCTTTATAACCACAGTCTAAGCACTGGTTTTGTACTGGCTGAGTTGAAAACGGCAACCATCATCCCGTTACATAAAGGAGGTGTTTCCATAGACCCTAGTAACTATAGAGCCATTAGCCTGACCAGCCTAATCTGCAAGGCCATGGAAAGAATAATCATAGGCTTTATCAACAAAGATATAGGAGACCTCCAAAAGCTCAACCTGACCCAGTTTGGCTTCATTAAAGGGAGATCCTGCATCTTGAACTTGGTGGACTTCTTTAAGACAGACGCCAAAGCTCTGGATGAAGGCAAATTTGTGCATATAGCTTACCTGGACCTGGCCAAGGCCTTTGACACTATTCCCCACTCAGGCATCATTGATAAACTCATCCAGCTGGAGATCAACCCGTATATTGTCAGGTGGGTTACAAACTGGCTCGCCAATAGAACATACACAGTCAGAATAGGTGACTCTACCTCCACCAGCATACCCATAACCAGTGGTGTTCCACGGGGATCTGTGCTGGGGCCCCTATTGTTTGGAATCTACTTCTCAGATATACAGGCTAAAACAAAAGGCCTATGGCTGACAAAGTTTGCTGACAATTGCAAACTGGGTGCAGTTATTGAGTCCCCAAACAATGTCAACATCCTACAAGAGGGGCTTACACAGACAAACGACTGGTGCCAAAGTCATCAGCTAAAAAATGCATTATCATCCCCTTCAGCAAAGGTGACATCCCTGCAGATTACCACATTAATAACAGCACCTTAAGCACGCAATCAGTGGTGAAAGATTTGTGCACACAGGTTGACAGCAACTTTTCCTTTCACCACCACATCTCCACAGTGGTAAGAAAGGCTTTCTATGTCACCCACCTCCTAAGTAAGGGCATTTCATCCAGAACAAAAGAGGATATGACCCCCCCTGTACCCTCACTCATCAGGCCAGTAATAGAGTACAATGCTACCCTTGGTATGTACCTTACCAGGCAACTGTAGCAATTGAAAAGACCTCAAAGGTTTCTTACAAAGAAAATTCAGGGTCTTCAGCATATGCCATATATTAATAGACTGAAATCCCCGTCACTATACTCTGTGTCTTACAGATTACTCAAAGGCAGCCTCTGCTTTGCATATAAAGCAATCTCAGATCCTGCTCTAATGAAATGCTGCACATTCATAAATCAATTGGTATAAGATGCACTCACTCTAGGGAACTCAGCCTAGTATGTGACATCAACAGGACTTACTGGAGAGGAAGATTTGTCTCAGAGAGGTTACCTCTCCTCTGGAACACACTTCCAATTCAGGTGAAGCAGAGCCCCTCACTGACCCTATTTAAGCGTAAATTGGATGGGAAATTGCAAATTCACCCCTGGAGTTTCACCTGTGTCTCTCTTGGGCAGGGGCAGTAGTTGTTGACTTAATTCCACTTAATACCTTGATATTCTTGAGGACAGTGGTTGTATTTGGCTAGGCTTGTAAGGGCCCTAGGACCATTAGCCTAGTAACCTCCTATGATCCTATGATCTTATGAACATTCTAACCTTACTGGCATCAAAGGTGAGGAGGTTACATGATGAGGCTGTGTGACCCCCCCCCACCTCATGAAGCCCTTTGTTTCTCTATCATTTACACCAAAGCAGGTAGTGAAGTTGGAAAGTGGAGATCGCATTAAGTCTCATTCACAGCTAAATGTGCTATTTTATCACTAATAAAGACCAAACAGCTGTATCAAAAATCCACCAAAAAAACACCACTGTTGAGCAAAAAAACCTTTATACGACACAAAGCTTTCAGGTTATACACCCTTTCTCAATGCTTAATCAAGCATTGAGAAAGGGTGTATAACCTGAAAGCTTTGTGTCGTGTAAAGGTTTTTTTGCTATTTTATCACTAACCCAGTCCCCACAGTAGCCAGTGACCTGTCTTGCCAGTCAGGGCCTGTAGCGTTGGTATGCTAGGTGTCTGCTTCCTTACTCTCATCCAAGACTGCAGTGCTATGCAGCTCAGCAGTAAATAACGTCTGTTAGGATTTCCACCTAGCCTTTTCTAGGTGGTTTCCTAATTGTCATCCGCCTCCCTGCAATAGTCAAATTGCTATTAGCCTCTTGTTTTAATCACCATGGTCTAATCTTTGTGTCACAGGCTAACTAGCTGAATCCAAGTGGATAAAGTGGCAGTCACAGATCCAGCACTCTGTGGCATTCTGACTTAACCAAACAACATGGGAAAGTAGAAATGAAGGATGCTGGGGAAAGAGGATACACAGAAAAAGCCATTGCAAATTAAAAAAAAAAAAAAACAAGAATCTATTTTTCCTTTTGTGCATAAACATGGTGAAATCTCTCCTGATACACTGCATGCAGTTCTGGAGGCTGCATCTGTTCAATGAGAGAGAGAGTTGGTGCAATTTACAAAAGGGCATTGTCTGCAGTAGAAGCCATAAATAAGATAAGCTGGCAGGATGGAAGTGCGCGCGCGCGTGTGTGTGTGTGTGTGTGTGTGTGTGTGTGTGTGTGTGTGTGTGTGTGTGTGTGTGTGTGTGCGTGTGTGCGTGTGTGTGTGTGTGTGTGTGTGTGTGTGTGTAGGCGGGTGTACACATGTGTGTGTGTGTGTGTGTGTGTGTGTGTGTGTGTGTGTGTGTGTGTGTGTGTGTGTGTGTGCGTGTGTGTGTGTATAGGGGTGTAAGTGTGTGTAGGCAGGTGTACATGTGTGTGTGTGTGTGTGTGTGTGTGTGTGTGTGTGTGTGTGTGTGTGTGTGTGTGTGTGTGTGTGTGTGTGTGTAGGTGGGTGTACATTACGTGCACATGTCCCATGTGTTTATGTGGGTGTGTGTGTGTCTGCATGTGTGTGTGCGGATGTGCAGGTGTGTGTTTGTGTGTGTGTATGTGTGGGTAATAAATGTAAATATCTATGTACTAGTGGTAATGTTATATAAAAACATATACTGTTGGGGAATGGAGGAGTCTGTTTTAGGGAATTCAGTGTTTCTCAAGTGGATAAACAGTGTCTTACAGAGTTGAACATGCAGGGAATTTACACATCATAATGTGCTGAGCAAGTTCTTTCTGTGTGAAATATAGCAAAAAATGAACAGTTGTTTCTTGACTGCTTTTATCTAGTGAAAACCTGGTTTATGAAAATATTGCATGAAAGACCACCAGTCCCCTCTTGTAGGTAAAGATTTCATATTTGATGCTAGTAGAACTGGTTTATGCTAACAATCTGCTTGACAAGAATGTTATGATGCTATTAGTCAGTGCAAGGACTAAAGGACATGCTTTCTTATCAGCTAATTACTCCTCTGATGTTTATTGTGGCCCATTGCCACCCTATCAGCTGAAATGGGTTTCATTGCTGTTAGAGAGGAATCTGAAATTCCATTCACTAAAGGAGCCAGTAATTACAATTAGAGAAAGATTCTATAATTGAGCTGAAATGACATCAAAGAATTTAAGGCGTCCCTTTTCATAGAATTTGAAAGGGGGCAGTACTAGAACAGATTGGTCAGAATTAACAAAAACTGCCCCTTGCACTGCTTTTAAACCTGTTACATCTTCCAGCAACATTTTATGAAATCCATGAGCTAGATTTAAGTGTTGGGCTTAGGAGACAAACTAGTGACACTGCTACAGCCTGTAGGTGTTACAATTCTAAGGAAAGGTGCATTTAGATGCTTTTGCTTACAGACATCTGTGTGGGAGTTCCAGTAGCTGTGTAAGAGCGAGCAAGGAAGAAAAATACCTCTGAAATATTGCATAGGGGATTCCAAACCTGAAGCTATTTCATCTCCTTCTGGATTTTTAGTTTACTGGATTTTGTTTAATTTTCAGGCGACTGAACACACTGAATAAGTGCGCCTCTATGAAACTGGACGTGAGTCTCCCCAGGAAAAAAGTGAGTGTAAATTATTACATTAACTTAAAAACTTCTTTTTGTCTATTTAATTGTGATTTTTTTTTAATATTTTAAGCTGCATGCATTATGAACACAACTTTATTTGGGGTGAAGTAATACACAACATCGTGTTATTCATAATATACTTCCATTTTACCTTTTCAGCAATATCCTGTTAAATATTATACTTCATGTTTCATTATTTATCTGTTTATTTATATTTGTTAAAATTTAAGCATCCAACTATCTGTTCAATCGATTCACAGAGCTTTCTGCTTGAGTAAGTAAAAAATTTGGTTTTGTACCCTCTACACAGTAATTAATATGTTTGCTTTCAGACTGTACGGTTCTATTGCTTAATTTAAGGTTGATTGCTATAGTTGTGGGTTTTCCTTCTGTACTTCTGTTTCATTTGAATTATGGTGTCTAGGAACCTCTGTCATCTGGTTAGTTGCAGAACTGATTAATTCAACACTAGTTTCATGGGAATTAATGAATAGTATTAAGAAAAATAAATGCTAGGATAAGAATAAAATAAAAGAGTATGGTTCTGATGGTATTAAAAATATACTTATGCCCTGGTTTCTAGTGAATGTACAAAACTAGAATTGCAGTTCACGTACCTTCACTTCACAGTGTCCCTGCCAGTTTTGTATGATATTCTCGCAACAAGGTCCATTTAGTCTCTTCAAGAGTGTGTGTGTGTGCGCGTGCGTGTGTAAGTGACATTACCTAAAATGAGTAAGAAAAGATAGAGAAGACTTGAGAATCTCCCACCTACGATTGTGTATCTTGGGTCACTGAAGCCTGTCACATCTAAGAAATGCATTTTCAACACACAACCAATATGCAAAACAAGGCAGCACTGCAAATGTACATGTTCATTTGTCTTAAAATGTGTTAGGACTCTGGTTAATGGTCTGGTGGCTTTTGACACACTGCAGTGAGAGGTTAGCAGCAGGATTTCTATGCTCTGCACAATCGCATTGCAAACTTTTTTTGATTGCCTTCCAGATACATTTATTGGGTTGTTTGTGTGTCATAAATGCAGATATGCATCATTAGCATGGTAGTGGGTTTATTAATGGTAGTTCAAGACCATGCTGAGTGACATTTGCTTTAGCTTTGTATCATTTAATCACCATAGGTGGGGCCACCAAATACTGCTAGCCTATGGTACCTTTCTTTAAACAGGGTAACTCAGGGGTGCAGTGTTTATTGTTACTGCTATGCATTATTTAGTTTGGCTGGGACTTGGGTCCTTTCTGTGCAGGGTCAGTATACACTTTTTGTTCCGTCTGGGTTTTCTCCAGTTGCGCCACTTTCTTTCCACATCCCAAAGATGGTTCTCTAAAATTTCCCACAGCTGTGTATGCCATGTGTGTGTGTGTGTGTGTGTGTGTGTGTGTGTGTGTGTGTGTGTGTGTGTGTGTGTGTGTGTCTGTCTGTCTATCAGTGTGTGGATACGTGTGTGTGTGTGTGTGTGTGTGTGTGTGTGTGTGTGTGTGTGTGTGTGTGTGTGTGTGTGTGTGTGAGTGTACATGTGTGTGTGTGTGTGTGTGTGTGTGTGTGTGTGTGTGTGTGTGCGCGTGTGTGTGTGTGTGTGTGTGTGTGTGTGTGTGTGTGTGTGTGTGTGTCTATCAGTGTGTGGATATGTGTGTGTGTTTGTGTGAGTGTGTACATGTGTGTGTGTGTGTGTGTGTGTGCGTGTGTGTGTGTGTGTGTGTGTGTGTGTGTGTGTGTGTGTGCGTGTGTGTGTGTGTGTGTGTCTGTCCATCTGTCTGTCTGTCTATCAGTGTGTGGATATGTGCGTGTGTGTTTGTGTGAGTGTGTACATGTGTGTGTGTGTGTGTGTGTGTGTGTGTGTGTGTGTGTGTGTGTGTGTGTGTGTGTGTGTGTGTGTGTGTGTGCATGTGTGTGTGTGTGTGTGTGTGTGTGTGTGTGTGTGTGTGTGTGTGTGTGTGTGTGTGTGTGTGTCTGTCTGTCTATCACTGTGTGGATACGTGTGTGTGTGTGTGTGTGTGTGTGTGTGTGTGTGTGTGTGTGTGTGTGTGTGTGTGTGTGTGTGTGTGTGTGTGTGTGTGTGTGTGTGTGTGTGTGCGTGTGTGCGTGTGTGTGTGTGTGTGTGTGTGTGTGTGTCTATCAGTGTGTGGATATGTGTGTGTTTGTGTGAGTGTGTACATGTGTGTATGTGTGTGTGTGCATGCGTGTGTGTGTGTGTATGTGTGTGTGTGTGTGTGTGTGTGTGTGTGTGTGTGTGTGTGTGTGTGTGTGTGTGTGTCTGTCTGTCTATCAGTGTGTGGATATGTGTGTGTGTTTGTGTGAGTGTGTACATGTGTGTGTATGTGTGTGTGTGTGTATGCGAGTGTGTGTGTGTGTGTGTGTGTGTGTGCGTGTGTGTGTGTGTGTGTGTGTGTGTGTGTGTGTGTGTGTGTGTGTGTGTGTGTGTGTGTGTGTGTGTGTGTGTGTGTGTGTGCGCACGCGTGTGTGAGAGAGATGAGTTGCCATCTTATTCAGCACTGGCTTATGTCTAGAACCCACTGGGTGTTGGAATGGCTCTTCCCTGACTCAACACTGGACTGTGTGTGTAATAAAAGGAAGAAAGAATGAATGATAAAGATAATATCATTTAGATACCTTTTGAAATAATACTTTCTTGTGATGGTCTGTAATTAACTTCAGAGTTAGAATGTTAGAACTAGATATTAAACTGCTGTTAGGAAAAGAAAAGCCAACAATCCATGTTGTTGCCTTATGATATTTATGCTGCAGGTATTATCGGGGATTATATAGATGACAGTCTAATATCAGACTTTGCTTCTGTTAAAGCTTGCTGATATCATTTGCAGTTTGCTTTGGGGTGTTTATTCTTCAACCCATCTGGAACTACAGGCAAAATCAGTTGCTGGCACTGTAGATTATTATTTTGCACTAATATCAAAGAGAATGTGAATCAGTAAAAGATATTAGTAAAAGATTAATTTTTCAATATACTGACAAAGTGCTGCACAGATCATCACTGGGTAACTTTATGAACATTATGACTTGGTTTGATAATTTGTGTTGACTACCAAAGGGTGACTGTGTGAGTTTGCTTAACCTTAGAATAAGTACGTCAGGAACTTGGCTTTGTCTTGTGCGTTAGTACCTGTATAGTATATGCCCAGTGGACAATGTTACTACTTCTAAATTCTGCTTTCTGCAACATTATCCTACTTTTTGTTTGACATAAATAACATACTGTTTGAATTGTGTTACTTTGACTACCTAATCACCCTACCTCAGAAAACAAATACAAATAAAATAAAATATAGCTGGTGCATTGCATTTGAATTTTTTTTATTTCCTGTGCGTTCCTTTAAAACATAGTTATACAGGGAGTGTTCTTTTTTTGTGTAGACAATAGGAATATGGCTCATCGTATCCAAAAGCTTAAAAATCCTAATGACTGTATGCTGCATTCATCAAATAAATAATCACATTTTCATCATGGTATTAATGCAGTGAGGTATGCTGTGACAAGAAAAACATGACTGTTTCTTAAATTATGCTAACATATAGCAGTCTCCTTAATGAGGTGCAGAAAATACACGTCAAATTCCAAGGCCCGTCCCACTTCCATTTTATAGGCTGCACAGCAACAATATTGCATATGATTATACATCACAGTTTAGCACTCAGCTGATATAGTTAAGATAATGTGACCCCTAGTTCAGAGTGCCAGTGCATAGGCAATTACTAGGCTAGTACCCCTAGGAGGCCGTTTTTAAGCCTAACCATGTTTTTCCATTTGTAAAAAACAGGATAAGTTACCCAGAGCATGTAGTTGGGTTGAGGTGGCTGGTCATTTACAAACCGCCTCTCTCTAAAGTGCCCTTCAAGGTGTAAATGTTTGATTCTCCATCCATTGGCCCAAATTAAATTGAACTGGGGTCAAGCAAAAACTGTGTTTCACATGGATGGATGGGAAGACTGTTCCAGAGTAATGGTAGTCTCTGAGACACATACATACCTGTCCCTTCAACATGCTGTATTTATATTGCAAATGCAGTTTAGGTCCTTCGATAGGGTATTTCTAATAAATACTGTTAGACTTGTGGATGTGCAGCAAGTCCAACAGTACTGGATCAAATGATGCCTTGTAAGCCAGGCATCGATCACCTCTCAGTAGTCTCTGTCTGTAGTAAACTCTTAACTTATGTAAATGGAGTGCATTGGGTGATATATAGCTGTCTTATGTCCTAAACTGACCTCAGTTTATGGTATATGTAGGAAGTAGTATTCACCCCAAAGTTCATACACTTTCACCTGTAATCATGTACGCTTTTCCTGGAATTAATGGTAAAAAACTTTCATGTTGACTGGTCTCTCCCTCTGTTTCACCGTCTGTGTTGTAACTCTATAAGATTTCAAATCACTCTTTGGAAATGTAATGTTTCCCCCTCCTCTACACAATTGGTGCTGTAACTCTAGACACAAGTTTTTCCTGTGTACTTTATTTGACCTCAGTCTGCCTACTAGCCTCTGAAGTAACTGTATCCGCAGTAGAAACATTCCTTGTTAATTACCCCCCCTCCATGTATCTCTATGCTCATGTCTGTGTCTGCCACACCTCATAAGGTGACACGCAGTCCCATTTTCTAACAAGATTGTTGTAAGACTTTTACATAATAAGAACGGTCACTATTATAGTGACTTAAAGCTTGCAGAGTATCCCGGGTGTATCAAGAATGAAAGGTTGTGCATGCGTATTCCACACCCTTCATCAGGTACACTAATGAGGTGTCCTATCAGAAGTCCTATACTTACACACAGCAAAGGATAATCGGTAAGCCCATGAGTGATCGGTGAGATGAATATTCTAGCAAGGGCTAGTGTGCCCAAGACGTGCAGCAGTGGCCCAAGGTTTCTAGGTACTTCATAGGTTGTGGGAGTGTCTATTAGACAGACAGAAATTACTGAACTACATTAGCAGTTACAGAAAAGATTAGCTTGAGGAGCTGATGTCACTGTGCACTCACAGCAGAGTTTTAATACAATTAGCACTTAACTGCAAGTTCTAACAGGAAAGACAAGGCTGAGAATAGTATCAGAATGGCTACCAAGAATCAGTTTTAAGACTTCATGTAAGTCGGGATGGCATAAGTCATTCCGTGAACTGTAAAATGTTTTCAGTAGATTAGCTAAGAAATACACCACTAGAATTTCAGGAAGCAATTTGAGAATGACAGGATTTAAAATAAGACCCTAGAAGGTGATACCAGTTAGCTACCCATAAAAACATCATTAATGTACACACATTTCATGCTGGAAATGACAAAGGTGACAAAGTTTTCCTCTTTCTATATCTAAAGGAAACTTCAGTGATAAATAATTCTGATTCCTGAGCTGTGCCACCCAGGTTAGTAACATGGTTTTAAGCCCAGCATGGGCAAATGCAGTTGTAATTGCACTCATCACTCCCTGTCCTGTGGTGCAGAGGCACAACGAAAGACATGCTAGTGAATACAATGAATACAATTTATGCTGATAGTCAAGTTTGTTTTGTCAATGTTTTACATAACCTAGCCTGGACAGTTAAGAGAATGGAGAATTCCTAGCCACAAGGACAACAAAAGTACCTGTTTAGAAAGGTATTATCCCATTGATTTGAAGAGCTTTTATTGCTGAGATTAAATTAATCTTCAACATCCATAAAGTGATACTTTGCATTATAATAACCACCTTGGACTTTGCTTTTTCCCAGACAAATCCCCCACACTGTAATTTGTTATTATGAACAAGTATTTCTAATGCCACAGACAAATAATAATCCCCTTTAATTTCCATTTCCACTCCTTTTTTATTCACCACCTCTCTTCTGCTTTTTCTGAATCTTTTGTTCATATTCTCTCCATTCTAACACATGCAAAATTTCACTATCTCACCCTTGAACATCTATCCTCTGTACATAGCAAAAATCTCTCAGTTTGTATAAAATTCTAGATTGTTATTATACTACCATGTAAAAGATATCATTCACTGACTCTGCTCCCTCACATTGTGCAACGTATTTTTAAAAAGTTGTAAGCATTAGTTCCATTCTGTCCTCCACTGGGTGTATATTCTATGTACTTTCTTATTCAACACTGCTTGTCAGTGTTTGTAGTCTTTGTTTATTTGTTCATGTACATATTTTTGTTTACTTTTGTTTTTGTTTAATGCTTTATTTGCTCATGTATATAATTTCATTATTTCTGTAAACTGGAGTTTTTCTCCTCCGGTCTCCACTGAAAAAGGGCCATATGGCTCAGCTGGGCTAACCCGGTTAACACGTCAAATAAATAAATAAAAAAAGAAAGAATAGCCTTACTTGCTGGTGAGACAGATGTGTGTCTCAGAGGATCCCCACACTCTAGAATAGGCTCCCCATCCATGTGAAGCAGAGTCCATCCTTAACCCTATTCAAACATAGCCTTGACCATTGGATGAAAAATCTGATCTGGCCCCCGTGTCTCTGATAGACAGAGGCTGACAGTAAATATTCCCTAACTAGCATACCTCCCCCACTAAATGTTTAGCAGCCTCCTAACTAAGTGGACACAACTGGATTGGGTCACGCGGCTGGACCTATAAAGGGTCTGGTGGTCGTTAGCCTAGTATATACCTATGAACCTATGTCTGGCATACCATAGCCATATTTGTTTCTTTCTGATCTTTCATTTTCTCCTTATCTTGAAATGAGAGCTTGATGTGACTTTTGCACATGGCA
Source organism: Protopterus annectens (assembly GCF_019279795.1). Lineage (NCBI taxonomy): Eukaryota > Metazoa > Chordata > Ceratodontiformes > Protopteridae > Protopterus > Protopterus annectens. The sequence goes on along the minus strand of NC_056736.1, from coordinate 608,042,239 downwards.
GTAAAAACTATCTCACTTCACTATTAATACATAGGTTCATAGGTTGGTACTAGGCTATCGGCCCTAGGGCCTATACAAGCCTAGCCATAACAATTCCCTGGCTATTTCTTCCCACAATATTTACTTCCCTGGACCTCTGTCTAATGTGATCCTTGGGGTGAATTTCCTATCTCCCATCCAATTGTCAAAGTTCCTTTTGAAGAGGGCCAAAGAGGTGCTCTGCTTGACATGTATGGGCAGTCTATTCCAGAGTCTGGGGAGTCTCTGGGTCAGGAACCTATCCCTCCAGCATGTTTTGTTCATTGTGATGACAAGGTTTAGATCCCTGGAGAATGTGGGTCTGAGGGATTAGAATTTCTTTAAGTGTAGCATGTCCAACAGCTCTGGGTTTGACATGGCCTTGTATGTTAAGAAGAGATCACCTCTGAGTAGACGATATGCCACAGAGTATAGCTGGAGTTTTTTTAGATGGTCAGCACAGGGCATCTGCTTTAGGCCTGTGATTCTTTTAGTGAGGTATTTCTGTAGCTTTTCCAGTTGTTGCAGATGTCTTGAGAGGTACATACCAAACAGGTCATTGTATTCTATAATGGGTCTAATGAGGGATGAGTACAGTGGGACAATGACCTCCTTTTTTCTGGATGAAAAGCCCTTAGTGATGAGGTGTGCCACATAGAAGGATTTCCTGACTGTTGTGGCAATGTGGTTATCGAAGGTGGGACCACTGTCCACCTGTGTCCATAAGTATCTTATCACACTTTTGGTATTTAGTGTACTGCCACCTATGTGGTAATTCACGAGTACATGTTTTTTCCCAAAGGTGATAACTATACATTTCTTGGCATTGAGTTTGAGCCCATGACTCTGGCACCAAGCATCTGTTTCTGTAAGGCCCTTTTGTAGAATATCGCATAATTTGGGAATTCAATAATGGCTCACAGTTTGCAGTCATCTGCGAACTTTGTTAGCCAGAGTCCCTTAGTGTTGGTCTGTACTTCAGAGAAGTAGATGCCAAACAAGAGCGGTCCCAGGACTGAACCCTAAGGTACTCCACTTGTCACTTGTCTGGAGCTGGATTTGGATTGGGCTACTTTTACAGTGTGGGTTCTGTCAGTAAGCCGGTTGGCAACCCATTGAATGACATAGGAATTAATGCCCAACTTAGTAAGTTTATCTATGATTCCAGAGTGGGGGATGGTGTCAAAGGCCTTGGCAAGGTCCAGATAGGTTGTGTGGACCACCTTACCCTCGTCCACAGCTCTGGAGACTGATTCGAAGAAGTCAATCAGGTTCAGGAGACAAGATTGGCCCTTCACGAACCCAAACTGGATTGGGTCCCGTGTTTGAAGATTGCCAATGTATTTTTTTATAAGTTCCATGATAATACGTTCCACGGCCTTGCAGATTAGGCTTGTTAGACTGATGGGGCGGTAGTTCCCAGGATCCAAGGTGGATCACCCCTTGTGGAGTGGGGTAACTGTAGCTGTGCGCCACTCAGTGGGAACGAAGCCTGAGGTGGGGCTATGATTAAACATGACACTTAGGTGAGGTGCCAGTTCATTTTGTAGTTCATGTAGTACACAGCCCAGGATGTCGTTTGGTCCCATGGCTGTTGTATTCTTAGCTTTTGAGAGTGCAGTTTTTACCTGTGTGGCCGTTATTACTGGAATTTGACATTCTTTCGGTATTAAGATGGGCCCTTTAGGGGGTGAGAGGGAGGTGAAGTTGGCTCTGAATCGATCTGCCAGAATATTGGCAATATCCTTGGGATCAGTATATTTAATGCCATTCTGTTGTAGCTCAGAGCAGATCTGAGCATTGCCATTTAGATTCTTGACATAGCTATAGAATGCCTCGTGGTTGTCTTTGGAATCTTTGGAAATTTTATTTTCGTAACTAGCTTTGGAGGATTTTATGAGGGATCTCAACTTCTTACTGATGCTGATAAGGGAGTTTTTTGCATCCTGGAATTTTCCTCTTTTCTGCAACAGTTTCTTCCTTTTGTTGTAAAGTTTGTTTATGGCAGGGGACCACCAGATTGGCTTCCTTTTTTTGGAGGAGAGCATCTTGGTTCTATTTGGGATGGCACGATTCAGGCACGAGTGGATGTGCTCGTACAGTGCCTTAGTCTAGGATTCAGCAGTCAAACTTTCAGTTCCCGTCTGCATGGGTGTCATGAAGTTTGTCACTTCTGACTTGAGTAGCATGAAGTTTTCTTTGGAGAAGTTTTTTACGGAGGTTTCCTTACTGGGGGTGGGGGAGGGATGTGGATGTCAAGAGTGATTAGCTTATGGTCAGACCTGACCAACGAGGGAGTGACCATAGGTGTAGAGCATCGATTTCCCATGTTGGTAATGACCAAGTCTAGGATACTGGAGCCCCTTGTGGGACTATGGATTAGCTGATCAGTTGGGCAAAGGTGTTGGTACACAAGTAGTTTTCCCAGTTAATGGCAGGCTAGTTGAAATCACCCAGTATTAGGGTGTTTGGTTGTATGTTAATATTTTTCAGTATGTTTAGAAAGGTGTAATAAGAATCTTGGGGTATGGTGGGGGATCTGTAGCAAGCTACAATTTGGATTGCAGTCTTACCTAATGTTAGTTGCACCTGGAGAATTTCAGACGCATTGTGTTGGGCGACTAGCCTGGTGGTGTGAATATCCTTGGTGAATATGGACACTCATCCATCTTTAGTGCTTCGTCCTGGTTTGATGGCCGAAAAGTGCGGTAAGAGTTGTAGCCTGGTATTGCAGAGGTGCTCTCTGGAGCCTTGAACCAGGTCTCAGTTGCTGTACAGGTATCAATGTTCTCCATTTTTAGGAGTGCCTCGAGAGAGTGCATTTTGAGGTTTAAACTTCTAGCATTGAGAAGCATTACCTTCAGATTTTGCATGCTTGTACCTGTTATGGTGGTGGTTTTGTCCTTTGAACTTTGCCTAAAAAAGGCACTACAGGGATGGCAAGAGCCTTAGCCAGTAACCTGAATCCCAGGGGTGACAGGTGCAGACCATCTCTGGCAAAGCATCGTGGTCTGTTGATCATGTCATCCCAGGCAGACAGATACTGGATCCCCTTTGAATGACACCAGAAGCTTAGCCAGTTGTTGAAGTCAATCATTTTGCCCTTATACTGTGGTATCATTCTGGGCGAAGGCAGGATGCTACTCAAGGCTAGGGTCATACCTGCCTGGGCCACATGATCTGAGAGCTCTTCTATGTCTCTTTTCATGTAGTCCAGGGAGGTAAATTTCAAGTCATTCACTCCAACATGGACAATGACAGTCATATTTGTATTTGTTGTGGAGTGACTTGAGTCCATGTGTTATGTATCAGATCCTGGCACCCGACAGGCAGCTGACTGTAATTTTCTCCTTGTTCAGCCTAGTGAGTGGGACACCAGTGTGCCTGACTATAGAGTCACCTATCACTAAAGTGTTGGGTACGTTGTCTTGCCTTAGGGGCTGTTGTTGGGTGGCACACTGGTGTTTTGAGCTATGTGACACTTTGGTTGTGATTGGTGTTTGTTTGCATTTCAGCTTCGGAGGTCCTTGTTGCTTGGGAAAGTTACTGTTAAGGGCCTCCACATATGAGGGTATAGTGTTGCTATGCGAGGGTGTTGGTGGTGTGGGTTTAGAAGGGCTATGTGTTGCTTGAGGTGTAGTGCGGGTGTTAACCTTCTCCTCTTGACTGTCTAGCACAATCTTGGGTGGAGAGAGTTTTGCTTCTAGTTTGGCTATGTAAGTGCATCTCTCGCAGGTTGTAGTGTTGGGTGGTAGGAGGAGAGGGTTGTCTGTGTACATGAGGCAATTTCTGCATTGCCCCAGTATGCCCAGATTCACCAGGTGGACAGGAGAAATCACCGGAAGCTGACCCTTGGACATGCCTGGTTTGGTACTTTTTTTTTTTGTAAAGTATAAGAGCTGTTTTCCCTTACCTTAGCAAGGTACTTTGCAATTATAGGCTGTTTAGTACCTATGATTAATTTCTCCTTATTAACAAGGAGAGCTGAGTGTTTGTATCAGTCTAAGGCTTCGTGGTGCTTTCCAGCAGGTTTTAGAGCAAGTGCTAGTCATAGAGATGCTTAAAGGTAAGATGAAAAAAAAATGGTTTATCCTAAACACTGCAGTGTGCACTAGAGAAGTTAGATGTGAAAGTAGGTAACTTAAGTTTTACCTGTCTAAACAGTTAAGTTTTAGTGGAGAGTCACTATTTTTAAAACAGCAAGATAGATTGGAAGGGGGTGGTCACTTTTGTATTCTGGTACTATTGAATACAGTAGGATGGCCAATAAATTTAAATAGTTGAAGGGGAGTGATTTCACATAATAGTAAATGTGTGCTTACTCACACAAGCCAGTAAAAGCAGAGAGGAAATGAGATATATGGTCAAATTAACATAAGGGGCAGGCAACTAGAAAGACAATGGTGTTTAAGAACACAACAGTAACCGAGTGGGAGGGTGGGGAAAAAATTCTGCCTGACTCACAAGAGACAGAACTGTGGTCTCTTTTCAAGTTTTAATATGCAGTTAAAAGCAGAATACAAGTAAAACACAAGGTAAAGAAAACAAATCACAGTATTCAAAATAGAAAAAGGCAATAAAGTAACACAAAATACAACAAATAAAAAGCAAACTAACCTTTCCCTCACAGCAAAGTGTAGCAGAGTCTGGGTGAGCCTTTCTAGTAAAGCATTTGAAAATTAAAAAATGTTAACAACTTTAGAAGCTTATTGTTTAAACATTGAAATTTCAAGGCAAACAAGTCAGTGTAGAAAACCCAAAATACATTTGGAATACTTGCTTAACCTATATACTAAGCTACTCTATTATTTATTTATTTATTTTACATTTGTTGACCAGGATAGTCTAACTGGATTTATGTCCATTTTCAGTAGCGTCCCGGGGAGATAAGCTCCAAGAGATTATTAGACTAGAGGTACTAGTTGTTATACAGTTAAATACTGCAAATTTTAAACAGTTCAGGAATCTTCACAGTTTATACAAAAAACATGTTACAAGCATTAGATAAGATATTTTAGACTTTATGTACAAGACTTCATTAGTAACTAGAAAGCAATTGTTAAACAAATACATACTTCAAGTTTCAACAGTTCAGCAATGCTCACAGTTTAAACAATACTTGTTGCATGCCTTAAGTAGGATGATTTAGAATTATATGCAGAAGAATTTAACTAGGTATTTTAAATTGTCTCTATTAGGATAAGATATGTTTTTGCCAAGGATAGGCCTTGATCTAAAAAGACACAGATAGAGCAGGAATTAGGTCTTAAGAGAGGGTATTTGGGATATAGTATGAGATTAGTCTGGATTTGTACAGGGACATAACCAATGGGTTTTAAGATAGAGTTTCAGATTGTGTTTAAAAAGTGTAAATGAAGACAGTGATGTAAGTTCATGGGGGAGTTGGTTCCAATACTTTCCAACTGAATTTGAGAACAGAGCATCTGCTGCCATGTTATTAGATTTACATGTTGATACAAGTAGTTTATTAGATGAGCGTAAAGTTGAAAGGTTCTAATATTGGGTAATGAGACTAGCAAGTATTGGGGTATTGGTAGGTTGGAAAAGGGTTTTGTGCACAATAGTGAGTTGTTTAAAGTGAATCTGATTCAGAAGCTCTAACCAGCCTAGAAGTTGGTATATATGGAAGAAGCATAGAGAAGTGTAGAGATAAGGTGGGAATAGGCAATAGTGGTTCTGGCTAGTGGGGAGAGAAAGGGTTTTATCCTATAGAGGGAGCCTAGTTTCCTGTTGACAGTTTTTATGGTATTGTTGATATGGTTTCAAAGTTCAGGTTGTTATCAATGGTTACCCCTAGAAGTTTAGTTGTTGGATCGGGAGATATGAGTGTACCATTACTGGATAAGACTGAAAAGTTCATTGGGAGTGGTTTACGGGTAGGAGTGAAGAAGAGGAGTTTGTTTTTTTAGGGGTTCAAGAGGAGGCAGTGTTGTAGAAACCAATTTTCTGTTTTATTGAACATTGAGTTAGAGTCTGTAGTTGAGATTGAGATTTAGCTGAGCAGATTATTGTCGAATCATCTGTGTATTGTACACAGTTAGTTAAAGGAATAGCTAGGTTGAGGTCATTGATAAATATTGAGAAAAGGAGGGGGCCCAACATAGAGCCCTGAGGAACACCTAGGGTAACTGGGAGATGGGATGAGATCTATCTCACCTTCTTTTCTATGAAAGATACATAAGTTATACTTACTTTTCAGCCTTTATATCATATTTTTTGTAATCTGTCTAACTATATGTCTGCCTTTTAATCAAGTCCTTTTTAGTTACTCTTTCAGCTTTTATTCTATTAATCATTTACGACCGTACTTATTATGTAAACATTGTATTCATATGATATGGCCCCCATTGCAGCTATATCTAGGAAATGACTGTGAAATGCTAAAATTAAAATACCATGTCATATGAATTAAGGTGTGCAAAATAGCATTAATTCTACCACTGCTTTTCTGCTTCCCACTCAAGAATTATGACTTCTGTACCCTCTGTTCATTGTAACTAACTCTGAGGTCTCTGTACTTTGAAAGAAGGGGAACATGCTCCAATTTAAGTAGCCCCCTTTGAAGTACTTGTATTCACACTGCTGACTCATATTTTATATGTTATTTTGTGGGATTAGAGCCTATCTGGCTTGTCATTATGATTCTGCTGTATTTGTTCTTCGGGATGAGATCCATTTATGAAACTATCACCTAATTAGCCATGAGGATTTTTTTTGCTGCCTAAGTGAGGATCTGCTGCATCATCTACTGTGTGTGTGTGTGTGTGTGTGTGTGTGTGTGTGTGTGTGTGTGTGTGTGTGTGTGTGTGTGTGTGTGTGTGTGTGTTTGCTCTTGCATACATGCAATGAACGTTACTGGATGAACTGTGCTGACAAGCTCCCCTGTTAGTATGTTCTGTCTGGCAAGTTAGTGCAGAAGATAAAGTCTCCAAGGTGGTACTGCACTAATCCAGGGTTTAGGGTTTGATCCTGTCCACCTTCATTTGCCTACTGTCTTACTCTGAGAAACTTACTTAATCAGTAACCATTTGACAGGTCAGAACTCACTAGAGTGAGTTCCAAAACTCAGTGACTGAATGTCTGAAAGAATGGACTTATATACAAGTCTGAGATGGCATTTCTCTGAGTATTCCCTTTTCTCGAAGGTACAGTAATTCTGGAGTTGGTATATATAAGTTCAGCGGGTGTGGGTGGCTTGCCCATCACATGGGAGTGCACAGGGGCTTGAGCCCCCTTGCAAAAATAAATTTAAAGGAGAATAGGGATTTTTAAGATTTGCTCTTCTCCTATATTTTCATTGTTTTTTATTTTTTTTGGCTTCTTGGCACTCAGCATTTTGCATGTTGATATTTCACAGAGAGCCTGATTAACCAGATGGAGACATGGTGAGGGGAGTACTGGTCATGGGGAGGACTGAACAACAAACAAGTTATGGGGTGTGGCCCAGAGGAGACCCCACATGGACATCAGTCACTTCTGCAGCTAATGTAATGAGCAGGCTTTGTTCCCTGAGTCTCAATGGTTAGGGCTAACTGGCCATGTGACTGTCAGTCACACCAAAAGGTGCTCCATGGTCCCAGTTCAGTAGGCCAGCTGCCAGTGCACTTTAGTTTTGCACAGCCACTGTATCCACTGTCAGACTGAGTGTGCCTTGGATCCTGGGAAATTTTTAAACCATGAGCCCCCAGACTTTCTTGGGGAACCACAGGTAAATGTATATGTTCTAGTGGATTTACCATCCTGATTTAAGAGAATTTGAATGGGCGGCCACGGTGGTGCAGCAGTTAGCGTTGCCGCCTCACAGCAAGAGGCTCTCAGGTTCGATCCTCGGCTGGGGTGCCTTCTGTGTGGAGTCTGCATGTCCTCCCTGTGGTCGCGTGGGTTTCCTCCGGGTGCTTCAGTTTCCTCCCACATCCCAAAGACATGCTGTAGGTGGATTGGACACTCTAAATTGGCCCTAGGTGTGAGTGCGTGCATGTGTGTGCCTTCTGTGGAAGGTTAGGCGCCGGGCTGGCAACTCAACACCGTAGAACTCCACTGTCAGTCACGAGAGGACAGTGATCCGCTGTGGCGACCCCTGACCAGGATAAAGCCAAAAGAAGAAGAAGAAGAAGATTTAAGAGAATTTGAACTGCTGTCACTGTAATCCATCAATGCTCCTGCCCAAACACAGCCACTTGACATTGTATACGTCAAATGTCAGATTGCGATTAAAAAAATGCCCCGCATTGAAGTATTCCAACCTTTACAAATACACACTAGTTGTACAAAGACAGACTAATGACTGTTTAAGTTGATTATGACAGCAGGGTCAGTCATTCTAATCTGCAGACACACCCCTTACCCAGCAATCATTGCCAAATTGTTGACTGTTTACACTTCAGTTAACCAATTGTGAGAAAATGTTAGTAATTTTGGATATGATAATGTAGTTCAGGGTTGTTTCACACAGATCTATAGTGGTCCAAATGTTCCTAATTATTTCCCAACAATGATTGCTAGTCCTTCAAAGACAGACTCTTTAAAACTGATCAAACAACAAGAGGGTGAGGACTTCTTTCATTTAAAATTATAGCTTCAAGTTTGATGTCATCTACAGGTTTGCTCATGTGTACAAGGCTAGGCAGTTTCGTATCATTATGAGAAAATCTAAATAATCAGGGTCCTAAATCTGATCCATGGAGTATAGCCTGCATTATGTCTGCACTAGGCCTAGTTGTAGTTTTCCCAGCCTTCAGGTCTGTTAAAGAGCCAGGCCTTTATCTGGTTCTAATACGAAACACCAATTTCGAAAATCCTGAGAATCAAAAACTGAAAAATAATGCCCAAAATAAAAAGGAGTGAAAAAAATAACTTTAAGTGTTTTGGGGCAAGCCCCCATACCCCCCAAATATATATATATATATATATATATATATATATATATATATATATATATAAACTCCACAGTCACACCAACTCGAAAAAGGGAGAAATCTCCCAAAAGAAGTGAATCTTTGACAGGGCACAATTAAAAATCACACCAGCAACGATTTCTTATGAAAAACAGAGGTTCCTCAGTGTTTTTTTTTCTTCGGGTTCTGACACTTGAGGTATTTCACTTCAGTCATCTGTAAAGGAGCCCTTTTATCTACCTTACAAATATATGACTTACTCCAACTGTAAAAACTTTATTTATTATTAAGTCTGTGTTTGTAGAGTAAAATGCTATTTTGAAAGCTATAAAACAACCACTTTCATCCTTGAACCCACTGCCAAAGTGTTTATCATTTTATAAGTACAGTATACAATAAGTACAAATGTCACATGCATATTGATAATGTCTGTAAGTCATTTAAGGTCTACCTCCAACTTGTCTAACATGTTTCTCCAAGACATCAGACAAACTGCTCAACAAAGCGTAATGTAAAAATACAGCATTGTACTTGAAATGAAGCAGAATGTAGATCAGACCTTATCACAAAAACAGTATTAACATTTGTATTATAAATAAAATGAAAAACCATGCATCCCTTTGTAATCCCTTATGAAAGCTGTACCCCTGGATGGGAAAAAGGATGTTGAGGATGACATTTTATGTCACAGCACAATGCAAAAGTGTTGGATTTGCAAAACTCATGCAGTTAATTAGACTTGCTGGTGACAGAAAGATGCATTCCAGTAAAGCACAGGATGTAGTATTATAGTTTAATGGCAAGAGGGCAAGAGGGCATGGGGATGAATGTATTTGTTTATTTATATACTTACAGAAGCTGTGTCAGGGATGGTAATTGTGCAGACAAAGTTATAATTCTGAGTTGTTCTCCCAGGGTACCTCTTGTCTTCTAACCCCCCAATGCATAAAACTAATTATTCTTTAGAGACATTATGGAGCCTTTTATTGGTACTTAGCCAAGTTACATGACATCTTTTTCCCACTGAAGCTCGGCGGGAAGAGAGCACTCTATCGGCCTCTTTAAACTTTGTCACAAAGTTGTGTTATGTAACAGCTGTGATGGGTCACTTCAGATTTGTAGAACTGCTAATGAAGAGGAAACTGTATTTAACAGGAAGTCCGTGAGTCAGAGCTATTATTGGAAATCATTACAGTACTCTGTAGTGTGGGGGTGTACTGTTGTTGAAAGTCACATACCCCATCAGGCCTCAAATCTCTGCATTTGTTTACCATTTCAGTCTCATTAAACTGTTTTGAATGGCAACTTAAGGCATGGCTGCTGTATCTATTAGGCTCAGTAGTTTATGATACTCTCTCAGTGAAAAAATTGTATTGAGAAAGAAATCACGGATACTCAGATATGAGACAGTTTCAAACAAATAATGGGACTCTAGGGATTATATAGGGTCTTCTGTGCTTTTCAAAAAAGTCAGAAGCAGCCTAAAAGTGACAGGCTACAAAGAACATGGCACCTGGCCCACTTTTATTCTACACATGGAATTCTTACATTTTTTATTGCCTCCATTGTTTACCATGAAAGAAAAAAGAGGGAATTGTGAGACAGCAACGTGAATGGAGCCTTGTTATACAGTCTCTAGTAAAACCGGCATAGATTGTGGTCACATGCTTCGAAGTCCTAAAATCACAGTTCTCAGAAATGCATGTACCAACCTAGATGGAAAAATTATTATACTGCAGAAGTACTTCCACAAGGTTAGAACAGAGCTCAAAAACTCTAAAATGTACTCAGCATTTTAATAAATGGCTGCAAAAAGAATCCTGAATGCACAATTTATACAGCTGATGAAAATGCACAAGCTATTTTATACAGCTAACAAAACTTAAGTTGTTGTTTTAAAGACTTACAAACTCTAAGAGCCTTCTGTGGACCTAATTCTGTTCTAGCATAACAGTTGTCTAACATACTGGGCTTTTTTTTTTTTGAATGTCTGTTCTGTTAGTATATACACCCTTCAATGCTGCTGAAAATAAATAATTAAAATAAGAAAATGTTTCTCCAAGTGTTTGCAGTGTGGGACTGGTATTTTTGTAGTTTATATTCTTTAAATGATAGATACATTACAAAACTACTGTTCCCAGGCTCTACTATATTTTGCTTCCGCAGAAAACCCATTGAAACATTTTGACCCGGTGGGAGTTGACATAGTCACCTGTCAAATTTCTTCCCTTTTACTCATTTATTGCAGCTGCTAAATTCAGCTGTTTCTGAAAGAAGTCCTTGTTATTTCTTTTTGGACAATGTTAGTTCCTTATATGTACAAAGAATCAAAGAATCAGTTCTAGGAATATATTTTTTTCACATTTTTTCTTCTCCTTATAACACGTTTTTGTCAGTATCTGCACAATGACATATAGTCATTACAGATGCATTTTTTCACAGCCGTGTTTATGGTTTGGGCAGTAGGTAACTTTTAAGGCAAAGCTTGTATATCTGGTTGAATTTTGTATTATAAATGGTATGTAGCAAAGATGTAGCATCATTATACCATCAGGATGCATAGTAAAGAATTAAGGTTCACAAATCAAATAAATCCAAATATTATTTTATCCTGTAAGAGGCTACATTGTGCGCACTCATCACAATTTTTATCAGTCTGTTTTAAGTCACCATTTAATGACATCATCAAGCCAAACAAAATTCTCATGTTTTTGCAGCACACAATACATGTAATCTTATGTGTGTGTGTATATGTATATATGTATATATATATATATATATATATATATATATATATATTTTTTTTTTTTTTTTTACAATGAGGCAACCCAAGTACTATCATAGTATCATAGAGGAAGACTGACAATTATAGCCCCCATGTTTCAGTTCCTTTTGGCAGTCAAAATGCTGTTTAATATGCCTATTATTTATGTCTTAGTTATATCTTCAGGCTTTCATTATGATGATTCCTTGAATATTTGCACAAGACTACAATCCATTTTTATATTCCAAAAACCATCCTGAAAATTGGTAGTCTGTGGAAGTCATTTCTCACAATGATGCAATGTACACAATCCTTTGCTTTAAAAACAGATTTTCCACTCATCCGGAGATGGGATTGCCCACAGAATTCTGTATGAAATTTCTTATTAACAATTTTATATTGACTTTCAGTCATTCTCACCATGTAACACCATCACTACATATCATTCTTAACTTCATCTCGACCCGACAGGTTGATATACATCCTTATTAGCCGGTACACTTGCCTGGCACATTTATCTTTGAGTAAACATACTATGTATGCAGATCTGGTACTCTGAATCACCTATAATAATATAGGAGCCTGAGCTTATCACACAGTATTCTCAGAGAATAACCAGCCCCTAATCAGTGAGACATTAACTGCCTGAATTTAGTAAAACATAGAATCAGGATTTTGTGCCATTGCCATCGCAATATATTACAATAACCTAGGCACCATGTTTGTTTTAATGATGCATATTTCTAGCTGTGAAACTTGATTTTTACACATATCTTCATCTAGTGGTAACTTGTGACTGCACCTTATGTTTAACAGGAGATTTTGTCTGTGTGCCTAGTTACTTGTGTACCCACTCATTTAATTTGTGAACAAGTCTGCTGAAACCCTGACTGTTTCAGTTCTTCAGCTGAAAATGCTGTGGATAAACATTAGAATCTAATAGGCTCATAGGTTCATAGGTTGGTACTAGGCTATTGGCCCTAGGGCCTATACAAGCCTAGTCATAGCAATTCCCTGGATATTTCTTCCCGCAGTATTTACTTCTCTGGTCCCCTGTCTAGCAGGGTGACTGACATGATCCACGTGGTGAATTTCCTATCTCCCATCCAATCATCAAGGTTCCTTTTGAAGAGGGCTTGACATGTATGAGCAGTCTATTCCAGAGTATGGGGAGTCTCTGGGTTAGAAACCTATCCCTCCAGCATGTTTTGTTCATTGTGATGACAAGGTTTAGATCCCTGGTGCATGTGACTTTGAGGGATTGGGATTTCTTTAAGTGGAGCATGTCCAAAAGCTCAGGGTTTGACATGGCCTTGTATGTTAAGCAGAGATCACCTCTGAGTAGACGATATGCCACAGTGTATAGCTGGAGTTTGTTCAGACGGTCGGTATATGGCATCTGCTTTAGGCCTGTGATTCTTTTAGTGAGGTATTTCTATGGCCTTTCCAGCTGTTGCAGATGTCTTGTGAGGTATATACCAAATGGGGCATTATACTCTATAATGGGTCTAATGAGGGATGAGTACAGTGGGACAATTACCTCCTCTTTTCTGGATGAAAAGCCCTTAGTGATGAGGTGTGCCACATAGAAGGATTTCCTGACTGTTGTGGCGATGTGGTTATCGAAAGTGAGACCACTGTCCACCTGTGTCCCTAAGTCTCTCATGACACTTTCGATGTTTAGTGTACTGCCACCTATGCGGTAATTCATGGGTACATGTTTTTTTCCAAAGGGGATAACTATACATTTCTTGGCATTAAGCTTGAGCCCATAAATATCAAAATTAATCTTATAGCTAGTAAACACAGAATCCCTATTGGAACCAAGCTATCTGAAAACTTTGAGTTCTATGCATATGCCAGGATATGATATAATTTCCTCAGGGAATTGCAGTTGCCTCTCCCTACCATGCAAATGACCTGACTGCTTGCTATAAGTAAAACATGGAAGAGCATTACTTAATATCTTGGTAAGCAGCTTCAGATCTGGGTTTATTACTGTAATAAGCCGGTAACTAGGCACTTATGGTAAGGGCATACCAAACTTTGAATCAGATCTGTATGTGACTCACATAAAGATGGATGAAAAGCCCTTTCTGAAACCCCTTCTTGCTCTCCCAATGCTTCTCTAGTCCACTGTTCTATGTTGCCTACCTGTAATAAAGATTTCTTCCAAAATAAATAAATAAATAAATAAATGTTTGGAATCTCCATATATTTTTTTTAGATCTCAAATGTTGTTTGTTTGTTCTCCATATCTGATCTTGGCTTAAACACACTAAAGAACTCTGTACAAGTTTATCGTACCTACAGTTTAAACAATGTACTATAACTCATTTTACTATTGATATATATATTGACATATATTGTATGTTTTGTCACTGCTGATGCTTGGAGCTTTTCTCCCCGGGCCTCTACTGAAAATGGACATATATCCAGTTAGACTAGCCCGGTCAACAAATGTAAAATAAAAATAAATAAATAAAATATAAGTCGAACAAGTAACCCATTGTGGGAAGCAACTGATCCTTATAGAATTTACAAAGTTAACAATCAGTCTGTTAGGACCAGATGCCCCAATCGTTACATAAAACTTTTCACCACATCCAAACCATTTTACTGTGCTTCTTTAAACATCGGTGGTGTATTGACTTTGGTGGAAAGCAAATGGTCAAATTTAGCTTTTCCTCTGCATTACATCGAACTTGCTTTGTCGATGTGTTTGGAATAAACTTAAAATGGATCATCTGTATGTGTTTTTGAATATGTTTGTTTGTGTTTGAATAGTTATGTGTGTGAATGTATGTGGTTCTGTAAAACGGAGCACATTGGAAAGTTGCTGTCTGTTTGTGCAAGATCGCTAAAAGTGGGGTATATATAGGCAGCTAAGAATACGTCAGTCAGGGAGTTACATGGAGAAGGAACCACAAAGTAAACACCTTTACACGTCTATCTAAACAGGTGTACAGTATCAAGCACTTGTGCAGTAACATGGCCTTGATAATACAATCAATAGATTTCTGCACTCCCCACTCAAATTATTTTAGTTAATGGTTTGCACAAGAAATCCCCCTCAGTTAAATAAGAGACCTTGGTGACAATAACAACTAATTCTGGATTTGGCAATGGACCCCTTTTATTCTGAGTGACTCAGCTCACTCTTATGCTTGGTATCTTGATGTGAGATTATGGTACCCATTAAGAATCTTTCCTCAGTCAGCCTTATTTGATTTTATTTTTCTAATACCAAGATTCCTAACCTTAATACCATATATAAATGTGGTCAGAACCCAGAATGTTCCTAAATGTACAGAGTTATACTGTACATAGTGCAATGATGCTTCATTAAGAAATACACACTTAATATGTCTGACCCTGTGCTCCTGAAAAACAAGGTTTGTTTAGCCTCCACCTGTAAGGTTTCTTGAGTGGGCAGGGCATGTTGCAAACAATAGTAGAGAACAGTCGGGATGTATACGTTAGGTGGCAGTGAAATACCTAATAGCTGTTATTAACAAAAAAGGATTCTGGCCTATACAGTCAGTAATGTACTCTAGAGAAAAGGTGATTTTGGACAGTTCACCAAACCACAATGACTGAATAAGGTCTTTATGACAATGAGGTCATTGAACTGTGTTTGGATAATATGTTTTTTGTGTGAGGAGAGGATTTCTATATATAGAAATCTCTCTGATCAGTATTAGCAAAAAACTACGAGCACTCATAAAATCGTCTAAGGCCAGCTTCGAGAGAAAAATTGCACAGGACACTAAGGATAATCACAAGGCTTTCTTTAGTTATGTTAGGAACCTGGGTGGGAATTCCCAGATATGCTCAGAATTAGTCCAAATTGACAAAAAATACACCGAACCCACAGACATTGCCAACATCCTAGCTGACAGGTTCAGCACAAGCTTCTCCCCTCCCCACCAAAAGAGCAATTATCTAGCCCAGCACTGTGCCGCCCCTGACATCTCAGATGCTCAGGTAAGAGCCGCCCTCTCCAAAGCAAAAAACACAGCATCAATGGGACCAGATGGTGTCCCGGGCTGCGTCCTACATGAATTCCAAGAACAGCTAAACCCAAACATAAAACTACTGTTCAATCTCAGCCTTACTACAGGATATGTACCCAAAGAGTGGCGTACAGCAACAGTGGTCCCTCTCCACAAAGGTGGTGCCTCAACGGATCCTGGAAACTATCGCCCCATAAGCCTGACTAGCTTGGTCTGCAAAGCTATGGAAAGGATCATCATGGACCTCATAAATAAAGATATTGGGGACCTACAGAAACTAGATCCTACCCAGTTTGGCTTTGTTAAGGGCAGATCCTGCCTCTTAAACCTGGTCAATTTCTTTGAAACAGTCACCAAGGCCACTGACGAGGGGAAGGTGGTCCACACAGCCTACCTGGACCTCGCAAAAGCCTTCGATACAATACCCCACTCGGGCATTATAGATAAGCTCACCAGCTTAAATATAAACCCCTATGTCACTAGATGGGTTGCAAACTGACTCAAGGACAGAACCCACATGGTTAGAATTGTTGGAGCCATGTCAGACTCCAAACCAGTTACAAGTGGCATCCCACAAGGCTCAGTCCTGGGACCTCTCTTGTTCGGTATATATTTCTCGGAGGTACAGGCCAACACAGAAGGATTGTGGCTGACCAAGTTCGCAGATGACTGCAAACTGGGCGCCATAATCGACTCTCCAGCCGACACAAGCATCCTCCAAAAGGGCCTCATAGAAACAGACAACTGGTGCCAGAGCCATGGCCTCAAGCTATATGCCAAAAAGCGTATAGTCATCCCCTTTGGCAAAAACAAAGTGCCCACAAATTACCACATAGGTGGTAATCCATTAAGTACGGAAGAAGTAATTAGGGACCTGGGGACCCAAGTTGATAGCAATCTCTCATTTGAAAACCACGTGGCCAAAGTGGTTAGAAAAACATTTTATATAGCCCACCTAATCATGAAGGGATTCACATCTAGATCAGGGGAGGTCATCATGCCTCTTTACTCATCCCTCATCAGGCCCAAAATTGAGTACAATGCCCCTTTTGGGATGTACCTTACCAGACACCTGCAGCAACTGGAAAGACCCCGAAAGTACCTCACCAAGAGAATCAAAGGGCTCAAACGCCATATGCTGCCCGGTTAAAGAAACTCCAGCTCTACTCAGTGGCATACCGCCTGCTCAGAGGCGATCTGTGCCTGACGTATAAAGCCATGTCCAACCCGGAATTAATGGACATGCTGCACCTCAGAAAATCCAAATCTCATCAAGCTATGCACTCGAGAAACTTGAACCTCAGCACTGAAATAAATAGGACATGCTGGAGGGACAGATTCATAACCCAGAGGATCCCTTCACTCTGGAATAAAATCCCAGTCCAGGTTAGGCAGAGTCCCTCATTGACTCTCTTCAAGAGGAATTTTGATGAGTGGATGGGAGATTGTAGGTTTACCCCCGGGTATCACTTCTGTGTCACTGTTAGACAGAGGCACAGTATACTAACCTCGAAAAAGGGCATAGCAAAATTAATTTAAAATGGGTGGCGAAAGCCAAACACACTCTGGCTAGGCTTATAAATGCCCTAGGGCAGATAGCCTAGTATGAACCTATGAACCTATATATATATATATATATATATATATATATATATATATATATATATATATATATATATCTGTGTTTACATAAATGGGTCTCTGTCATTTGACTGTTTGCTTAGTGGATTGCAATCCCAAATGGCCAAATCCATTTAATTGAAAACTCATTTCACAGAAAAGTGTAGGTCTGTAGAAACTATATGATGGTGTCATTTCTTATCATATGAGTTACTAGGAATGTGAGTTTAGCAGAGTGCATGTGGATTTCAATGGTTAGCATCATGTTGGACCGACAATTTTGTAGATGTTTGCGTTTGTGCTCCATCACTGATTCACTGTTTTTTTTTAGTTTTTTTTTTTGCCCAACCTTTAAATGTGAAAAAATAAATAAAACTGGCCTAGCTCATGTTTTAAAATTAAATTAAAAACATCACTCACCAAATGTATGTTTAATGCTTTGGGCCCCATTTTGATCTGATGTTATGCTGTAAGTGGTAAATGAAACAGTCTATTGATAAAGATATATGACTCCCTGAGGAAAATGGTACCCCACCTCCCAGGTTAATATATCACTTGGGCTCCCCTTTGCTCTCTCTGTGCCTCTGTTGATTAATTCATGCATTCATATCAGTACAGCATGAACAGCTGGGATCAGAGTCACTGTTGTGCTCTGAAACCAAATCCACACTTATTTCATTCCCCACAGTTTTCTGCTGACAACCAGAATACAGATGACATCACAGTAGCACTGAATTATAACCCTGCATTTGCAATCCTTGATAGATCATTTGCACCAGGATCCCTGCCCATCTGCAGTCCCTTGCCTTTTCCTACAGAGTGTGATGTCATTTCCTTATAGGTGTCATACCAAACACCTCAGCTGCTGCGGTTCAACATCATTGAGTGATACAACAAGGGGTCTGCCATTTGTGTGGAGCATTGAACATTGCTTATTTATACAGAAATCTGCATTACTATACTGAATACAAGTCTGCCTTTTCAGTGTGTTAGAAGTGAGTTGGTAAACAATGTCTTTACTGAACTGCACTGCTGTGATGGCCAGTGAGTGACAGAATCAAGAGATATTTGGTGGCTCCTAATGTAATTGGTGCGGCTGTAAATGTAGGTGGCTATTGTCCATCTACTACTCATTAACTGTTTGTGGTTTGTAAAAAGGGCTGTTGGTCAGTTCAGTGTAGTGTTTCTTTTTTTTTAGGATTAATTATTCTTGTGTTACTGGCATATAAAACACAATAGAAGTGTTAAAAACAACTACAACACATGGAAGTGACATTACCATAATAAAGATTAAATGTGTTTACTGGCTGGAGCTCTGCTTCACAGATCCCATATTCAGTCCTGTCCTGCAATGTCTGCCTCTGGTGTTTTTTTGCATGTTCTGTCTGTGCCTGTCTGCTCTCTCTCAGTGCTTCAGTTTTGTTCTGCCTTTCAAATAACGTGTGTGTGTGTGTGTGTGTGTGTGTGTGTGTGTGTGTGTGTGTGTGTGTGTGTGTGTGTGTGTGTGTGTGTGCGTGTCTGAGCTTATCTTATGTAGTTGTAGTATTACAGAAAGTTTTTTTAAGGTAAGGTGTAGGGTTAGGGATAGGGAAAGGGTTATGGTTATACTTACAATACATTACTATGGTGGTACAAGGGGGCTTGAACTGGATTATAATATGAAGTGTATTAGCATGTAAAAAAGTTCACTTAGACAAGATGGCTGAGAAGGCAGCATTGGACAAACTGAACTCAGTTCCTTTGTTGAAAGTCATATAAGTAACAAAATAACATGTTTTTTTCTTTTTTTTTTTTTTTGCTGCATGATAGATGACTTGCATCATAGTTTCTTTACCTTGAATACTCACTGCACATTGTAAAGAGTTTTTTTTTACTTAGGTTATAGTATTCTGTCACCAAGATCATAGAGTATTAGAGAAAGAATAACTATTGTTCTTATTTAGTTGCTTTACACAGAGTATTAGAGTAAGAATAACTATTGTTCTTATTTATTTGTTTTACACAGAGTATTAGAGAAAGAATAACTATTGCTCTTATTTGTTTTACACAGAGTATTAGGGAAAGAATGACTATTGTTCTTATTTATTACTTTTAACATTAGTACTCTCTCTCTGTTACATTGACTTTGGAGTGAGAATAATAAAAGAGGTAAAAGGAAAAGGTGTCCCCCACGGGGATGTAAAGGGCTTGCCTGCCAGTAAAACTATTTTATTTAATGTTAGTGTTGTATGCTTTTACACAAAACTCATTTTACTTCAAGTACTACTTGAACGAGCCTTTGCTTATTCAGTCATGTAATTTAATGTGTCTGGGACTGGGGAAATGTGTTTTGGGACTTGGGAGTTGATGAATTATAGGAAACCCCATTAGAATTTACACATATGCCACCCTTTATCATCTTGGCAGCACGCCAGACTTATTTACACAAGTATGCTTAAATACAGTACACTACATTCTGATGATTTTAGGCAAATGCAGGATAATTCTGACATAGGTAAATGGCTTAAATATGGGTTAAAGTTATAGTTTGTCTTTCAGGAATGCCCATAAAGGCATCTGTTTTTTTAGACACATTAAAATGAATAGAGTTTAAGGCACTGATGGATTTAATGTTGGGTCCTTGCAAAATTGAGAAGCATAGAACATACAGAACTGCTCCTAACATGGTATTTTGGGAGCTGCTTTTTTTTTATTTAGTTTTTTTTTAAGATCAAACATGCAGTCTTCCAAAATTGTGGAAGACAAAATTATTAATGTTTTTGCCTACAAGTAAAGGGCAGTGTTGAAAACAAAGTAGATGGAAACTTGGTTTATAAAAAGAGTAGGCAAACACAGGCTCTGTTACAGAGATTTATTTACAAATATGTACATACTTAACCTAATAGGTATTTTATTTTGACAGTAAACAAAGTTAAACCCAGATTTTCTTTTTTAATAGGAAACATAAAAGTCAAGAAATTTGAAACTGTAATTTGGGTAGGTTGCCAAAAACATTTATTCACACACGTTGAGCATAAAGAAATGAGCGTCACATTCTTTTGGAGTTACTCAGAAGAAAAAAATCACTATAATTGTAATGCATTTAATTCTCAGACACAGCAAAGACATTGCAATTGCCTAAACCCTGTGAACCATGTTACGTCATCCCTTGCTCTTTTCTTATTTGTTAGCGATGAATGCAATTATTGTCTAATCAGATTATGCATTGCAGAACATAAAGATGACAGCTGTAATATATTGACTCCTTAACTCATTTTTATTTTTATGTAGAAATTGCAGTTTTGCATTTTTGATGAAGTTGCCCTTTCGATTCATCTTCTATGTGTTGAAGAGACTTTTTTTGTGCTGTTTATTTCCTGGTGTTCAGCAATATTTTGTATTCAGTAATTAATGAGTCAGTTGAAGACTGAATTTACACTGAAGAGGAAACTGGCTAGAAGTTTTTACATAATGGTGATGCGCTTGCCTGCATTTTCCTGATGACTATGGAAACGGTATTCTCCTAGCACAAGTTATAAAGTGAACATCTACTTTTATGTGTTTACCTCTTTGTTTGTTTGTCTGTCAGTCTGTCTGTTTTTGGGGTTGTTGACTGGCCTATTGGTTGTGCATCTCCACCTGTATGTCAGATGAGGTATTGCAGACAGGCTTCCTGTCTGCAATACCAAGTCTGACATACAGATGGAGCAGCTGCACCTGAGGACTTCATCCAGACTCTGGCCCATTTATCAGCACTATAATAAGAAAAGGTAATAAGATTTACTAAAATAGAATGTTAGTGAATCTCATTACGTTGTTTGCCTGTAGTGGGCTGCACTCAGGTCAATACTTTGGCATTGTGAGATACAGAACAGGGGAAATCTAATTCTCCTGTCATCTGGGGGCTGGCTTTATTTCAGTTGTCAGTGTAGCAAGAGTGGGATAACAGAGGCTGCTTTCTCTTACTAGGCCATGTTTATGGAATCTGTCCCGATATTTAACAACCAGGAGTGTCTTTCAGTCATTTTCAAGAAATCAAGCAGCTTGTAAGTACTTTGCACTTTCTGAGGTAAAGCTTTCCAGGTGTTAGTGGCTATTTTAGTAAATACTTTCTCACCTGCCAGTTTGTAAGCTGGCCTTTGCCATTCAGAGCCATCCTGACTTCTTAGATTGTATCTGGAAGGTCTTATAAACAGCTTGTTTCTCAGTAATAGTCGGTAGTTATCATTTAACAGTTTGCACATTAAATTGTCAGAGACCTGGCCCTGACATCAACAGACAGCCATTTAACTTTTTGCATACTACATCAGTATGATATTGCTTGTTAAAGGGTAGATGGATAACCCCTTATTTCATATTCTCTGCAGTGACTGTAATATTGTAGTTGGGGGGACGGGCAGAAGCAGGTTTACTCCAACTGCAAGTCTTACAATTCTCTGCAGTTTGTTGCAGACCTGCATTATGGGGTAACTGTAATGCTATAATTGACAGGCCGGACAGAAGTACATTTACTCCAACTACATGTCTTGCCTCTATGGTTAGTAAATGTGATATTTTTCATGAAATCTTTCATCTGGTTCAATACCTTGCTAGCTTGCAGTTCTGTGTGATTGTTAATGGAAAGGGCTTGTTCCAGTGTTACACCTAGGTATTTTGATGACTAGCAACTGAAACTTCTGTACTTCCATAATTCTTAATTGATAATGGGGTAGCACTGGTCATGTGTATTGTGTCTCAAGCATCATGGCTGTAGATTTCGGAATATTTATGGAAAATTAGGTGTTATAGATAACAATTTCCACACTGCACCAAAGTCTTTTTGTAAGACTAGATGTTTAATAGGGGACATGCATGCCTGCACACTTACAAGTGACAAATTGTCTGTATATAGAATACTGAGATGGGGGGATTGCAGAGCAGGTCATTCATGAACAGCGAGAATAACAATAGCCCAAGTACTGACACTTATGGTACCCTGTTTGAGACAGTACAAATATTCAAGTAGTGTAGTACTTATATAGAAAAACAATATTGCTTTTTTTTTTTTTTTTTTTTTTTTTTTTAGGCAAGCTATGATGCACATTTTCAAATGCACATTTGAGGTCAAAAAGTATAACTACTGTTACGATACCTTTTCCATGTTAATGTGTATTTGGTCTACCAGGACTATCAGGTAGTAAATTGTCGTGAAGGTGCTGTATTTGGATCTGA
The DNA here is from genome assembly GCF_019279795.1 of Protopterus annectens. Classification (NCBI taxonomy): domain Eukaryota; kingdom Metazoa; phylum Chordata; order Ceratodontiformes; family Protopteridae; genus Protopterus; species Protopterus annectens. Next base: position 608,019,716 of record NC_056736.1, on the reverse strand, counting down.
ACTTATATTGTTTGTCAGGAAACATATCATATTTGATGATGTAGTCTTGGTTGTGCTTGTAAACTATTTTTCAAGAATTTTTGCAAGTGGACAAAAAATTGCAATGGGTTTGCACTTATTTGTAAATTTCATAGGTTCATGGGTATATACTCAGCTAGCAACCACCAGGACCTTTATAAGACAGCCATTTGGTATGAGAAACTTTTGTTAGTAGCATAATAAGTGGATATTTAAAAGTAGGAAGTATATTTTGGTAGTTAATATTAGACTGAATATTTGTACAAGGGGATTTGATGAGACAGATTTATTAAAATGGGGCAAAATAGAGTGAGTGTAATGAAAATTTGGGTTACAGCTGAAGTACACCAAGTAATGTTTTCATTTAAGATTTACTGACTGTTCTAAAGAAAAAAATGTGGATACCCTAGGTATTGGTACAGAGGTAGGGTAGGCATTGGTGTGACAGTATTAAATAATCCACTTGTTAGCGGTTTGGTAGAAATGAAATCCTTTAACTTGTTTAGGTCACCTGTAATGTGCCAGGATTTGCTTGGTGGTTTAGGAAATGTGTTATTGGTACTGTGTTGCTTAACAGTGTCCATGCTGGTTTGTATTGCATCATGATGGAACTTCCTTGTTCAGTCCGAAAATAGGAGGTCCATGTGGCAACAGGTGCACCTCCTCCTCCAATCAAGCAACCATTGCAAGTCTGCAGACAGCCTAGGGGTAGGCCGCTCTCCAACACTGAACTCTAACCAGCAGGGAGAATGGCTTGGCCATTGTGGTTTCCCAACAGGAACAAATGAGCCATAAGTCTGTCACCTAGGCCAGGGGTGCTTGGCTCCCACACTTAGAGACCAAGCTTGACAGCTGAGTGCAGGAAATGAGCCCGAGGTTGGTGGAATAAAAACAATAAACAATTCCTCCCAATTTTAAAGTCACTGCTGAAATAAGGACACTGAAGGAAAGCATTTGAGTGCCGTTTAGTATGCCTAACGTGTCCACTGTTAGTTGTCCCAGAGGAAAAGGCTTTAAGGATTATAATTTCTCATAAAACCAAGCTGGATTAGCTAGACAGACAAGAGTCAGGTTTGTAATGTAAACATAGATTACAGGATAAATTTGAATCTCAGTTCCTCCAATGTGTATAAAGTACTACGTGTGTGTGTGTGTGTGTGTGTGTGTGTGTGTGTGTGTGTGTGTGTGTGTGTGTGTGTGTGTGTGTGTGCAGTGCCTGCGCACATGTGCAACACTGAGAGTGGCACAGCAATAACTGAATGTGCAACATGTGAAATTGTATTTTATGTCAAGGCCAGCTGACATGTGATGTTCACTGTTTTGTTGTATATAGCAATCATCATCATCATATACATGGGGAGTTGATATAATGGTTAAGGAGTTTACCTTATACTCATAAAGTACAGGGTTTGATTCTTGGGAAATATGGCTATGCTTATAAAAAGCTCTCCAGGGGTCATTAGCCTAGTAATCACCAATGAACACTGAACAATGAAGATGAACACTTCAACCAGTAGCAACCTTCTTGAAGAATCAGATGAGCTTTATCAACCTTGTCCTTTACAAAAGTGTATGAAAATGTCCTTAAAAACTGCAACTGACAAACATGAGGCAGAAAGATCTGAAGTGTGCTCCCACAAGCTTGTCAACCATTCCTTAAGCATCTGTGTATCCCTGCACATTCATACTGACTCTGTGTTCCTTATCTCCTATATGACCTGTTTTTGTCTGCATTTGATTAGATAAACTAGTTTCTCAAAAGAGGATATAATCCCTTTCCCATTCCTTAAAAAAGTCTATTTTATGAAAGTGTTAAGTTGTTAGTAGTATATTGCATCTTAGATGATTGCAAGGTTTTGTGTTATTTAAGACTGTTTTCTGTTCTGGTCACTGTTTTATTACATACAGAAAATATCCATCACTCTAACTTTTAATGATTTAACCATTGAGACAAAAAGGTAATTCTAACTCTGAAGAACTTTGAATGTCTAATTGCTGACAAAAAGCAAAAAGTGATTGCTTCATACAGAGTCCATGAGCTAGAGTCACGAATAATGAAGAAAACTTGATGCCTTTTGATTTTAGAAAATAAGTGTGTGTGTGTGTGTGGGGGGGGGGGGGGGGGGTGCAGGAACCCTTTGTTATCTCGGCAGTCCTGTGGATTAATTGTTGCCAAATTTCATCACTTGACCACTCAAACATTACATTGCAACTTGTAATTTGGCTGTTTATCCTAGAAAAAAACATACAAGTTTGCAGCTGGTGCTTTTATTCTTGCCTGAGCAATGGATGGCTTGGGATCTACTGTTTTGTGCATGCTCTTGATTATAAAATTGGATGATGTGTTTTGGCACAGCACTGGGAGACAACCCACTGTTTAAGCAATGCAGTCATAGAGTTGCCCTCCACACCTTCTTGAAGACTAAAGAACCTACTTTTTTTTTTTTTTGCATCTGCCATTATTTTCTAGTTCCCTCAGTTTTTGTAGCAGAACGATATTTTGATTTAAAAGGAATTGTACACAGGTTATGGTATGAGCGAGCACCTTTCTGTGTCAGTAACACACGCATCTAAAGCATTCAGCATCACTACTGATTCCAGTACAATGACCATCAGTTCAGAAGTGTGCTGGTTTCTGCTCAACTACCAAAGTCCTGGGGTGCAGTTTTTGATTTCCACCATTACCTTGTTTAGTCCTGGGGTGCAGTTTTTGATTTCCACCATTACCTTGTTTAGTCCTGGGGTGCAGTTTTTGATTTCCACCATTACCTTGTTTAGTCCTGGGGTGCAGTTTTTGATTTCCACCATTACCTTGTTTAGTCCTGGGGTGCAGTTTTTGATTTCCACCATTACCTTGTTTAGTCCTGGGGTGCAGTTTTTGATTTCCACCATTACCTTGTTTAGTCCTGGGGTGCAGTTTTTGATTTCCACCATTACCTTGTTTAGTCCTGGGGTGCAGTTTTTGATTTCCACCATTACCTTGTTTAGTTTTGTCAGTTTCTTAATCACATACTCACCGTCTGAATCCTGGGTATTAGATTCATAAGCAGGATACTGTGGACTCACTTCCAGAATTTTCTCTTTCCCTTGCTCACTGCTTACATACTTTGGAATTTTAAGAGACGCATTAACCTTTATTGCTTTAAGTTCAGAGATGTCAGCCATGCAGGGAGTCTTTCATTTAGACATGCAGATACATACAGAATGCTCTCAACACTTAAATGGATGGAAAGCTACTATTTAATTATTTAATCCAGAAGAATGAGTCACTGAATAAAACTTCAACTACTGCTGAGGTTGTGTTTGCCTGAAAATATGCTGCACAGGGCTCCTTCAGAAATCAAATAACATGCCTGCTGTTTAGATAACTTTTTCAATCTAATAATAATAAACCCATTTATTAACCAAGTAGGCCCACAATTCCTTTTTAGGGGGGATCTAGGAGCCATATCTGGTTAAGTGAGTTAGTCAAGGTTACACAATAAGCACATGAGGGCTAAAGGAATCAAACCCAGAACCTCAGGAACTAGAGCTCACAGTCTTAACCTTCTGTACTGACAGTTAGACATCTTTTTATATAAAAATATGTTTAGACTTAGCCTGAAAATGAGAATATTTTTCCTTTAAATGTTCTTTTTCTGTGACGTTATATGCAACATTATTTAAGGCCACTGGACAAAATGCTTTATATCATAGATTACAAATGTACCTTAGACAGAGTCGTGTCTGAAATTAATGCTCGTTATTGCAAATAAAAAGAAAACAAAAACTAAGTCAGTGAAAAGGAAGTAAATTCACAAACATGCTGATACACACTCTCAGTTCTTGACAAAATTTAATTTTTGGAACCTGCGCTGTCATCCTTAGCAAGAAGTTACAAGAAAAAGATGCACAGCAGCAGCAAAAGGCCCGAGAACGGTACGGTAATCAGGAACAAAAATCAGTCAGTTTGGTAAACACCACCAAAACAAGTTACAACATATAGGTTCATGTACACTCACTAGGCTGTTGATCTGTCAAGATCTTAAGAAGCCCAGACTGACATTCCCATGATAGTTTATATCATTCATTCATTCTCCTAGAGTTCATAGTTCAGTACTAGGCTAACTGCCCTTGTGGGCCATTTTTAAGCCTAGCCAATTACCCCCAAGTGAGACTCAAACCCCTGCACCTTGTGTCTGTAAAGTAAACACCTTAACCATTATGCCACCCCCCCCAAACATTTACAAAGCATCGCAGGTGTTGAAACCTGGATCATGCACACTATATTCATGGGACTTACCACTAAGCCATCCGAGGTGTATACTATATGCCAGTTCCAAATCATGGTAAAGCTAAAGCCTGCTCCAGGCTCACTCTGTGAAAACAAGGCTGGACACACATGCTTATGTGGATGCACACACACACACACACACACACACACACACACACACACACACACACACACACACACACACACACACACAGACACACACACACACACACACACACGCACGCACACGCGTGCACACACAAACACACACACATCTACCTATGAACTATTTTATTGGTGCTAGTTTAACTGCAACATGTGTTTGGAATGTGGGTAATTACCAGCATGCCAAAGAAAGCCAAAAAGACACAGGCAAGACATGCACACTGCAGAAAAGCAACTTCATATCCTGGTGCGGAATTGTACCTAAGAACCCAGCGCTATGATACTGCCCCAATGGACTACCAAGTTCTAGCATTTATTATTGTGGCTTTAGATTGGTAATATCAAATTATTTTAGTCTAGCAGAATGTGTTTCTCAGGCACTGGTAGTTAAAACAGTGCAATGTTACACATTAGAAGATCTGTATCCTTTGAAAGTTCTTAGCTGTCATTGAAAGCCATTACTATGCAATGGCTGTAAACTTCTTCCTGTTTTCGCCATTATCATCCTGTTTACGCCAAGCTCTGACTGCATAACAATGACATGATTTACCATTATCATCCTGTTTATGCCAAGCTCTGACTGCACAATAATGACATGATTTACAATTATCATCCCGTTTACGCCAAGCTCTGACTGCATAATAACGACATGATTTACCATTATCATCCCGTTTACGCCAAGCACTGACTGCATAAAAATGTCATGTTTTTACCATTATCATCACGTTTACGCCAAGGTCTGACTGAATAATAATGTCATGTTTTTACCATTATCATCTTGTTTACGCCAAGCTCTGACTGCACAATAATGACATGTTTTTACCATTATCATCCCGTTTACACCAAGCTCTGACTGCATAATAATGACATGTTTTTACCATTATAATCCTGTTTACACCAAGCTCTGACTGACTGCATAATAATGACATGTTTTTACCATTATCATCCTGTTTACACCAAGCTCTGACTGAATAATAATGACATGTTTTTACCATTATCATCCTGTTTACACCAAGCTCTGACTGCATAATAATGACATGTTTTTACCATTATCATCCTGTTTACACCAAGCTCTGACTGCATAATAATGACATGTTTTTACCATTATCATCCTGTTTACACCAAGCTCTGACTGCATAATAATGACATGTTTTTACCATTATCATCCTGTTTATGCCAAGCTCTGACTGACTGCATAATAATGACATGTTTTTACCATTATCATCCTGTTTACGCCAAGCTCTGACTGCATAATAATGTCATGTTTTTACCATTATCATCCCATTTATGCCAAGCTCTGACTGCATAATAATGACATGTTTTTACCATTATCATCCTGTTTACACCAAGCTCTGACTGCATAATAATGACATGTTTTTACCATTATCATCCTGTTTACACCAAGCTCTGACTGCATAATAATGTCATGTTTTTACCATTATCATCCCGTTTATGCCAAGCTCTGACTGCATAATAATGACATGTTTTTACCATTATCATCCTGTTTACACCAAGCTCTGACTGCACAATAATGACATGTTTTTACTATTATCATCCTGTTTACACCAAGCTCTGACTGCATAATAATGACATGTTTTTACTATTATCATCCTGTTTACACCAAGCTCTGACTGCATAATAATGACATGTTTTTACCATTATCATCCCGTTTATGCCAAGCTCTGACTGCACAATAATGACATGTTTTTACCGTTATCATCCCGTTTACGCCAAGCTCTGACTGCATGATAATGACATGTTTTTACCATTATCATCCTTTTTACACCAAGCTCTGACTGACTGCATAATAATGACATGTTTTTACCATTATCATCCCGTCTACGCCAAGCTCTGACTGACTGCATAATAATGACATGTTTTTACCATTATAATCCTGTTTACACCAAGCTCTGACTGCACAATAATGACATGTTTTTAACATTATCATCCCGTTTACACCAAGCTCTGACTGCACAATAATGACATGTTTTTACCATTATCATCCTGTTTACACCAAGCTTTGACTGCACAATAATGACATGTTTTTACCATTATCATCCTGTTTATGCCAAGCTCTGACTGCATAATAATGACATGTTTTTACCATTATCATCCTGTTTACACCAAGCTCTGACTGCACAATAATGACATGTTTTTACCATTATCATCCTGTTTATGCCAAGCTCTGACTGCATAATAATGACATGTTTTTACCATTATCATCCTGTTTACACCAAGCTCTGACTGCATAATAGTGACATGTTTTTACCATTATCATCCTGTTTACACCAAGCTCTGTCTTGACTGCATAATAATGACATGTTTTTACCATATCATCTTGTTTACACCAAGCTCTGACTGCACAATAATGACATGTTTTTACCATTATCATCCTGTTTACGCCAAGCTCTGACTGCATAATAATGACATGTTTTTACCATTATCATCCTGTTTACACCAAGCTCTGACTGCATAATAATGACATGTTTTTACCATTATCATCCTGTTTACACCAAGCTCTGACTGACTGCATAATAATGACATGTTTTTACCATTATATCCTGTTTACACCAAGCTCTGACTGCATAATAGTGACATGTTTTTACTATTATCATCCTGTTTACACCAAGCTCCGACTGACTGCATAATAATGACATGTTTTTACTATATCATCCTGTTTACACCAAGCTCTGACTGCATAATAATGACATGTTTTTACCATTATCATCCTGTTTACACCAAGCTCTGACTGCATAATAATGACATGTTTTTTCCATTATCATCCTGTTTACACCAACCTCTGACTGACTGCATAATAATGACATGTTTTTACCATTATCATCCCGTTTACGCCAAGTTCTGACTGCATAATAATGACATGTTTTTACCATTATCATCCTGTTTACACCAAGCTCTGACTGCATAATAATGACATGTTTTTTCCATTATCATCCTGTTTACACCAAGCTCTGACTGACTGCATAATAATGACATGTTTTTACCATTATCATCCCGTTTACGCCAAGTTCTGACTGCATAATAATGACATGTTTTTACCATTATCATCCTGTTTACACCAAGCTCTGACTGCATAATAATAACATGTTTTTACCATTATCATCCCGTTTACGCCAAGCTCTGACTGCATAATAATGACATGTTTTTACCATTATAATCCTGTTTACACCAAGCTCTGACTGACTGCATAATAATGACATGTTTTTACCATTATCATCCCGTTTACGCCAAGCTCTGACTGCATAATAATGACATGTTTTTACCATTATCAACCCATTTACGCCAAGCTCTGACTGCATAATAATGACATGTTTTTACCATTATCATCCTGTTTACACCAAGCTCTGACTGCACAATAATGACATGTTTTTACCATTATCATCCTGTTTACACCAAGCTCTGACTGCATAATAATGACATGTTTTTACCATTATCATCCTGTTTACACCAAGCTCTGACTGACTGCATAATAATGACATGTTTTTACCATATCATCCTGTTTACGCCAAGCTCTGACTGCACAATAATGACATGTTTTTACCATTATCATCCCGTTTACACCAAGCTCTGACTGCACAATAATGACATGTTTTTACCATTATCATCCTGTTTACACCAAGCTCTGACTGACTGCATAATAATGACATGTTTTTACCATTATCATCCTGTTTACACCAAGCTCTGACTGCATAATAATGACATGTTTTTACCATTATCATCCCGTTTACACCAAGCTCTGACTGCATAATAATGACATGTTTTTACCATTATAATCCTGTTTACACCAAGCTCTGACTGCATAATAATGACATGTTTTTACCATTATAATCCTGTTTACACCAAGCTCTGACTGCATAATAATGACATGTTTTTACCATTATCATCCTGTTTACGCCAAGCTCTGACTGCATAATAATGACATGTTTTTACCATTATCATCCTGTTTACACCAAGCTCTGACTGCACAATAATGACATGTTTTTACCATATCATCCTGTTTACACCAAGCTCTGACTGCATAATAATGACATGTTTTTACCATATCATCCTGTTTACACCAAGCTCTGACTGCATAATAGTGACATGTTTTTACCATTATCATCCTGTTTGCACCAAGCTCTGACTGACTGCATAATAATGACATGTTTTTACCATATCATCCTGTTTACACCAAGCTCTGACTGCATAATAATGACATGTTTTTACCATTATCATCCCGTTTACGCCAAGCTCTGACTGCACAAAAATGACATGTTTTTTCCATTATCATCCCGTTTACACCAAGCTCTGACTGCACAATAATGACATGTTTTTACCATTATCATCCTGTTTATGCCAAGCTCTGACTGCATAATAATGACCTGTTTTTACCATTATCATCCTGTTTACGCCAAGCTCTGACTGCACAATAATGACATGTTTTTACCATTATCATCCCGTTTATGCCAAGCTCTGACTGCATAATAATGACATGTTTTTACCATTATCATCCTGTTTACACCAAGCTCTGACTGCATAGTAGTGACATGTTTTTACCATTATCATCCTGTTTACACCAAGCTCTGACTGACTGCATAATAATGACATGTTTTTACCATATCATCCTGTTTACACCAAGCTCTGACTGCATAATAATGACATGTTTTTACCATTATCATCCTGTTTACACCAAGCTCTGACTGCACAATAATGACATGTTTTTACCATTATCATCCCGTTTACACCAAGCTCTGACTGCACAATAATGACATGTTTTTACCATTATCATCCTGTTTACACCAAGCTCTGACTGCACAATAATGCCATGTTTTTACCATTATCATCCCGTTTACACCAAGCTCTGACTGCACAATAATGACATGTTTTTACCATTATCATCCCGTTTACGCCAAGCTCTGACTGCATAATAATGACATGTTTTTACCATTATCATCCTGTTTATGCCAAGCTCTGACTGCACAATAATGACATGTTTTTACCATATCATCCTGTTTACACCAAGCTCTGACTGCACAATCATGACATGTTTTTACCATTATCATCCTGTTTACACCAAGCTCTGACTGCATAATAATTACATGTTTTTACCATTATCATCCTGTTTACACCAAGCTCTGACTGCATAATAATGACATGTTTTTACCATTATCATCCTGTTTACACCAAGCTCTGACTGACTGCATAATAATGACATGTTTTTACCATTATCATCCTGTTTACACCAAGCTCTGACTGACTGCATAATAATGACATGTTTTTACCATTATCATCCTGTTTACACCAAGCTCTGACTGACTGCATAATAATGACATGTTTTTACCATTATCATCCTGTTTACACCAAGCTCTGACTGCATAATAATGACATGTTTTTACCATTATCATGCTGTTTATGCCAAGCTCTGACTGCACAATAATGACATGTTTTTACCATTATCATCCTGTTTACACCAAGCTCTGACTGCATAATAATGACATGTTTTTACCATTATCATCCTGTTTACACCAAGCTCTGACTGACTGCATAATAATGACATGTTTTTACCATTATCATCCTGTTTACACCAAGCTCTGACTGCATAATAATGACATGTTTTTACCATTATCATCCTGTTTACACCAAGCTCTGACTGACTGAATAATAATCACATGTTTTTACCATTATCATCCTGTTTACACCAAGCTCTGACTGACTGAATAATAATGACATGTTTTTACCATTATCATCCTGTTTACACCAAGCTCTGACTGACTGAATAATAATGACATGTTTTTACCATTATCATCCTGTTTACACCAAGCTCTGACTGCATAATAATGACATGTTTTTACCATTATCATCCTGTTTACACCAAGCTCTGACTGACTAAATAATAATGACATGTTTTTACCATTATCATCCTGTTTACACCAAGCTCTGACTGACTAAATAATAATGACATGTTTTTACCATTATCATCCCGTTCACGCCAAGCTCTGACTGCACAATAATGACATGTTTTTACCATATCATCCCATTTACGCCAAGCTCTGACTGCATAATAATGACATGTTTTTACCATTATCATCCCGTTTACACCAAGCTCTAACTGCACAAGAATGACATGTTTTTACCATTATCATCCTGTTTACGCCAAGCTCTGACTGCACAATAATGACATGTTTTTACCATTATCATCCTGTTTACGCCAAGCTCTGACTGCACAATAGTGACATGTTTTTACCATTATCATCCCGTGTACGCCAAGCTCTGACTGCACAATAATGACATGTTTTTACCATTATCATCTCGTTTACGCCAAGCTCTGACTGCACAATAATGACATGTTTTTACCATTATCATCCCGTTTACGCCAAGCTCTGACTGCACAATAATGATATGTTTTTACCATCATCATCCCGTTTACACCAAGCTCTGACTGCACAATAATGACATGTTTTTACCATTACACTCATGCTTTGTTTACAGTGTTATACTTTTTCTACTGTTAACAACCCTATTTTAACAGAACTGCAGTTTAATTGCTATAGCTGGATTTTAAATTGTTTTATTTGTCTAACATGCTTAATTTGATATTCATATCCTTTATGTTTTGAAGTTTTTCAGTTAAATCATTGGGGAAAATCTGTTAGTTTTATTCACGTGTATTTGCAGTATGTGTTGTATTAATTCTGCCTTCCGGTTACTTGTGTTTGATGACAGTCGACCCACAAACTGCAATAATGCCAGTTATAATGATATAGAGAAATGCCATGTCTGTCTATAAGATACGTATTACTTTTCAGGTATTATTCAGATATGTCCCTCCTCTACTTAATTTTTAAATTATATTCCAATTCCAAGTTGTGCACCTCTGCAGAGGTAACCTGTCTAGTGTACAAGATCTCCTTTGTTTCCTGTAATTTTTGAAGTACCAGTGTTGTATAATGATAGACATACTATAGTAATATCATCTAGAACATTGGCAGCCATTAAATTTGTTTGCCCCAGAATATAATCCAGTGGATCTCTATCAGTATGTAGCAGATAGCAAATCTTTTTCGCATCTATAATGAGAACCTGCCTATTTTGTCTGCCTGCATCATTCTGACCTAGAATAAGCCAAGTCAGACCACACTGACAAGTATGCTAACAATTTACAAATTCCAGCTTGAAAGTTGCTACTTACAGATTCAAAAACAAATAAATATAGTTGTAGTAAGCTGTAAACCTAGCCAAAGTGTGTGCCAGAAGCATGAAATATGTGGAAAAATGTCTCTCGACTATTGCCTCATCATCTTCACCCTAAGATACCATCCCACAAGCTTATTATTAGATGTGTAATTGTTGAATAATAAATACGGTACTGTTGATTTATTATTTTTTCAGCTATTAGATTTAGAATATGTAAGTAGATGTTTAGCACACTGAAGAAATGTTTTGATCTTAATTTTTTTTGTCTTCCCACTAGACTGAAGATTCAGATGAAGAAGATTTGTGTGCCATTAGTGACAAATGGACTTTCCAAAGGAGCAGCCGAAGGTGGTCTCGCTCAGAGGGCATCGACTCTTTACTGCACACTACTGATACACAGGCTCTTGCAGGGGGCATGCAACTGAAAAGTACGATGAGCACAGAGAGTGTGCTCACTGAGATGAGCGAGCCTGAAGTGTCTTCCCTTCACAGCGAGAGCAGCACAGGAAGTGACGGGAGAAGTGTGGTTGGAATTACAAGCCTAATCCCAGATCATGCAGGCAACTCAGTACGAAACGGTTTAGAATCCTTAGTAGTGCACGATCCTGCTTTAGTAAGCGACATTACTGTTCCTCAGTTTAGCAGAGATTTGGCAAGCCATAGTCTTAGTGTTAATCTGAAACATGAGAAACCAAGGACAAGGGCAAAAAGCTTCATGAAGCGTGTGGAAACACTGCGTGCTAAAGGTAATCAAGGAAAGCTAAAAAGTTCTGGAAAGACTGGCACGTTAATAGTTAGTGGACCGATGTTGCAGGAAGAGTCTAAAACACTGAAAGCCATGCAGTGCATGGAGCTAGCCGATGGCGATCTTAGTCGACTGGCACAGAACGCCAGTACATGTACGTTGTCTGTATGCCCAAAGTCATGTAGTGATAGCAGTCATTCAGAAACTAGCAGTGGAGAGGTAAGTATACCCTGCCAAAAGGACAGAAAACATAATCAAATCAACAAACGAGGGGGAATGTACCTAGAAGACCTTGATGTCATTACTGGAGCTGTTTTGAGACAGGTGGCAGAGCAAAACTGTAGAAATGAATACCGATCCCATGAGAACCTTGTTGTTCATATACCCAAGGACCACAAACCTGGGACCTTCCCAAAGGCACTTTCAATTGAAAGCCTTTCCCCGACAGACAATAACGGTCATTCTGTGAACTGGAGGAGTGGAAGTTTTACACTGGGTAACCAAAACTGTGATAATGCCAAAGAGCCGAGATTTGCCCCTTGCTGTCCCAGAGGCAGTAGAATTAGCATTTATGACAATGTACCCAGTTCACATTTATACGCCAGTACTGGAGATTTGTTGGACATAGAAAAAGATGACCCTTTCCCTCAGCTGGATGACATTCTTCAGCACGTTCATGGTTTGCAGGAAATAGTCGATCACTGGTCTAAGGACATGTTACCGGATTTACAGGATGATGACATGTCAGTAGAAGACTCAGGATTGTTAGCATTCCCATCATCCAATCAGATCATGTTGGACTTTGAAAGGAATTCTGTTTCTGATGGGCGGACTACGCCCAGCGATATGGAGAGAGATGGACTATCCCTTAATGAAATAGAGGCATCAGGATCCAGGGAAAGAAGAGACTCCGGTTTTGGAGCATCTTTAACAAGACCATACAGGTTTGTTACATAAAAATATTAAAGTAAGTTTATATTATTTCTCATAATATGCAAAGAGGGTCAAGTTCAGTGAAGTAATGAAGTGTGATAGTTTATTTTCATAACTCATAATAATTCTGTTCCATGTTTTAATCCTTGTTCCTCTAATGCTTCCTCATAACTCTAACCACCCACCCAAGCCTATATTTCACCTTTAACCCTTCCCATGGCCTCTTCTTTGAAAATCCAACTTCATCTGTTTTTTTAGAAATAGCTGCTAATGTAGTACCAATCAAAGGCAGCAGAGGCCATGATTATTGGGTCATCTCTAGAATACCCAGAAACACAGTGTTTTAAGACAGCAACACATGCCTTTTTACCATCTACCTCATGATATACTGGGATATTTACTTTATAAAAAAAATAAATAAACTTTATTTTTATAAAACAAAGGAGCCTTATCTCTTACACTGGAACTAACACCACAGGTCTAATAATGGGAGATAATAGTAATAGTAAAGGATTTACTACATCTAATATAGTGCTGTTATGAGAACATACATAACCCATATTCTTTTTATGTTATTGGTATTATGCAACAGACTTGTACTGAGATATATTTTAGAACTTAAGTGACATGTATTAGCTATGACTTGCATTGGTATTAATTAATGTCATGTGACATACTTCAACCAATGAGGATTGAGGTTTTGGGATTAATTATTGTCATGTGACATACTTGAACCAACGAGGTTTTCATAGTTTTTTTCTGACTAATTCCTAATAAACCACACTTGTAACAACTTGTGTTGCTTCATAAGGAATATGGTCCAAGGAGATGTATTGTTAAGAAGCATTTTACAGAAAAAAATATCACACAGTGACAAAACGATGAAGCACTATAGGGCAGTTATTCTACCTCATCAGTCACAGTGGTAGCATTGTGAAGGGGGTTATATTTGGTTGTTTGTGGCCTAGATTATTAGCCTGTATGTAACTTTGCATGTAGGCTAGCAAAGCCAGTGCTCACAGCTAACAAGGCACTAATCAGGCAGATGAGAATGAATGGCAGTTTTGCTTGTGAGACTTAATGATAAGACATGAATGTGATCCATTCACATATCCATAATCCACTGACATATTGAAGACAAAAATTCCAGTATACTCCAGATGGAGGATAGCGGATGCTCCTTAATAGGTCATTGTGACTGCAGAGGCACAGCATAACTCTGCAATTACATTGGGTAACTTATTCATCACAAACCAGGGAGATGGAATTGTCATCAAAACTTTCATTAAAAACAAATCAAACAGTCCTGTCTGCTCACTCAAGATATTTTTAGATGACAGATGTTAAGAGTTCTAAAGTAAAGCTATACTCAGAATTTGAAAGGCACTTTGCACAGTGATTTAGGGGAACAATTAGGAAGTAGGATGGCTGAATTATTGACCACTTCCTGTAAACCTCCTTTTTTACTTACGCTGGTCCTGTACATACGGACCAACTGATATGTTATTTCTGAGCATGTGGAGATACACCCTGTTAATGTTGATGGGGGTTAATAGATATTACACTGATATTTATTATTTATTTATTCCAGTTTGATAACTGGGGAGGTCCACTGGGTTTGGGGAGCCCGTTTTAAGTGAAGGCCCGGGGAGAAAAGCTCCAATAATACATAGTTACATGAATAATTAATAAGAAACTTTGCATTACTGACAAATAAACAGGTAGCATTCATAAAGAAACAAACAATTACAATTTTGTTTAGGTGTAAAAGACAGGCAAATGGCCTTGAGGCTAGATTTTACAGTATAGTTATATATACATAATACAAATGAGCAAGGTTAGCTAGGTGAGAGGTTAGCCAGGAGTAAAAGTGGAGGAGACCTTGAGAGGTATAGGGTGAAGAGTACAGTTGCATTTCCTGCTTGAGTAAAGGTGAGAATGAAGAAGAGTTTTAAAGTTTACAAGGTTATCGCAGGTCCTAAGAGTGGAGGGAAGAGCATTCCATTTTTTGGCTAAGGTGAAAGAAAGCAGAAGCTGACCAGCTGGGCGCTTGGGTTTGTGGATGGTGATTAGTCTCTTTAAGTGCATATATATATATATATATATATATATATATATATATATATATATATATATATATATATATTTTTTTTTTTTTTTTTTAAGTAAAACTCTCCTGTAAAACTAGGATCTACTATTAAAGTGTGGGCTACAGTTAAAATGCATTTACATTGTTTAATAACACGCAGTCATTAATTGTAAAAGATGTAGATGGTGACACTTAGGATCATATTCCAAAAGAATCAGGGCAGTGCAGTGGACTCTATCTGCTGTGATGTCAGCACTGCCGTAAACTGTTTACACACTTGCACCCCTGCATGGTAAGAAGGAAGAAGACAGTAGCATCAGTGCTACAATACAGAACTCTATCTGCATTCCTCAGAGTCACTTCCCAAACATTTCCACCCAGCCAAGTACTGTAATGCAGAAAATGACCAAGTACATGCACTGCATAATGAATCCATGGCAATGTCCGAGATTCAACAAGGGCAATCTAATGGCATGTGAGCACATCTTGGGGTGTGGGTGGGCTAAATAATAGTTTTGAGGTATGGATGGCATATAACACTGACAATAAAGGGTGGCCTTAGGTAGCACTTGTGAGATGTATGTAGAAGAAGGGGCAGACGATTAGATGCTTGCGTTGAAGTGAAGGATGAGTTAGGTAGGAGATGTGGCTGATTGAGCATTAGACTACCATAGGAGCCATGCACAGGGCTGACATAAAAGTACTGCTTAACTAGCATAGGTTCATAGGTACTTACTAGGTTATTTATCTGTAAGGATCTTAAGAAACTTAACATTGCATTCCCATGGCAGTTTTCAGCCCTTATATTTTGCAAGCAAATAACCCAGAGGGGGACAGAACAAGGAAATGTTGGGACATTTACTTGTTGCCCCTTTCCACTGGGGAGATGGGTGCTAAACCAAGGATGAATTTGTAGTTTCCTAGCCATTTGTTCAAAACACATCTGTGTTGAGTAAGAGAAGTACTTTGCTTTACATAGAATGAAAGATGGTTCTATGAACAAGGTATTCTCTGTGATACATACCTATACCTGCAACAGGTACCATTTATGTTGCAAAAGAGATTGAGATCTTTCACTGTTTGAGCTGAGTTTGCTTGTTGTCTACTCTGTCTGCATGAGCTTTTCCAGAGACTGCAGTTTCCTATGAACAAATAAAGGCCAGCCTTTAGGAGAAGCAGTTACAAATAAGTAACCAAATAAATGAAGACATATACATAAAAATAGTACCACAAAGTTATAAATGGTATAATTCCAGTTTTATTTAAGATATAATTCCAAATGGTTTCATTCTCTATCCTTTTCAATGTACATTTTTACTCTAATTTAATGCCGTGTCTTAAAACTATATTGATTGACTAAGTATAGCAAATTGCCTATGTAGGCCACAGCAATAAATACATACATGCATACATAAATAAAGAAATTGTATGAGAGTATACTGTAAAATGTTTATTTATTTATTTATTTATTTACATTTGTTGACCAGGAGTGTCTGACTGGAGGTAGGTCCATTTTCAGCGGAGGCCCGTGGAGAAAAGCTCCACAGTTAAAGTAAACAGACAGTAGTTAGATTGGATTACATAGCGATTAACAATTTGATTAACATAGCAATTAATTACAAACATATTTACAGATGAAGAACATAGTACATCAGTAGACAACTAGAATCTTTATCTGCGAAGTACATAACAGACATTAACAATGTTAACATTAAGAAATGTTTTTAGTCATAGTTTAGTTAGAGTAAGGAAAACAGATTGGTTGATAGAAAATATGAGGTCACATGCTCTGCAGTAACACAAATTATTAGAAAAGATCGATCAGTTTTTGGATAAATGATCTGTAATATTAATTAATGTAGTTAGAAACAAATAACTAAAATAAAGTAGCTCATTAAAACATTAACATAAAAACATGGAAAAGCTACCCAGGGTAAGACTTGCTGAGACTGAAAACTACTTAAAGGTCACCCTTTAAACTATGGTATAAGTGAGCATCACAATGCAAGCTAATATATCAAAATGTACAATGAAGCATTAACAAAATAGCTAAGAAGAAAAGCAGAGATACATGGGAAAGAGACAAAGAAAGGGAGAATAGATGAGAATTAAATGGCCCCACAAAAGTCTTAGCAGCTGAGAAACTGAGTTAGGTAACCATTCGACTCAATTTTAGCACATGTCGGTGTGGTATATTGAAGATTTATTCAAGTTTGGTGTGGTTTAATCACGAGAGTGAAGCCCGAGTTATAAAATAAAGCCAACCATGATTAAATCTTCAATATACTAGACCACAGAGTTGGTTATTGCTATTATACAATGACATTATTTAAGATAAAAATACTTACTTTTCTTAAATTATGTCTTTGTATAATGCCTCGCTGGTGCCCTTCTGCATGTTTTTCTTGTATCCTGGGGCTTTTCTGATGTAGAGAAAGAAAAGTAAACATTTTATGAGATATACTAACGGGCGACCGGACCTTTTTCCATTCGTATATTCTCAGATTTACAATGGGCATGCTGGTTGGGCTGAGCAATCATCATGCTCGTTTTAGAATATTACTGGCCAGTCATTGTGTAATATATTATAATGCCTACAAACCTAGGAATACACTTCTCTCTAAAGTTTCACAAACAACTTTTTATATTTTGTAAACTACGCAACCATGACATACAATGCAGAGTATTTTGTTCAGCCGGATTTGAGCTTTCACATGACTGCAATACATTCCTTAGTGGTTGTTTATTGAGATTTTTACAGAAATATGAAAAATTATGCTTAGTTGCTTAAACATCAGTATAAATGAAACTGGCATCTCTCAAGATCTGCAACTTGCAGCACAAGCATCAATTTTACTTTTCTTCAGCATCATCTAGGTTTCATTTATGCCATGCAATAGTTTGTAAGTTTCTTGGTTTTAGAAATATTAATTTACATATGAAAATATGAACTATTTTTAAAATTATTCGCAAACAACTAACAATATTGCCAGTACAGCGTATTATACATGAACAGTAATAATGTTTTAAGTCTCCCACCGTGACATTTCACATTATGCCTCTCTACAGCCTACAGCTCGTTTTGTTAAGAAAATATGAATGTAAATATGAAAACACAAATAATAAGCAACAAACAATTATTAAAATCTCTACTGCAGAGCATCCTGTGTTAACAAACTTAGTGTCATTTTGTTACACCACGCCCTTTCTTATGCTGTCTATAATAGATTCATATGTACTTACTAGGCTATTGCTCTTACATTCCCCTGGTAGTTTTTAGCCCTTATATTTTGCAGATGAATAACTCAGAGATGTGCTGAAGAACAATGTGTTAAGACATTTGCGTGTCTCCTCTCCATGAGGGACAGGAGTGCTAAACCATGGGTAAATTTGTGATTACCCATCCATTCATCCAAATTACATTTGAATACAGTAAGAGAAGTGTTTTGCTTTATCTCATTCATGCCTGTAATGCCTTTTTGTATACTTCCAGTTAACATCCATAGCTCCTGATGGCGTTTAGACCTTTCTTGGTTCTGACTTTTTAATTACATGACTTACCTACTTATAATAGGCAGAGTTAGAAAGGGCAATGATTCATTAATACGCTAACACGCAAATTGCAGTAGAAAAGCCTTGATTACCTTATGCTTTTTAAGCTGATTTTTAAGAAAATGCTTTGGAGTAGAAGGATGATTGCGGGCTGCTAGAGTTGCAACATTCCACATCACGTAGGTGTCAATGAGTTATGTGGAGTGGAAGATGGTTCCATAGAAGAAGTGCTCACTGTGATACAAACTTATTCCTCCAACATGTTCTATTTCTTTTACAAAATAGTTTGGGATCCCTTGAGTGGGTGTTTATCATACCATTAGACTTGCAATATCTTACCATTAGACTTGCAAATGTTTCTGAGAGAATAGGGTCTGCTGAAGTTCTGTACAAGAGGTAGAGGTTGCCTGTTAGATGCACAAGGCTTTGAGGTGGGCTACATAGTTTTACATAGTTTTTATGATTTAGGCCCTTGCTTTTTTTTAACTGAGACAGCATTGTGGTCATTCCATTTCTGACCACTGTTTGAAGAGGTACATACCAAAAGGGGCATTATACACAATGATCGGCCTAATGAGTGATTAATACGGTGAAATGATTACATCCCTAGATCTGGAAGCAATATCTTAGATATAACCTGTGCAATGGAGAAGATCTTCCTTACAACAGTAGCTATGTAGTAATCAAAGGGCAGTTCATTGTCGACAAAGGTTCCCGGATCCCTAACTACAGGACAGGACCTCTTGGAGGATCTTGATGTCCTCTTATGAGTTCATGATGACAACAAAATTGCAGTCATCTTTATCTTTTGATAAGTCACTTAGTTAGGGAGCCAGCCTCAGAAACTTTCAGGATGGCATAAGGAGCTATTGGTGTTAAATGGAGGTGTAAAAAAGGGTGCTATGGGCATGAATGAGTAAAATGCTGCTTGGATAGAGAAATTAAAAATTATAGTATGGAATATTGTTTCAGGTATAGGACTGATAAAAAATAAAGTCTTGCAGTCTAAATTTAGGCAAAATTTAGCAACCATAAGAGTATTTTATTTATTGGAGTTAGAGTAAAATGGTCTAGAAGGGATATGGACAAAATGGTGGATTTATGTGAAGGTTAATGGATTAGGTTTGGCATTTTATAAATAAATGACGCATGTACGAAAGTACTCCTGCATGAGGACACTCTGCTTCTGTCAGTACCTGGTAATGTTACTTCATTCTGAGGTCAGGTACCATAAAGTGGCAAACTTTATTCAAAGAAGTTTAAAACAAAGCCATATTTGTTTCTGTATGACTCAGCAGAGGAGGCCATATTCCAATATGGACAAAAAGATGTCTGTCAAGGGAAATATGGCCCTCTTTTGTTAGAAACTTAGTAAATCCATAGAATCCTTTAGGATGGTGAAAACTTTGTTTTGAATGTTGTCTGTGGATAGATACTCTTCTTTGATTAAATGTCTTAACTATTTCTCAGTTGGTGTTTATTTATTGATATATGTATTTATTGATTGATTTGTATTTCTTTTCTGGGGTAGAGCACTGATCGCCATGGACCTTTTTCAGACTCAGCCCAGGAGAGGTGTCTGGTAAAGTGACTCGCTCAGAGTCACACAGGTAGGCAATGGGGTCTGAGGGAATCAAACCTTGTGCCACTAGACCACAGGAAGCAACTCATTAACAGCTCCTTAAAAAGGAGATAGACTATTCAACCCTAGATGAACCAGTGAGGTCCTGACTAAGCTCCAACATAGCATGACCTCTGTTTTTCCAGTGTTCATTATTACCTGCTTAGTTAGCATCCAGGAGGAGAGCCATGACATGCTATTGTGTAAACTGTTTTTTTTGTGGCCTTGTTTGCTGGATCTGAGTTTGTAGCCCAAATACAGACTCCAGCAGAACATGCAGGTGCATATTAAAATGATAGATATGGTGTTGTTTAAGAATACATTTTTTAAACATTTGTGTAAGTAGTTGGTAAGCTAGTTTAAGCCAAAAGACCCTGTACAATGAGTTTTACCATCAGTTATTAGGAGGGTTGTGGAGAAAGAGTCAAATGCCTTGCTGAGGTAAACAAATATGGCACAAGTTAAAGCCCTTTCTTCCATTTTTGCATAGAAAGTTCTAGATAGTGACAGCATAACAGTAAGAGTATTCTGTTCATCCATGCCTGAAGTGATCCTGGGAGTAATGGAGGCGGTTAATTGCACTAAGTGACTGACTGATGAGTGACGACTTGGGTAGCAAATATTTTCTTGAGCATTTTGCTAAGAATGTGAAGCATGGCAACGGGGCATAGGTTGGGCAGAGGTGCCAGCTGCGGCTGATTTAGGAACAGGGAATTCTAAAGGTGTGGGAATGACCCATCAGACAGAAACTGATTTGTGATATGCTTCTGTGGGGTAGTCTATAAAATGTCACAGGCCTTTAGAAACTTCAGATGAAAGCCATCAGTGTCTGGATGACTGTATTTACTGATGGTTTCAGTTTTATAATGTCAGCATTTCCTAAGTCATGGGAAGTAACTGGTGTAACCTTAGGATTTCATTTTTGCAGCTGTGCTGTTTTTGCTTTTTGTTTTTTTCCCCCTTGTCTCCATTTTACAGCCTTAACCTGAAAATATTTTTGCACACACAGATAAAACCTCGTCACAATACTTTGTGTGTGTGTGTGTGTGTGTGTGTGTGTGTGTGTGTGTGTGTGTGTGTGTATGTGTATAGGAGGTCTGTCTGTTTCTGTGTGTTTTACCAACTTAAAATCATGCAAAATGTATTTTAGAGAGTAAGGTTTTGTTTGTGATGGATCCTCTAAAATCCAGTTTGATCTTGTTGCTGAAACTGTTTGTATTGTTCCTCTGGAGTGAGAATTATGTATTATAGCTTTTAATCTATTAATGGCATGTGATTTTCAGTACAAGGTATAACATTAAGTAAACATATAGAGCCATATATGTGAATGATGTCTCCATTTGAAATGTTACATAAATGCATCTACAGGGACATGGCACATACACATTTATAATCACAGTCCAAATACACTGTAATTCCTTTATAGCTGACAGTTTTCCAAGGGGCAGTCCTTGACAACCAGTCTTTCTTTGATTTTCACATTGGAAAATGCTCTATAATAAATCCCTACCAGTATGACTGCATGAGTGTTGTATTAGACTCACTGTACGTCTATAAAAATTAGCGCCTATGTCTTCCAAACACATTTCAAGGTGTAGCTATCATGTCTGCTTGTGTTACATAGTTATGCTGTTAAACGAGTTATGCCACAGATGCTCTGACGTCCGAGGTTTGTTTCCTGCATGCAAATAACATCTTGAAAAGAGGAATGAGTTTGCTGTGCCATTATTTCTTGGGAAAGAAACAGGATGTGGAAAATTTCTAAAGATGGGATTTTCACATATAATTGACGGCAGCTAGTTTACTATTTTATTGAAAACATAACATGTATGTACAAATGTTTCATGTTATTGACTAAAATATACACAAAGAAATTACTATTAATAGTGAGTACAGAAAATGCATTCTGAAATTAACCAAAGACATGATTATTGTTACAGTTATGAAATATTGATATTTCCTTTACTTTGAGATGTGTGACTCAGCTGTGTACATGTAGGTACAGTCATTGTAAATATGGAAATTAAACATTTAGAGTGCAAAGATGATCTAACGGCAACTAATCCTCTGTAGTTCAAAACGATTAGCAGACCATGCAATAGATAAACCTCCTCCTCACTACAGACACAAACGTACCATAGGTACACACACGCGCACACACACACACACACACACACACACACACACACACACACGCACACACACACACACACACACACACACACACACGCGCGCGCACACGCACACACACACACACACACACACACACAAATGACCACACGCACTTGGAAACAGACACTTTTCTAAAGCAGTGGTCCATAATACAATATTGTCTCATTTGTGCAACACAGACCATCTTTACAGGTTTAATTTGTTGATCTAAATTTTAGCTTGGAATATTTTGATGCTTACAAGAGAATTTCTGGATAATAACAAATAGGCAGATTAAGTGACATGATTTCCAGTAAGAGCAAACACTTTGAGATTAGAAAAAAAGGTATAACTGAGGTGGTGAACAAGATCTTAGGCAAATTATGCATGTCACTTAGAAGCATTGTACTGGAATAGCAGTGCAACGATTGAGGCAAGTCAGTAAACCAGTAACAAGAATCCAGAAAAGAGTGAACAGCTCATAATGACAAGACAAAATGTAGGCAACATTCTAAGAGGGTACGAGCGAATCTTATGAAAATGGGAGCTGGGAAAGGTAGAAAGAGTTACAGTACACAGGTAGCACAAACATTGAAATGGTAAAATCAGCAAGGTGATTAGAGCGGTATCACAGACACAGAAGAAAAAAAATTTAAAAGCATAACAACTTGGAAATAGGCTGGCAGATGATGGCAAATGGTATAGCAGAAAGACTCCAGCATTGTCAGTTTACCTTAAGGAACATTAGTCCTTAAAAATCCAAAGGAGGATAATTACTTTTAAAGTCCTGACATGTGTCATTCCATATGTTAATCTTGCCTAAGGCTTCTTTTCTGAATTTACATTGACATCTTGAAGCACTGACCATGTAGGCTAGCCGTGGAGATTTTTTTTTACTATTGTTTGTATGAAGACCTCTATTGCTGCTAACAATATAAGAAGTTAAGATATAAAGTGATATGGCTTATATATTATATTTACATGAACACATTTTTTATAATGCATCAGATGGTATGAGTGATTCAAAATGATTTAATTTTATAATTAATAATAGTAATTAAATATATGAACTGCTGATGCTTATTCTTAGTTAGGTTAGGGGTTGATGTGAACTCGAAGTATGTCATGTTTTCATGTTTTTAAAGTTTTTTAGATAATTTATTTTTAATTAATGAAAGTGTTTGATTACATCATTTCCTGTGGCTATATAAAGGTTCTGGAAAGCATGATACATTTGAATCTGTTGAAGTCTTGTCAAACAAGATGAAAGAGCTTATTCTGTTATGTATGTGCGAATAAAGGATTTTTACACTTTTAAGGGAGTCTTTATGGTCTAATATCCACCCAACCCGATTTGCAGGAGTGTTTTACTTCTTGTTGCTTTTTACTGCATTTACCATGAGTTTTTCTAGATACATTCTAGATTATATTAGAACATATGTGTCTACATGTAAACACACACACACACACACACACACACACACACACACACACACACACACACACACACTCTACAAAACTGAAATCTTTGTAAAACGGGAAGATAACTTTCAGTAAATCACTTTCACTAAAATTACTCCCAGTGAACCTCAATTCAGCAAAGTATATGATTACTACATATTAGTATGTAGTTTGGTTACAGTCATAAATCTAACTAGGAAATTTCAGAATCAAATGCCAACAGCTAATAGAAAAGGTGGATGTTACATTGCTGTATAAAACATGAAACTGTATTCATAGTATTAACAGATTTGTTTTTGTATTGCTGTCAGTTATATATTTTTTTATTATTATTTTAAAGACGGTTAAGGTGGAACAGTTTCCTGATCCCTCTTGAGCTTGGTCACTCACAAATATGTGCCCAGTCTGCTGGACAGCTGAATCTTCTGCAGAAGTTCTCCCTGCTTCGCCTGACTGCCATCATGGAAAAGTATTCCATGTCAAACAAACACGGCTGGACGTGGTAAGTAGCATTAATGGAAATAAAGGACCTTAAGCAGAGAAATGTTCCAATGGCATATGTACAAAAACTCAGAAATTTGAAGCAGATGCTTTTATTATGTCCCTATGCATTCTCTCTCTTGCTTAAAGGGTAAACTGGTTGACAACAGCACCAGCAGTCCCAGTCGAGTGAAACAGGTCTCCTGAAGCACACTTTCGGGGTACCTGACTTTGCTGTTTCCTACTCTTGGGTGACCATGGAATTAATGTATATATATAACTTTGGGGAGGATGTAAGAGCCTTAAACCAGATAAAAATATTTAATTGTAGGACATAGTGTGATGATTACATCCTGGTATTATTGTGCTATCTAATCCCACAGCTGCGGTTAATGACCAGCTGCTGTGAGAATACTACCTCAAGTCTCCACACACACAACTCCCTCTTTGAGTTTTTCATTCTCCAGGCCTAATACTGCATTATTAATCATAAGGTTGACTCCCTAAGGAATGGGGGAGGGTTGCTGTCCCCCACTGAAGGGTTATATCTAGTATACATTGCTTAGGAAAAAGGATCTAAGGTTATTTCGGTGTAAAGACCAGTGGTAACAGCAAGATGTTATGATGAGACCAGGTGGGACATAAAATAAGCAAATGGATGAATAAATGAATATACTGGGACATGAAGACAGGACAAGGCATTTTCTTCATTCTGAGAACACTTTTGCTAAATCCTTGGGAAGCTGACTGTAAATGAAGCAATTATGTATGCCTTGCTTTGCATCTGTATCCTTTATAACTTACCATTTGAACAATGTTGGTAAGCTTGCTGCATTACTGAAGGTCATTAAGCCAAAGGTCTCCAAAGTCCTGGGGTGAACATCGGTAACAGTGCGCTACAGACATATTTCCCTGGACTGCAGTTCAGGGGTCCATAACCATTTCTGAAGTTGAATAAGCAGTTCTGCAACTAGAATTCTGATGGGTGTGCCAAGAGAGTTGCCTTTAACTTTAGCTTTTTAAACTAATAAACTGAGGAATTAGCTGCACGTGAGGAAGGAAACAAAAGTTAGCATCAGTAGTAGTCAGTGACTGCAATACTTCCTGTCATGTGGTCAGAGGTAATTCCTTTCAAACAGTGGGAAGACAACAGAGGATGTGAAATGTGAATCTGCAAGTATGAATCTGTTCCCCAATCTCTTCCCCTTGGATAAGAAAGCTAGCCATTGGCCTAAGTCATGCTGTGTTCCTTGCCAACATTACCATTAACCTAAGTCTTTTCCTGGTCTCAGATCTGTGATAGTACATATGATTCACAATTCTCTGACCCATATGGCCAGTGCCACATCTAATTTAATTCCTGACCTGGGCAGTAACACACAAGCTTAAATAGGCAACAAACATACATTGCAGTAAAGTCCAACAAAAAACTGAAAATTGGGCAAAGAGTGCTGTGGCTTTGGTAGGCCAAAGTATTAGACATAAAGTCTCTAAGACTTAGTCTGGTGGACTGTATAAAATAAAAATGATGCATGAATCCTATGATTCTAACTCTTGCTTTGACCCTCTTTCTGTCCTATTTAGGAGTTTCATTTGTAATGGCTTGGGTGGATCTAGTGCCCTGTTTGCCAGAAATATGACTTTGTATCACAAAAAAATCTCTAAAACCATTAGCGTCTATCTCATATAGAAAATGGGCTGCTTCTAATGTTTTAGCCTTATGATATATTTTGAGAGATCCCTTCCTACTTCCTCTAGTTTACCCAGTGCCAGTTGAGAACTGATCTGAGCAGGGCAGTCGGGTGGATTTGAGGTGCTGGTGAAGAAAGATCCCCAGAGGCAGTATGTCGTTTCTTCTCATCCTTATTCTTTGCTTCCTTTCTTTAGGGGAGGGAATTGGATATACATTGATAGCCCCTCCTCAGCAGGGATACTTCTGCACATGCCTACGTTACATCCACTGATGACTCATTCCTTTGAACAGTTAGCAATTTGCATCAATCCTGTCTATGTCTAGGCGTTAGCTCGTGGTTAGATACCCATCACCCTATTCATCTGAATGAGAATTGTACAATGGAAGACACTTATTCCTTCCTACTGTGCAGAGCTTGAGTGCTTTCTGGGCGTTTTCTTAGACATAGAGCAACAATAACATAGATCCATTTAATGTCTTAGCAGACCTAGTGTTTTGTGTGGGGATCACTGGATGCTAGGAGCTAAGAGTGTCTTTTGAGGTATTCTGTAGGTCCTGCTGATTCACAGGCTGGATTCCTGGTCAGAGTTATAGCTGGACATGTGGACGCTGGACTGTGGATGGCATTAGTCTGAAGTATCAATGCACAGGCTGACAAAAAAAGTGTAATTCGAAGAATAATATATCCACAAGGGGTGTTAAATATTTCTCACTACAAAAAAGTCAGACAGGTAACATGCTATTCACAGAAACTAATATTAGTTTGTGCATTATCTGTCTATATTTTACTGTTAATATACAAACATGTTTTGTTTACTGCTGCTGCCTTCATTATGAACATTATGTTCTGATAGTAGAATTTTTTTCCTTTTGACATTTATGAAAATTAGCAAGGCCAACCATTTATAAATCAATCAATCATTCAATGAATCTATCAATCATTCAGTCAACCAGTCATGTTTTCCGGTGTCACTGATATTTTGTGTTTCTTAGTACTGCATTTGTTTAGAAACTAAATAAATCACAGAAATGTCCTCAGATCAGCTGGTTAGAGTAAAACAGGTGCTGCTTGGTTGAGGTAACCCTTATTCTTTGCCCCTTAGGTCTGTTCCAAAGTTCATGAAGAGGATGAAAGTGCCCGACTACAAGGATAAGAATGTTTTTGGTGTTCCTTTGATAGTTCATGTCCAGAGGACAGGACAACCTCTTCCTCAGAGCATCCAACACGCCCTGTGGTACCTGCGGAATCAGTGCCTTGACCAGGTAGGACATGCCATGATTCATGCAAACATATAACCTCCATCAGGCACATCATGTCATGATTCATTCAAACATATAATCCAGGCTACCTTTTAAGGAGTGCTTAAAAATATAATGTTTGGTCTTCTGTAAACTGTCATCTGTTTTAAACCATTTCTTCCATTTCAGGCATGTGACTTGTATTTTGTTGTTTGTTGATGTATGGTTCAGGTAGCCTTCGTAGGAAATTTAAAACCCAGATTAACAAACATTTACTTGGACCCCATAAAAATACCACTTTGCCCACTTTATATGCTTTTTTTTCCCTATTTGATAAACAACTGATCCTTAACCAGCAGTTTGCTTTTTATTACCATTAAAATCATCATCAGAAATACTCAGTCTAGGGATCTAAACCTCTTCTATAACATCAACAGAATG
This sequence comes from Protopterus annectens, assembly GCF_019279795.1. Taxonomy (NCBI): domain Eukaryota; kingdom Metazoa; phylum Chordata; order Ceratodontiformes; family Protopteridae; genus Protopterus; species Protopterus annectens. Next base: position 607,991,685 of record NC_056736.1, on the reverse strand, counting down.
GTTTGGAGAGATGGATATATTTCTCAGAGGATACTGCTGCTATGGAACAGGCTCCCCATCTGCATAAAACAAAGTTCATCCGTGTCCATTTTCAAGTGGTACTCTAGGACTGCCCTCTGTGCTGCTGATGGACATATGCAGTTCCTAAATGCTTTATCCCATGCATGGGTCCCCTCAAATGATCTATGGTATGATCCCAGTTATTCTCATTAGGTGTAACATATAATTATCAACCATGGGATGGGTAAGACCAGTCTACAGCCAAATGAGATATGTTAATTCAAACCCAAAAAAAGAAAGTGGCTAGGCTTAAAATGGCCTGCAAGGACAGCTGGCCTAGTACTTACTTATGAACCTATAAACATATAAAAGCATGTCTGCATATATGCATGCATGTGAGCCTACGCATATTCACACATACTTAAAAGTCAGGTAAGCCTTCACAGGGCTGACTTGCAGGTGTCTGTGGCAATAGATTAGAGTTTGTGGATGACAGGCAATATTTAAAAGGTCATAGCATGGAGAAAGTTTGATGGTGCCAAGAGACCATATATGGGTTTCTGCCTTGTGAGAGGTAAGTTTCTCTCACTCCTACCCACACCACTTACAACTTAGTGGGAATCACCAAGAAGGAGAATGACCGGGGAGGTGTGGTCAGTGTGGGGAACCCTGCACTGGAGCTGTCATTGTTGCAGAGGGCACCCCTGCATTGTGTCACTGATTGCATTACCTCCCACATAAAGACACCTCATCAAAACTCAGTGACACTCGCTAAAATGAAGGTTGAGGCTAAGATTTTAAGCCATGTATTTTGAACTTTTTGGGGATGCACAAGGCAGTCATATCTGAAAGGACTGGCTGCATAGCTAAAAAAGGTAGTTTGCCTGTTTGAACACAACTGATAAACAGGCTTAGTCTATCCCTGATATGAATAAGGTTTGCCTGTCGGCTGTCTTGCTTGCTCTCTTTATGTAAACAAGCATGATTTTGAAGTTCTGGTCATTTGGTTAACCTTCTGCCACCTTCATTTTTATTTATCTATTTTATTGCACTAACAAACACTTGAATAAACTGCCATATTATAAATACTAAGGAATGACAATAAGTTTAGAGAAAGTGAGTTAAACATACATTTTAGCTCATAAATATGCTCTGCTATGGCCCTTCTAGAAAAACTGACTAGCCACACCTGTGGTTTGGTTTAGTAGCCTCATGCATGAATGATAATGATTGTTAATCTTATTTTCTTCAAAATCTGAAGTAATAGTAAATGCAAAACCAAAGAGTGTTTTCTGATATAAAAGGAAATAAACATACTACTTCCAGAAAATTATAACTTAACATGATGTCTGACCTCTGTAATGAATAATGGTTTCTGATGAAAATGAAGTGAAAAAGCATCAAATATAAAAACGAATGGTTGTTTTAGAGTAAACATAATGCTGTGACAGCCTGCTTTATTTTTATGACTTATTATGACTTCACGTTTTATATAAAATAAGATTAAAACAGTCTTAATTTTTGCCGAGATCATACCAAATCATTTGTGAATCCTGCTGCACTCATAAAACACCAGGAAAATATTTTTTCCAGCCATGCTGGTTTAAGATGTGCGCAATTTATGATTGCATGTTTCAGTCAGAAAACAGACAAAGCGGGGAATCTATAAAGAAAATGAATGATAAGGAAGTGTCTTTAGCAAAGCCACACCAAACACACGTTGGAAAATGTTCTCAAACATTCTTACAGGCTTGTAATGTATATAGCATAGGAGGTAATGGTTTAGGGTGTTCATTTCTCTGCGGAAAGAAAACAAAACACCTATAATTTAAATTTATGGAGCCGGACAACTGAGTAATCCCTTTACTGGTATGCTTGTATCATTAATCCCTTTACTGGTATGCCTATACCATTAATCCCTTTACTGGTATGCCTATACCTTACTGGTAGGCCTGTACCATTAATCCCTTTACTGGTATGCCTGTACCATTAATCCCTTTACTAGTATACCTGTACCAGTAATCCCTTTACTGGTAACCCTATACCATTAAATCCCTTTACTGGTATGCCTATACCATTAAATCCCTTTACTGGTGTGCCTGTACCATTATTCCCCTTACTGTTAAACCTATACCATTAAATCCCTTCACTGGTGTGCCGAGACCATTAATTCCTTTACTGTTATAGGCATACCCTGAGCATGACCCTGACTATGGTGCCCTTGCATTTTCTAACGAGATAGTCTAAGCCTTATGTCACTTCAGGGTATGTAGATGGAGTGAAAACAAAATGCTTGGTAGTGCTAGACTATTTAACTTTACTGGTGGAGGTTGGTCATAAATGTGCTCAATCTGTTTAAGCTGTCCAATTTGCCTTTTAAGACTATGCATACTCAGTGGTAATTGTAAATACATTCCAACAGTGTGAGCTGACAGCTTCTGGCAGCTGGTGCAGCAGGTTAAGGCTCTGAGCTGTAGATTTTGTGGTACAGAGTTTGATTCCTTCAGCCCTCATTTGCCCACAGTCTGATCTTGAGCAAGTCACTTAACCAGGCATTGCTCCCAGGTTGCCCCTGAAAAGGGAGCGTGTATCAAGTGGGCCTTCAACGTTAATAAATTGGTATTATTGCATGTTTGTGTAAGGAAGGGAGAGATTATGAGAGCAGAGAGAGAGAGAGAGAGAGAGATATTTCTACATAAATAAATATAAATTACATAACCTCTTCTGTAACATAGATAGCTTTAAAAAATGAAAAACTTACCAAATGGAGTTACAGCTAATGGTATATACAGTTAGGCCTATGAAAGAGAGATAAAGCTAGCAGCAGTGGGAAGTGATCATAGATGACCTGTACGAGCAGTAGACTTTCCTTAACTAGAAATGATTAACATAAGAAGAGCATGACATTAAGAGGCCTTCATCTGAATAAATTGTGAAACACAAGAATGTCAGCACTAATAACAGTACAGCGACAGCTGGGATCTGTGGTAATACATGTAGTGCACGGCACAGCAGCTGATATCTGTGGTAATATATGTAGTGCACGGCACAGCAGCTGATATCTGTGGTAATATATGTAGTGCACGGCACAGCAGCTGATATCTGTGGTAATATATGTAGTGCACGGCACAGCAGCTGGTATCTGAGGTAATATATGTAGTGCATGGTACAGCTGATATCTGTGGTAATATATGTAGTGCACAGTAGAGCAGCTGGTATCTGAGGTAATATATGTAGTACAAGGTACAGCTGATATATGTGTTAATATATGTAGTGCACGATACAGCAACTAGTATCTGAGGTAATATATGTAGTACAAGGTACAGCTGATATCTGTGTTAATATATGTAGTGCATGATACAGCAACTATCTGTGGTAATATATGTAGTGCACAGCAGCTAGTATCTTTGGTAATATATGTATTGCATGGTACAGCAGCTAGTATCTTTGGTAATATATATAGTGCGCAGTACAGCAGCTTGTATCTATGCCAATGTCTGTAATGCATGGTACAGCAGCTGGTATCTGTGGTAATATATGTAGTGCATGATACAGCAACTATCTGTGGTAATATATGTAGTGCACAGTACAGTAGCTGGTATCTGTGGTAATATATGTAGTGCACGGTACAGCAGCTAGTATTTTGGTAATATATGTATTGCATGGTACAGCAGCTGGTATCTGCAGTAATATATGTAGTGCACGTGATACAGTAGCTGGTATCTTTGGAAATATATGTAGTGCATGATACAGCAGCCGGTATCTGTGTTAATATATGTAGTGCACGGTACAGCAGCTAGTATTTTTGGTAATATATGTAGTGTATGGTACAGCTGGTATCTGCAGTAATATATGTATTGCATGGTACAGCAGCTGGTATCTGCAGTAATATATGTAGTGCACAGGGTACAGCAGCTGGTATCTGCTGTAATATATGTAGTGCACAGGGAACAGCAGCTGGTATCTGCTGTAATATATGTAGTGCACAGGGTACAGCAGCTGGTATCTGCTGTAATATATGTAGTGCACAGTACAGCAGCTGGTATCTCTGGTAATATATGTAGTGCACGGTACAGCAGATAGTATTTCTGGTAATATATGTATTGCATGGTACAGCAGCTGGTATCTACAGTAATATATGTGTACAGGGTACAGCAGATGGTATCTGCAGTAATATATGTAGTGCACGGTACAGCAGCTGGTATCTGTGGTAATATATGTAGTGCACATTACAGCAGTTGGTGTCTGTGGTAATATATGTTGTGCATAGTATAGCAGCTAATATTTGTGGTGATTAATATGTGTAGTGCACAGTACAGCAGCTGGTATCTGCTGTAATATATGTAGTGTACGATACAGCAGCTGGTATCTGAGGTAATATATGTAGTGCATGGTACAGCAGCTGGTATCTGTGGTAATATCTGTAGTGCATGGTACAGCAGTTGGTATCTGTGTTAATATCTGCAGTGCATGGTACAGCAGCTGATATCTCTGGTAATATATGTAGTGCACAGCACAGCAGCTAGTATTTTTGGTAATATATGTAGTACATGGCACAGCAGCTGATATCTGTGGTAATATATGTAGTGTACGGTACAGCAGATGGTATCTGTGTTAATATCTGTAGCGCACGGTACAGCAGATGGTATCTGTGTTAATATCTGTAGCGCACGGTACAGCAGATGGTATCTGTGTTAATATCTGTAGTGCACGGTACAACAGCTGGTATCTGTGTTAATATCTGCAGTGCATGGTACAGCAGCTGATATCTATGGTAAAATGTGTAGTGCATTGTAATCCTCCCACATTACAAAGACATGCATCTGAAACATTTCTCCCCAGGCCTCCACTGAAAATTGGCTTCATTCCAAGTTGGACTTTCCCAGTAAACAAATGTTAAATAAATAAATAATAAACTTCAGAAAAAAGTGAGTCTCGACTTATTAGCAGCACAACCAGCTCAACAATGGACTTACAGCAGTGTAGGACTCTAGTCCCTCACATCAGGACATTGACAAGCAAGTCAGCAGAAGACTGCATAATAGTTATCCAGAAAGACCACTTGCCTCAGAGGTGGAAGTCCCTAGCCTTGTTAGGGCATAAAAATTAGCTACTTTATAAGTGTGTGCCTTGCAGAGGGAATGCAATCGGAAGCATATCAGGTCAGGAGGATAAAGTTGACAGATCATAAACAGGGCACTGGATCAGCTTTGCAGTGACATGGAAGGACCTTCACCAGAGTCACAAAAGCATAGTAAGTGGCAAAAAAGCAAATTCACTGCCCAGATAACTAAATGGAAGAAAGACATTAAAAATATATTTGTGCAGGTAGAGAAGGATTTCACTGTTCAGCACCAACACTCTCCTGTTTCCTATGGTGTACACTCTGCTTGGTTATTTAATCCTAAAATGAGTAAACATTTGAGCCTTTAAACCTTAGGATGTTTAAGTGACAAAAAATGTTTTTAAAAATAGGAAAGGTACAATACCTTGCATGTTTGGCCTTAGACTCACATTTTCTTAACCTTACTAAACAGGTCAGGGGAAAGTTCTAAGCCAAGCTAGATTAAAGCTAGTTTATTTTTCCTCCCAGAAAGTCAGTATTGTAGCAGAAATCCTGCCTTTTAGATAAAGGCCTACAGGAGACACAAGCCATGCCATGTACAGTCTATAATGTCAGACAAGACCTGGAATCAATTCTGGATCTTTTCAAAGTGATAGAATGCCACCTTTATTACCTGTAACATAATCGATAAGTAAATTTTTATTACTAAATTTTGTGCTGAAATACAAATCCTATATAACAAACAGCTTGCTTAAAAATAGATTAGTCACCCACTATGAAAATAAAATAGATTATAAGTTAATTGATAGCCTTGTAAGACACCTTGATATGCTTTTTGATTTGAGGATCATTTGTTTTGTCACTATGAACTAACATCTGATGAAAAGAGAAGCTGGGGAGCACTCAAGTAAAGTGAAGCGCATCACAAACTATACAGGCTAACTAAGCCATACAAGCATGCAAAATAGTGGAGAACCTTCTGACCAGCTTATTAAAGATGTGTAAATAAACTTCTAAATTTGGTTAGTGTCATCCTTATGAAACAGTGTTGATATGGTGCCATGCAGTAGTAGCAGGAAAACACATTATTTAACAAAAACTGGATCAACTGTCTTTTACTTTGATAAAGTATGTGTCTTTCATAGCGGGTCATTAAGTGGTACCAGATCTACACATCAGTAATCTTTATTGTTCTTGTTAGAAGACCACATGGGATGAGTTCAACTACTTTGGTCTAAAATGAGTAGTTAATACCTTGTTTCTTTGTCTGCTTAACAGATTTAAGTAAATATAAAAATTCTTTCCTAGGTTGGCCTTTTCAGGAAATCTGGAGTGAAGTCTCGAATTCAGGCCCTTCGGCAGATGAATGAGGCATCCCCTGATAATGTCAGCTATGACGATCAGTGTGCATATGATGTGGCCGACATGGTGAAGCAGTTCTTCAGAGATCTTCCAGAACCTCTTCTCACCAGCAAGCTGGGGGAGACCTTCCTTCATATTTATCAGTGTAAGCAGAATAACCACAAATATTCTATTGGACATTGTCCCTTCACATTTGCAGAAAAATGAGCCAATAACTGTCATTCAAGTCCTGATTCTAGACTGAGCATTTAGAACAGCTGTGATTTTTTTTTTCTGTGTGAAAAACATACAGGTGTGAATGTAACATGCATTTTTATAAAGGCAGAAGAGCTGCCTTTGTATTTATCTAGAATATTTTAGGAAAGTGAAATGATAGCTGGAATAGGGAAAGTTCTTATAATTTGTATCCATTTTTCATAATCATTGTTTCTTTAATACCTTATTTCTTTCTCAGTTCTTAACTTTATGTTCATCCAGTCTGGCTGTATTTGGTTGTCTGGTACATGTGCTCTTTCTGGTTTTAGGTCTTTCTTACTGAAAAGAAATGCAATAGTTTGCACTTGAGCAGAGTGAATGTCTTGACATCAGAAGTAAATTAAACATGCTATAATTCGTAGAACAGGTAGAAATAATTCAACAGCAATACGTGGTTATTTCAGTATAATGAAAGACATGTTAGGGGAGAAAAAAGTTCCTTGATATTTACATACAAAGGAACGTCATATCACGTTTGCTTCATGCTTCAACAAAATGTTCACACTTAAATGAAAAACTAACCAGAAGCTATAAAAATACATCTGGATTTTGGTATTTGCACTTGAAAATCCCTGTGTGGAAAACCTGCTATTTGTGTCCGACCACTTGATACATGGGAGATCACCAACATCTTGCAATGTTAGCTAGACTTGGACAAGAATGGGAAGGTGACTGTTGCACTGTCCTTGCTTTCTCCCTGTTCTGTGTATTTGTACAGTTGTGTAGATGGTACAGTTCAGGATGTGAGGTCTTGCCCCAATATTAGGGATACAAGGGGGCTGCCCATGTAAAGAAAATGTTTTTGCATTTTCAGACCTTTTAAGTGTCTTAGTTTTTGTAGTGACTTCCCATGATTTTAGATAGCCTGCCTTTGCCTAATCCCATGTTGAATAAATGAGACGTGGTTATTCATATAAACCCCAGTTGAGTTATATCTGCCAATGCTATTTGACATTGTTTTAAAATAGGAAAAGCAGGTGACATGCTGAAATAAGACAAAGCTTTTGCATGAATATGCAGCTAGTGTGCATAGCCAGTAGTTGTTTTTACTGACCTTTCTAAAACAAGGTAAGATTGTGGGTTCTATTCCCCTACCAGGTAATTAGATTAATTTTCCAGTATTGACACTGCAGTGCGACATAAGAAGGGTGCTGCCATCCTGATGGTGCCATCCTTTAGCTGAGATGTTAAACAGAGGACACATCTGCCTGAACTAATAGTACCTCAGATGGATGTAAAACATCTCACAGCACTTATCAGAAAGAGTAGAAGTTCCCTGATTCTTTGGACATATTTCTCCTTGTCAGTATGAATACCATTTCAGGTCTGCCCTAAAAAGAGGCCATTAGCCTAGTGGGACTAACATAGTCAATAAACCCTAAATAAATAAATAAAGAAAGAAACACTTTTTCATACTTGTACATGACTTCACAAGTACATCCTGAAAGTTGAAATACTTCTTACAATCATAAGTGGTAGAGTGATGCAGTGGTATCAGCTGGGTCTGGGTGTACATAGTAAAGGCTTTGAATCTCAGCAGAAGTTCAGGTCAGAGTGAAGGACTGAAAAGGTCTTGTTCTATTAAGTGATATGTCAACATGCCACCTCTGACAAGGACAGAATAGTTGAGAAAACTTGGCAACTGGTATGTCTGAACAGTCGCCATATTAATCACCAGTAAAGTGTGACATCATAGTTTTGGGATTCCAAAGGTAGATGATGGAGCTTCCTATAATACATTGACAGGGTTCTGATTCTCACCAAACTAATGTACTGTGCATGTGACATGCATGATCAATAATTAAAACATGTGGATCCTAGAAAAGAAAGAATAATTTACAAGCCATAAACAAAATCCCATTTTCTGAAAATGGTTATATATGCATACCTTTAACACAAAAATGTCATTTACTTAAACACAAAACAAGAATTTATGTAGTTCCATCAACAGAAGACAAGTGCAGCAGCCTAGAATTTCAGCATATACTTTCCTCCGTGCATTGTCCATCCTAGAAAACCACAAACATGGGGGGGGGGGTCATTTGATATTTTGCTTCACTAATCAAGGGCCTTTAACCATGTGATGTTAATATCTAATGGAAAAATCCAGTTGTGCTTATAGCTTAATTTCTACTGGAACTAATAAAGGCTGACGTGTTAATTTCTGTTAAGTATTTTAGCATCTGGATTATTCTATATGTATGTGATTTTTCCATTGTATTCAGAATCTGCTTGAATATTCCACTGTGATGGTTTATGGCTTCAGAAATCCTGAACTGTGACTACAATATAACCCAATGTGATTTTTTTCTAGCTTACTGAGATAGGAACCATCTAGAAAGCTGTAAAATATATTCCATTAGGATTTAGCTTTTGATGTCATAGCTGGTTTCTTTAAACAAAGCATTATATTTGACAGGGAGCTGTACTGGAAGCTTTTGCATTATTACTTAATGCAGTTTGTTTTAACCAGTGCCATGTTCATTGTCTTTTGTGCCACAGATGTTCCAAAAGAGCAGCGCTTTCAGGCAGTGCAAGCCGCTATCATGCTAATGTCTGATGAAAACCGAGAGGCTCTTCAGACCCTTTTATGTTTCCTCCGTGAAGTCACTTCCGTTGTGGAAAACCAGATGACTCCAATGAATATTGCTGTGTGCCTGGCACCCTCACTTTTCCACCTCAGCTACCTAAAGAAAGAAAACTATTCCTCAAGGTTGGCATTTCCTTTTCAAGAGATCGTTGGCTGCTTGTATGTATAATTTTTTTGTTGTGCATTCCTTTCCTTGCTGCCTTCACCACTATTAAGATAATTAAGTAACAATCATTAGGAATCAATATATTCAAATCATTATTTTACTTTGGAGAATAATGAATGAGGTATAATCATGAAGAAACAGTGGTACCAACCAAAGAAGAAAAAGGAGATGTTGATATGTAATCATATTTGGTTATCTATCTGTACAAGTTCCCATATAATTTTGTGGTTCTTACAAGAGCCCTTGGGAAGATGAGGAATACAAAAAAAATAGATTGGACACTTAGTGTTATTTAGAGGTCTTGAAAGGATGAATATGAGCAGTAGAGAACACAGCCCCAGTACATAGTGTCACATGGAGAGCATAAGAGCAAGCATGACACATATCAGTGTCCAGCAACAGGTCATCAGGGTTCTAACCAATGTATTATGCATGTCAGTCAAAAGGTATATGGATGGATATGGCTCACAGATGTGGTTATGGGACGGGGGGGGGGGGCTGCCTTATTTTGCCGTATGATATATGAACATTGTACTGGTTTGTAAAAATTTAGCTTTATAGTCAATGCCCTGTGAAGTAATATTTTCTTTAAGTCATTTCATCCAGGTTTCCAAATTAGTCCTTTTACTTTTAATAGGCCTTTTATATTTGGCAAATAATTAGCTTCTGTTGTAAAGCACCAGGCGGTCCCTTCTTGGGTCAACATACAGCTGCAACCCACTAAAGTTCCAAAAATGACTCACTATGTCTTTGCAGAGATTATTCTAAGACTGCTTGGTACCATCAGCTTGTGCTTCGGGCACAAAATGTGCGACTCCTTAACAGAAATCGGCTTGAGTTCCATATGATGGCCTTCATTATTGAACATATGCAGTTAACTTCTGTAATATCTGGCTATATGAGCAGGACCTTTTAGGATAATCTCTTCCAGCAAGCATTTGCATTTTTCATTTATTTTCTATTTTCCTATGTATAGTCACATTATGCTACCATGACAAGGCAGACAAGCAATGCATGTTGTAAGCAGTGCATGCCTGTTCTATGAGTATTGATTCAGCTGTAGAACAAAACTTGCAGCTCTTCTCTGTAAGTAAATGCATAATAAGACCCTTTAATATCATGAATTTTCCTTACTTGTGTGCAGAATCGGCCAGATTTTTTTTTTCTTTTTTGAGAATTTGAAAATACATCAAAGGATGGGGTGGCTGCAGTGGTGCAGCAGTTAGCGTTGTCACCTCACAGTAAGAGGTTTTCTGGTTTGATTCTCAGCTGGAGTGCCTTCTGTGCAGAGTCTGCATGTCTTCCCTGTGGTCACATGAGTTTCCTCTGGGTTCTCCAGTTTCCTCCCACATTCCAAAGAAATGCAATAGGTGGAATGGACACTCTAAATTGTCCATCGGTGTGAGTGAGTGGTATGGATGAACTACAGTGGCAGGGCTAGCCACAGTGTAAACCTTGGCTGAAGATGATTGTCACTGTTGAAGTGACATCCCAACGTCATGTGCAAAATGGGAAAAAAGGGGTTGAGGATGAATGGATGTATAAGCTATATACCCCTCTGAAGGACCTGCATTTTCCTATAGAATCTGGAGCATGGCCATACTCCCAAAATGTTTATAACTGGATTATCAGTACTTTATAATGTCACTACTCATTAACTGTAAGCTTTCTTTAGCTAAGAAGCCATTTTCACTGGCAGAACAATACGTTTTAAAATTTAAATAAGGAAAGATGTTGGTGAGACTTTCTAATTGCATTTGTTAAGAAATAAAGTCCACTAACATGAGACATGATTGCCTGTTTTCGGTGGATGACCCAGGGTCTTTGATCTGGATAAGCAGCGTACTGATAATTGGAAAGTTTGTATGTGGAAACAATGAAAACCAGACCCAGTGAGCTCATGGGATGCAACATATTTTCATCTCATATTAATTTCCCTTCCCAAGTTTTTGCTGCTCACTTTACTTGTCAATATATAATACCTTTTTAAGGTGTATTTAAATTTGCAATGCAAAAGCAGAGACACTTTCAAATTTAATTAATTAAAAAGTTAGCTAGAAAACAATGAATATATACTAACTGCTCCTTTAACTGGCACCATTTTCAGTTGTACACTTGTGATTGCCTTAAACTTACAACTATAACAAAAATCATGCATGCTTTTGGTGATATTGTTCATTCTGTGTTATTAAATCTCTATGATGATTGTGTTGAATTACATATGATTGTTATATAATGACTTGTCTTTTTTCTATGTTAGTTTGCATTGATAACTATTATATGTTGCATGCATTATGATAGATCATGTTCTAATGGGTATACAGGGCTGAAAGAAGATCTCTTATGAGTTTAATGTTTCCATTTCATTTTAAGGCTGTAGAATATTTTTGCCTTTATTTTTTTTTATCAACCAGCTTTTTAATTGTTGGACATGTAACTTGTTTTTGTTCTTTTTACTCTCAATGTCTGTTGACCATCAGCCCCATTCTAGCAGTCAGTCCATTTGTTCCCATTCACTGGGGTGGGTGTAGACCAGAAGAGACCATTGTTTAGACAGCCAAAATGAGCAGTTTGAGGATTTTTCATGTTTTATGCCCAAACTCCCAGAACACACCTAGCGAATTGGCAGGGAGGAACATGCAATAAGCAAATGATGGAAACAAATCCCCTCACTTCTGTAAGGGGCATTCTCTCCAAGTGGTCCTGCCCCTCCAACCAGTGGTCTCTACCATCTCTTCCAGGGAGATCACACCACTTTGTGAGTCTCTGAGTTCACATAACCCCTCCCACCTACACAGAAAAGGTGAAAAAGCCACACCCTTTCATTCTCCTATTTTTTTTCTTCAACTTACAGCCTTATTTCCCTTCCTGTCCATTTGGTGCACTTACACCATTGTTAATTAGCCTTATCATCTAATAATGAAATGACCATGGAATGTTCAATTCAGTGTCAACTTTTTAACTTTGTGAAATTTTGTGGTGTCCAGGAACTAAAATAAAGGAAAACCAACCAAACATTTTGTAATCTGCAGAGAGGTTCATCTGTTCATCTGTGGACATCTAAACTTATTGCTGCCCTGATGTACCCACACCTACATCTTTAGATAGGATAAATAACATCTAATTGTTGTTTCTCTTCACTATAACACAGTTCTGTGAAAATCCTCTCGCAACAAGTATAGAAGCAAACATTTTTTTTTCAGGGGGATGTGCTTCACTGAAGTCCCATGTGGGAGGATTCACCACTAGGTATCTCATATTCAAGGATACAGCAGTATCATTTATAACCCTAGTAGCAGATCAGAGAAATTACAAATGTTGAAGGAGAGGCTAACAATACAGGCACAGAACACTTCTCCTTTTCTGTAGCAATAGCTGATACTTTGAAAATTTTAATTTCCTTACTCTGTTGAGGTTATAGCCATGACATTATGAGAGTGGTATAGTGGTTTCAGCAGTAATATGTGGTCAGGTCCTGTAGCAGTCCACTGACATCTCAGCTTCATTGATCATAACTGCAGAATCTGTTAATTTTGCATTTATTTAAATAAGGGGGATCTGCTGATGGTGTTATTGCAGCTGGTAGGAGAATTGTGTCATTGCTGCATTGGGAGGGGAGTAGGTATGGTTGTGAAGCAGCAGTTATAAACTCAATAGTATGATTCACTCTGCCAACACTGCTTTGTAGTACTGTAAATTCTCACTTTTCCAAACATTTTTGTTACAGCATGACTAAAATTTACATTGCAACCATAGCATGTACCCAAAACAGCATGTGCTCATGAATGACATATGAGACAGCCGCTCCCTATTTACATATGTACTAAGTACCTGGATAACCCCAGGTGCACGTTGGATGAGTGGAAAATGTTTTGCTGCAGCTTCTAGTGTAAATTGCATCCTACCCTTATGCAACTATGAATACTGCACATTGTTATAGCTCTTCAAGGATATTTAATGTTTAACATGTCGGTTACTTTGTTTTATGATCATTGTAGTCCTGGTAATGTTGACTTGCCCACTGTTATGCATTTATTGATTTATTCATTGATTTTATTTAATTGTTTATTTATTGTTATTCAGGATTGCTGTTTTAAGCTTACAAGCGAGCCCTTTTCTATCCTGATGAGATTTAAAAAGAGTTATGTACTTACCATAACTTGGAATCTGTGCTATCCAGTGTCATTATTCATCACGGATGGGTCTTGGATCCAACCTCTGACCCGAGCTGGCAACTGATGGACAGATCCAGAGCTCAAGCTCCTCCCCTTCCCATAATCCCCTGCTGATCTGTAACCCTCAGATCAAGTTTGCTAGCTAAAGAAAAGGCAGCATGGTCTGCCCAGGAGACTAACTATCTCCAAGAAGAAACATCCCTCCAGTTTTACCAGATCACCAGAAGGAAGGGGGAAGGAGGGCAGGAATGTGATGAATAATGACACTGGATAGCACAGATTCCAAGTTATGGTAAGTACATAACTCTTTTATCTGATGCTATTCATCTCATTATTCATCACAGATGGGTCAGAATCCCCAGCTACTATGAACCCTGGGTGGCCTCAGGGAAGGATATCCCAGAACACAGAGGAACCAAAGGAAGCCCTGTTCCTAGACACTAAATCCAACTTGTAGTGTGAAACAAAAGTATGTGGATTAGACAAAATAGCAGTAGCGCAAATCTCATCCAAAGAAAGCTTAGCCTAGAAGGCGGAAGACGTAGCCACTGACCTAGTAGAGTGGGCTTTAACTGGTCTGGATAGATTCCCCCTCCACTCAATCATGCCTTGCTTTCACTCTTTCTTGATACTCACATCCCCCCTACTAACTCCCCCATCCCCCTCTTACAACTCCTTTTTTTACTAGCTAACAATGGAATTTAACTGGTACATAATCTCTTCTATACTAAGCTGCTACCAGTATCTGCTCTGCTGACTAAGTCTAGTCTTTGTCTTCTCTTCTCTTACTAAGATCTCATTCACTTCATATAGGTTCATAGGTTTATACTAGGCTATCTGCCCTAAGGCATTTATAAGCCTAGCCCAGAGTTTTTGTGGCTTATGCCACCCCTTATGTTAAAAAATACTGTGCCCATTAGTTTGTTGTGCCTCTGTCCAGCAGTGAAACAGAGATGATTCCTGGGGTAAACCTACGATCTCCCATCCACCGGTCAAGATTTCTCTTGAACAGAGCCAGCGAGGTGCTCTGCCTCACATGGACCGGGATTTTATTCCACAACATAGGGAGTCTCTGGGTGACAAATCTATCCCTCCAGCATGTCCTATTTATATCCGTGCTAAGTTTAAGTCGCTTGCTCTAGTGGATCTGGTAGATTTGGATTTTTTGAGGTGGAGCATGTCCATTAATTCCGGGTTGGACATGGCCTTGTATGTCAGGCACAGGTCACCTCTGAGCAGACGGTATGCGACTGAATAGAGCTGGAGTTTCTTCAGTCTGGCAGCATATGACAGATTTTGGAGTCCCTTTATCCTTTTGGTGAGGAACTTTTGGGGTCTCTCCAATTGCTGCAGGTGTCGGGTGAGATACATCCCGAATGGGGCATTGTACTCGATCATTGGTCTGATAAGTGAAGAGTACAGGGAACAATGACCTCACTTGATCTGGATGTGAATCCCTTCATGATCAGGTGGGCAATGTAGAAGGTTTTTCTAACCACTTTAGCAATGTGAGTGTTAAAAGAAAGGCCACTGTCAACCTGGGTCCCCAGGTCCCTGATAACCTCTTCTGTGCTTAGTGGATTGCCACCTATATGGTAGCTTGGGGTTACCTTGTTTTTCCCGAAGGGTATGACTATACATTTTTGGCATTTAACTTCAGGCCATGGCTCTGGCACCAGCTATCAGTTTCCGTGAGACCCCTCTGAAGGATATCTGTGTCCGATGTACTTTCCACTATGGCTCCCAGTTTGCAGTCATCTGCAAACTTTGTCAGCCATAGTCCTCCTATGTTAGCCTGTACTTCTGAGAAGTAGATGCCAAACAACAGGGGGCCAAGGACTGAGCCCTGTGGGACACCACTTGTGACCGGCTTGTTGTCTGACATGGCGCAAGCTACTCTAACCCTGTGGGTTCTGTCCTTTAGCCAGTTTGCAACCCATCTTGTGACATATGGGTTTACATTTAAGCTGGTAAGTTTCTCTATAATACCCGAGTGGGGTATTGTGTAAGCTTTGCAAGGTCAAGGTAGGCTGTATGGACTGCCTTTCCCTCATCAATGGCCTTGGTGACTGTTTCGAAGAAGTCAACCAAGTTCAAAAGGCATGATCTGCCCTTGACAAAGCCAAACTGGGTCGGGTCCAATGTCTGCAGTCCCCTATGTCTTTGTTTATGAGTTCCATTATGATCCTCTCCATAGCTTTGCAGACCAGGCTTGTTGCTTATGGGGCGGTAATTACCAGGGTCCGTAGAGGCACCGCCTTTGTGGAGTGGGACCACAGTTGCCGTACGCCACTCCTTGGGCACGTATCCTGTGGTAAGGCTAAGATTAAACAGCTGCCTTATGTGCGGGTTTAGTTCCTCATTGAGTTCGTAGCACACAGCCGGGGACACCATCTGGTCCCATTGATGCTGTGTTTTTAGCTTTAGAGAGAGCAGCTTTCACCTGCGCATTGGAGATGTCTGGGAGGCTGCACTCCACTGGGATAGTTATCTCTCCTTGGGGAGAGGGGTGAAGTTTGCACTGAACCTGTCTGCTAGTATGTTGGCAATGTCTGTGGGTTCAGTGATTTTTGTATCATTTTGGACTAATTCTGAGCATATCTGGGAGTTTCCACCCAGGTTTCTAACATAGCTGAAGAAGGCCTTATGATTGTCTTTTGAATAAATGGCAATTTTTCTCTCAAAGTTGGCCTTGGATGATTTTATGAGTGCTCGTATTTTTTTACTAATAATGATCAAAGGTGTCTTCTCTTTTATGGATTTTGCTCTATCATGTAACAGCTTTCTCCTCTTGTTGTAAAGTTTGTTTATGGCTGGGGACCACCAGACTAGACGTTTGCCCTTGGTGGAAAGAGTCTTGGTTTTATTAGGGATTGCCTGATCCATGCAGTCCTGGAGGTGTTCGTAGAAGGCAATTGTAAGGGCTTCCGCAGCTTGGGTTGTGGTTTCCACTGGCTCGGGGGCCTTGAAGGATACCACACCAGTCTTGAGTAGTGTGAAGTTTGCTTTAGAGAAGTTCTTCACTGTGGTCTTTTTTGTTTGGGGTGGGAGCGGGATGTGGATATCCAGTGAGATTAGTTTATGATCTGATCTCACCAATGAGGGATATACTTCCGGTGTGGAGCATTTTGTCCCCATGTTTGTGATGATGAGATCTAGTATATTTTCTCCTCTTGTGGGAACGGTGACTAGTTGTTCCATGGCATTTGAATTTATGAACTCCAGGAACCTTTGGGCTAGAAAGTTTGGGCTTGAGTAATGTTCCCAGTCTATATTCGGGTAGTTGAAGTCACCCAATATAATGGTGTTTGGAGATACTTTTATACCCTCCAGTGTCTTCAGGAAGGCTGTGTGGGGTTCCTGAGTTTGAGAGGGTGGCCTGTAGCATGCTACAAATTGTAGAGCAGTTTTGCCTATGGTTAATTGCACCTGGATGGTTTCCGATGCGTTGCCACCAACCTGGAGATGTGGGTATCCTTGATGAATATGGATACACCCCCTCCTTTTGTGGTGTGGTCTGGGTTTTGGGGCCGGAACGCATGATATGAGGTAAAACCTGATAGTGCTGGGGTGCACTCAGGAGCCTTGAACCAGGTTTCAGTCACAGCACAGACATCGATGTTCTCCATACTGAGAAGGGCCTCGAGTGGGTGCATTTTGAGATTTAGACTTCTGGCATTGAGCAGCATTACCCTTAGTTTCTTCCCATTTTTGTTTTCTAGGGTGGTAGGTTTAGAATTTGAGCCTTGCCTAAAAAAGGCACTATGGGGGTGGCAAGAGCCTTAGTCAATATCCGGAATCCCAGGGGTGACAGGTGCAAGCCGCCCTTGAAGCAGCGTGGCTTGTCAAGCATGTCATCCCAGGCAGACAGACACTGGATCCCCTTTGAATGACACCAGAAATTAAGCCAATTGTTAAAGCTGATCATCTTGTCAATATGTTGTGGCATCATTCTTGGTGAAGGAAGGATGCTGCTCAGGGTCAGGGTCATACCTGCCTGGGCTACATAATCAGAGAACTCCTCTATGTCTCTTTTCATGTAGTCCAGGGAGGTACATCTCAGGTCGCTCACACCAGCATGGACAATGACTGTGTCATATTTGTACTTGCTGTGGAGTGACCAGTGCTTGTGTTATGTGGCGGATTCTAGCCCGATAGGCAGCTTACTGTGACCCTCTCCTTGTTCAGCCTGGTGAGTGGGACGCCAGTGTGTCTGACTATGGAGTCACCTATGACAAGTATGTTTGGTGTTGTATTTGGCCTTAAGGGCTGTGACTGCTTTGCACACTGATTTTGTGTTTTATGTGTTGCCTGTGGTGTGTCATGAGGTGGCGGTTGCTTGGGTGTCTGCTTTGGAGGCCTCTGCTGTTTAGGTAAATTTTTGCTCAGAGCCTCCGAGTATGTCTTTGTGTGTTTATGTGTTTGATTCATTGTTGTGATAGCTTTATGTGAGACTGGTTTTGTGGTGTGTGTAGTTGCCTTCTCCTCCTGTCTGGTCTTGCCAGTCCTGAGTTGAGAGAGCTCAGCCTCCAGTTTGGCTAAATAGCTGCATCTCTTTGTGTTATGTGGGAGGAGGAGAGGGTTGTCTGTGTACATGAGGCAATTGTAACATTGCCTCAATATTCCCAGATTCACCAACTGGGCAGGAGAGGACGCCAGCATCTGGCCCTTCGACATGCTAGAAAAATTAAAAAGTTTGGGGTGTAACTGAATGAGAGAGGACTTAGTAAGGAAGTGGGTACTCCTGGGGGGGGGGGGGTTCGCTAGTGAGGGACTTTGTATAATACAGAAGTGCTAAGCCTGAAAAGAAGATGCTTTTAAGACAAGTGCTGAGCTTTTTTTTTTTTTTGGAGAAAAAAAAAAAAAAGGTTTCTACAAACTATTGTGTTTAGTTATGCTCCCTACACATATCATGTACTACTTGCTATGTTCCTCTATATATTGTTTTACTATAATTTATTCACTGTTATGTTTGTCTTATTGTGCTTTATCTACTGTTCTTGTTTTGCAATATGTCTTATTGTGCTTTATCTGTTGATTTTGTAATTTTGCAATGTTATGGAGCCTTTTCTCCCCAGGTATGATTCATCTGCTGTTTTGTACTGTTATTTATTGTGTTCAATACACTGGCTTGTAATTTTATACTGTTGTGGAGCTATTCTTCCCGTGCCTCGCCGAAAAAGGGCTATTGCCCAATCGGATTATCCCAGTTAACAAATGCCAAATAAATAAATAAATAGATGTGCCTGCTGTCATAAGTGTAGGAAATACAGCTAGCAATCCATCTGAAAATAGTTACCTTAGTAACTGTCAGGCCTTTTCTGGCCTGAGAAGACTCTACAAGAAACTGGTCCGACGTCCGAAATTCCTCAGTCCTCTTAAGATAAAAGCATAGCCGCCTATGAATGTCTCAACAATGAAAAGTATACTCCCCCTTATTGGAATAATTAGGGAAGAAAATTGGAGCTGAATAGATTGGTTGAGGTTAGCTTCTGAAGCCACCTTCGGAATGAATCAAGGATCTGTCATAAGGGATATCCTATCCTTGTAAAAGACTATGAAATGGGGCTTAATGATGAGAACCTGCAACTCAGAAACTTTCTTGGCAGAAGTAATAATCACCAAGAAGGCCGTCTTCCAAGACAGAAACTTAAGATCACTAAATGCAGCTGGTTCAAAGGGCTTTTGTGTCAAAGACTGCAACATCAGAGTTAAATCCCATGGTGGGTAGGAGGTCTAAGAAGAAAGACTCCTTTGAGAAAAGCTTTGCGTAGTTTAGAAGAAAAAGTGGGACTCTCATTCAAATGGAAATTAGAGATGGCTGCCAACTGGAGTTTAATCATGGAGAAACTAGCACCTTCCTGGAAGAGAGAAGCCAAGAACAACAAAATGTCAGGAATCAGGGCTGAAAAGGGATCCAAGTTTCGTTGTCTGGCCCAGATAGAAAATCTTTTCTATTTACTGAAATGCACCTTCTTAGTAGCAGGCTTCTGTAAAGCTAAGGTTATATTTTTTACTAGAGGGGAGCCTGGACTGGGAAAGGATAACTGGAACTGGAGGAATCAAGCAGTTAGAAGAAGAGTCTGTAAGTTGGAAAGAGGAAGCCCCCAGGGATGGGAAGTGAGATCCAGAATGGGATCCAATATCCAGGGAGGATATTTCAGATGAGACCAAAGAAGGGAGAACCATGCCTGATGAGGCCAAAAGGGGGCAATGAGGATGAGATTGCGCAGTGGTGCAGCAGTTACATTGTCACCTCCCAGCAAGAAGTTCTCTGGTTCGATTCTCAGCTAGAATGCCTTCTGTGTGGAGTCTGCATGTCCTCCCTGCGTTAGTTTGGGTTTCCTCCGGGTGCTCCAGTTTCCTACCATGTTACAAAATCTTGCATCTGGAGCATTTCTCCCCAGGCCTCCACTGAAAATTGGCTTTGTAAAGAAATGTTAAATAAATAAATATGGGTGGGAGGTTTGCCTAATGGTTAAGGTGTTTACCTCATAGACACAAGGTGCAGGGTTTGATTCTCACGTGGGGTAAATGGCTAGGCTTAAAATGGCTCATGAGGGCAGTTAGCCTAGTAATAGTCTATGAACCTATGAAGGGGTCTTCAGGTGGTGGGCTTTTTGTAAGACCTTGAGAATTAGGGAAGTTGGGGGGGTAAACATAGATGAGTCCCGACAACCAATCTTGAACCAGAGCGTCCCTGGGTGACTTCTCCATCGGGTGGATCAGGGCAAAGTAGTTGCTGCATTTGTAGTTGACTGGGGAGGCAAAGAGATTGCAGCATATTTAATACAACAGTCGAATTTATAATGTGCCACTGATGGATTCAGGGACCACTTGTAAGGACTCAAGACAGACCTACTGAGTTTGTCGGCCAGCACGTTGGAACTGCCAGGAATGTGAGTTGCAAGAAGAAAGCACCTGGAAGACATTGTCCATTCCCACATTCTCATGACCTCTCTTCACAGGGGATAAGACCGTGTTCCCCCTTGCTTGTTGATGTACCAGACCACCATCATCATGTTGTCCATTTGAATTGCTATAGTCCTCAGACTGAGGCACTCCAGAAAGGTTTGCAACATTATAAGGACTGCTCTCATCTCCAGGACATTTATGTGTAATTTGGTCTATGTGGGGAACCACATGCCTTGAACTGTGCTTTCCTGAAAATGTCCTCATACCCCAACAAGGAGGTGTCCATGGTCACCTTGGCCTTGGCAGGGGGAAGACAGAAGGGTTTACCAAGAGTTAGGGCCTAAGACTGAAGCCACCAAGCAAGGTGATTTCTGCACGAGTCATCCCGACGGGCATGGACATGGGATGAACCTGAGTGGACCACTGAACCGCCAAGGTCCACTGCAGAACCTGCATGTGATACCCAGTGAGTTGCACCAACTGGATAGCAGCCACCATCGAGCCTAATGCTTGTAGAATTAGGTGGGCTGCTGGGTGCTCCAGAAAGAGCAAGAGATAGACCTGATCCTGAATAAGTTGAACTCTGCATAGGGTAGTGCTGCAGTATCCTACACTGTGTCCAGTTGAACTTCTATAAACTCTAGGTTCTGGCATGGAGATAGATTGGATTTGGTCAGACTGACCATGATGCTAAGATCCTAAAAGAGGTTGAGGGTACAACTGGGGCCATTGACAGTTGATGCCTCATGGGGGCCTTGAGGAGCCAATCGTCAAGGTACCGAAAAACCTGGAAGCCATGCAACCTGAGATGAGCTACCACCACTGCCATACATTTGGTAAACACCCAGGGGGCTGAAATGAGTCCAAAGGGCAGGGCTGTGAACTGGTAGTAATAGGGCCCTAGCCAAAAGTGCAGGTGTCTCCTGGAGTGTCTGTTGATTTTGATATGATAGTATGCGTCCTTGAGATCTACTGAGCACATCCAGTCATCCTTGTGGAAGAGAGGCAGAATGGACTGAACAGCGACCATCCAGAACTTGGACTTCTGGACTGACAGATTCAATTTGCTGAGGTCCAAAATTGGACGCAGGTCAACCAATCTTTTTTTTTGTTTTGTTAATTAAAGAACTAGCTATGGTGGGGAAGGGGCCATGGGGAAAAAAGGCGGGAACCTGAGAGACAACACTAGTTAAAAGTACAGGGAGGGGGAGGAAACAGAGCTAACTACACTATACCTAAAACAGCCTAAAGAAAGCTATAGAAACCCCAAAGGGAAGAAGAAAAACCCCAGAAAATAAGCACTTATTTGAATGAACGCTTGAGCTACTGGAATCACATCCTTAGCGTTTCTGTGGCAGATGAGATTTGAGGGTTACAGGTCAGCAGAAGATTATGGCAAGGGGAGGAGCTTGAGCTCTGGATCTGTCCATCAGTTTCCAGCTCGGATCCGAGGTCAGATTCAAGACCCATCTGTAATGAATAATGACACAGATAGCATCAGATCTAATGGATTTCAGTTAGAGCTTAAAGATGTGCTTCTGTGCTTGCTTCACTACAATTAATAAAATGTATGTACAACTCTGGAATCCAAAGCAATGTCTGCTCAGACCAAGGCAGATGATTTGATCAGTGTAATTCTAGAAGCAGGGCACAAACACAGTATGCTAATTTGTAACTGATATATTTTTTGTATGAAATGGAAAGTGATAATTGCCATTGGCTTCAGAAGTTCTACATCTGAATGTGAAAGAATCTGCATGATTTTGCATGTCATTAATTTCGGGGATGTCCTAAAAGTAGTTTAAAGCAAGTGGTATAATATATTGTGGTTTTTATTTTGTTGTTGTTATACATTGCATATCTTACAGACAGTGCATCCAGTTCCCAATACCTGTTGTATTTATTGCCCTTTCTAGTGTCACACACAGACCAGTTCAAACACCAGATGGGGAGATACAATGCTGTTTGAAGCCTGAGAAGTATGGATTAGGGATAGTGGATATTTTCCTGCCGGGTGGTGGGGAGATACAATGCTGTTTGAAGCCTGAGAAGTATGGATTAGGGATAGTGGATATTTTCCTGCCGGGTGGTGGGGAGATACAATGCTGTTTGAAGCCTGAGAAGTATGGATTAGGGATAGTGGATATTTTCCTGCTGGGTGGTGGGGAGATACAATACTGTTTGAAGACTGAGAAGTATGGATTAGGGATAGTGGATATTTTCCTGCCGGGTGGTGGGGAGATACAATGCTGTTTGAAGCCTGAGAAGTATGGATTAGGGATAGTGGATATTTTCCTGCCGGGTGGTGGGGAGATACAATGCTGTTTGAAGCCTGAGAAGTATGGATTAGGGATAGTGGATATTTTCCTGCCGGGTCTCGGAGAGATCCAATGCTGTTTGAAGCCTGAGAAGTATGGATTAGGGATAGTGGATATTTTCCTGCCGGGTGGAGAAGTGACAGCTAATATCAGGGGAGTAATATAATGTACATATTTTAGCTGAGCTATGGACATTCATTGGTTAAGGGAACTGCTGGCATTTAAGGGATAATTCAGGAAAAAAAAATTATAATAAAATGAGCAAATCAGTATGTCTCAGAAAATGGGAGCACTACAGAATCCTGAAAGTCCAAAATCCTGAAGACCAAAATCCTGAAAGTTCAAAATACTGAAAACTCAAAATCCTGAAAACACACAGGATACCAACACTCACTATATTCCAGCACAAGGACATACAGAAACAAATAAAACACAAACTATATTACTGTTCTCCAAGTATAAGCAGGGTGGAGTCCCCCTGCACCCCCATGTGGGGGGCACAGCCCCCCATACCCCCTGCTACTTAAATATGTCAACTCCAAGATTGCACTTATTGTAGTGAAGTGCAATCTTAGAGTTTATATATTTAAGTAGCAGGGAGGGTTGGGGGCGCAGCCCACCACATGGGGGTGCAGGGGGGCTTGCCCCCCTGCATATAGTTGAAGGGTAATATGTTTCTGTATGTACTTGTGCTGGAATATAGTAAGTGTTGGTATCCTGTGTGTTCCCAGGATTTTGAGTTTTCAGTATTTTGAACTTTCAGGATTTCAGGAAGGGTAAGAATTCACTAGACTGGAGGACTTGCACAGAAACTCTAAAAGAGCATCAGAATGGTAAAGGCTGGTCTGTAAAAAACGTTTCCTGTAAAGTCGGGAGTAGGTCAATTTTTTTTTTTTTTTTTTTTTTTGCAGGTGCAGTGGGAATTCAGTAGGATGATGTCTAAAACTAAATTAATAGGACTGAGGGGGATAATAAATGACATAGCTAGAGAATAAATAGGTAGCAATGCTGAAAGTTCCTTACCTCAGATTAAAAAAATCCTTAGCTGCTAGTATTTAAAAATGGATCACAGCGGTAGACTACCATTATGGGAGAAGGGTACATAGTGACAGACGAGTTGCCCTGCAAGGAGGTTGTGAAGAAACTGGACACATGATGCTGGTACACAAGGCACCGTGATGTCCTAGAATTGCTAGTAAGCTCTGAAGTGGTGTGAGCCATTCATAAAAGCTCTTATGGTGGACATTAAACATGGGCTGAAGAAGAAACGCATTACATCAAAATCAGAGTACTGTTGTGCGACAGAAGGAGGTTGGTCTCCAGTACCACACTGCAATGCTGGCAGCATGGAAAAACAGTATTTTGGTTTATTGCAGAAACATTCAAAATTATGTCTTGCAGAGGAAGTTATCCAAAGGGTATGTACAAGGTAGGGAAAGACTACATTAAACAGAAGAATCAGAAGGACCTAGATGAGGTTATTACCATAACTTCTGTCATGGAAGTCAGGGGGAAAAAAATATGGCTTAGGCCAATAGTATTATGGATTTTTGGTGAACAGGGGAGACCTAGACCTAATTTTTACAGTTTTTTTTAGCACTAATAATGTCTCACCTGGAGCACTTTGTGCAGCTTTGATAACAACTTTGAAAACAATGAAATAAGATGATTCGAAGCATGCATACTGTATCACAAACATGGTAAGTGTCATGGGTCATGCGGTGGGTCAGAAAAGTATGAAAAGAAGGACGTGTCTAAAGTAGTGAGGAAATCATTCTATGTTGCACAACTTATAAACAAAGGTATGGCATCCAAGTCCATGGAGGTCATTGTTCCACTGTATTCGGCACTCATCAGACCTATCATCGAGTACAATGCCCCCTTTGGTATGTACCTAACCAATCATATCCAACAACTGGAATGTCCACAGAGGTTCCTTACTAAAAGAATACAGGGCATAAGTAAAGTGGCCTATGCAGTTCACCTCAAGGCCCTATCCCTGTATTCTGTCTCCTGCAGGCTTTTGAGGGGAGATCTATTACTGGCATTTAGGGCATTGTAAGACCACACTCTGTTGGACCTCCTGCATATCCACAAAACAAACATCATCAGAATTACCCATTCTAAAGACTTAAACATTGCCTGTGATATAAATAGGACCTGCTGGAGAGATAGGTATTATCCCAGAGACTACCCCGTCTATGGAACAGGCTCCCCATCCATGTGAAGCAGAGTTCCTCCCTAACCCAATTCAAGTGTAACTTGGACAATTGGATGGGAATAAGAAATTCATCCCTGATTTGGCACCTGTGTCTCTAATGGACACAAGCAACCTGTAAATGGTTCATCTCACAAACCCCTGCTTACACTTATGAAGGGTAACAGAACTCATCAGAGATTTGGGATGCATAGCTAGGCATAAAAAGGCTGCTGTGGTCGTTAACCTAGTAAACACCTATGAACCTATGAACCTATCATCCTACAACAACTGGGAATGTATATAGCTGAAAACAGTGGTGAAAAAAGGAGCAAATTGAAATTCAAAAACTGGTCAGGGTACAGGTCAGCAGAATAGAACTGAAAAGAAAGGACAATGAGATTAAAAATGTTTTAGCAGGCAACTTGGGGTGGTCAACTGTGACATAAAAAGGTGCTGTGCGAAAAGTATAGCGAGGCCCTGCCTGGAATAGCTTAGTAATATAACTGCTGAAAGGAGATTCATTAAAGTTTGGTACTAGTGGAAATAGGTGCTAGGTAGGAAGGTAGGGCTGGGAGCATGTAAGAGTTAGATAGCTCATTCGCATGGCCTCACTAAATCATTGGACTTCCTTTAAATTGTTTATGAGTCAGAGGTAGATTTCCATCAACCAGTTCAAACCTTCCTAGACCTAAGTGTTTCACACTTTTTTTTTAATTTACACATTAGGATTACTGAATCATTACCTTTATCTGGCACACGGAACAAATACTGCAGCAGTGAATTCTCTATATAGCAGTCTGTTTCCCGCCACTGTATTAACTGCAGTTTTTTTCTTGCCTGTACTTTGTACTTTGGTTTTATTCTACACTACGCACTTTTTATGTGCTTTAGTATAATGTGTAATCGACTGGCTGTTCCTGACCTACCTTGTAATGGGAAATATGCCTTACGTTCAGACCATCCTCTTACTTGATCCAAAGTAAATGAACAAATAGATAAATAACAACTTACTACCATTGCGGCTGTCTTGTATAACTACTTTGATATTTATACTTTTGATACTTATGATCATAGGAGGTTACTAGGCTATTGGCCCTGAGGCCCTTATAAGCATAGCCAAGAGTTAGCCCATGTTTAGACAAATCAGCACCCAATGCCCCTGTCCAGCAGGGACATGGGTGGAATATCAGGGGTATATTTCTGTTTCCCATCCAGTTATCTAGGTTGTGCTTAAAAAGGGGTAAAGAGGTACACTGCTTGATGTGGAGAGGGAGTGTATAACATAGATGGGAGGAAATGATATTCATCTTTGAACACTTGACTAAGCTTCTAGCATTTTACACATGTTGTGACACTCTGAGTTATATGTTACACGCTATGATAATTGCTCATCCTGGTGTCGAAGTGTAGTTGGCTTTGCCTCATATTTTGTATATCACTTTTGGGGTATAATTATTACAGCTGATATCAGGTTTTATCATACAGTCAGGTATAATGCGTAAGTGAATATTATTACATACACAGCTGTAAATTCAGGAAGTTATCTCTTTGTCTTGTGCGAGGCTAATGCCATTTTGTAAGTAGAAAACCATAGCTGGAGTTGTAGCACTGGAAATACTGAAGGGTTTAGCACATCATATGCCAAGATGTTCTTCGTGTTTCACTGTTGCAGTCATTACATTTGGGTAATCTGCTGGCAGGTTGCCCTCAGTCGGCCTGAATAACAAAGTCTTGGGTCCTGCATCGGTTGCTGTCTCCTCTTCCATGACATCAGGTCGTCAGGGGTATAAAACATGCAGCCGACGCCATTTTATTCAGTCTTTCTCGCCGCGCAGTGCCCGAAGCAGAAGCAGTTTGCAAGTGCCGGTCGGCCGACTCCTGAAATTTTCGCATTCGAGTTTCAGAAACGAAGTCTTCAAACTAAAGCTAAGTACCCCGTCGGGAAAACTTTTTCTTGCTCCTTACCGATGTCAGTAAAAGTTAATAATTGCATTACTTGTGGGAAGCAAATACCTCATAAGGATTTACATTTATACTGTATTCCTTGCCTAGGCCCAGATCATAATGTACCTTGTTGTCGGTTTTGTGCTAGATTTAACCAACGCACTATTAAGCATCAGTATAGTTTTACTTCTAAATATTTTGGATCAAGATTTAATTATCCTGAAATGTCATCGGTTAGTATTCCGACTACCGAAGTTCACAAAAAATGCAAAGAAAAAGACAGACAGACCATTGAGGTCCAAAACCGATGACGAAGCTTCTCCTAAGCCAGTCACCGGTTCACCGGTACTCAGTGAGGTGCTTTTGCAGCCCATGATACCCACTACTTTTAAGTCGCAGGCCTCTACCGAGACCCATGCAAAGTCCGGTATGCCACGAGATTCTCAGAGTATTGAACCCGCGGATGTCTCTCTCTTGGATGGGTCCTGAGCCGCTGAGCAGGCACCGGCTTCTGAGGGTGTTTTCAGGCCTCAACATGTTTATATAAAACTGATGCCAGCCTCAAAAACAAGGTCAAAAGCATCTTCTATGTCTAAAAAACCGACGCATGAGCCACGTGCTCAGGCTCCTATGCCTAAAAAACAGATGATCAAAATGGCTGAGGACTTAATTACCTTGATCAGGGGTTCCCACCCCCCCCTCCCCCACTAAGAGGCCTAGGTAAGGCACTGATTATGAATCTTCAGATCAGGTTTCCATTTCTTCTGATTCCTCTTCTGATCAGGAATTTTCCATTCCACCCTATGAGGATTCTGATGCAGAGGAATCCATCCCATCTGCTTCTCCTCCTGAGAATTACTCTTTTGGAGAAACTTTGCATGCTTTAAGGGAACATTTTCACTGGGAGAGTCAGGACTTCTCTGAATCAAAAAAGAGACTTAGGGATTTCCTTCTTCCTCAGCATAGGCCTTTGGCTATACCTCCTGTATTAGACATTGTGGATGATGTGTTTTCGGAATCAAGCATGGCTCCTGATTCCCTACCTCCAGCTCCTAGTAAGCCAGACAGATATTACAAGGTGACTCACACAAATGTCTATTCAAAAATCTTGCTGCTGACCCTGAGACTATTTCACAGGGTCCCAAGGGTTTTAAGGCCTCTACAGCCAAAAATCCTACTCCCTCTGATAGAGATTCCAAGGCGCTGGATAGATGGGGAAAGAAAGTGTATACCTCTGCAACCCTGGCAATCAGAGCCTTAAACTGCCAATTTCATATGCTTAAATATCAACAGCATGTTATGGGCCTACTGAAACAGAAATTGATGTTGATTTCTGATTGTGTGGAAAATAAAGAATTATGGGAATTATTGCATTCAGCAGAACAGGTTGGAAAGCATACTTTGCAATGTGGTTTTGATTCCTTGGAGGCCTCTTGCAGGGCCGCAGTTACTGGATCTGTGATTAGAAGGCATGCCTGGCTCAAGGAGCAAAATCTGCCTGATCATGCTAAAGCTAAATTGTTGGATGCCCCCTTGCAGCATGACACTCTGTTTGGTAATAAGACAGAAGAGGTTTTAAAGAAAATGGAAGACAAAGCTAAATTTATGCAAACTGTAAAAGATTTCTTGCAAGTGCAGCCACCCAGGTTCAGTAGGCACTGGCCTACTAACAATTGGTCCTTTCTGGTGTCCCAACAGAGCCACTCAAGGCAAACCAAGGCACTCAAAAGGCCCCAGATACCAATCACAGGGTTCTTACAGGTCAAAGCAATGGGCTGCCTCGGAGGAAACAAAGGACAACCCTACAGTAAGCAGTCTCAATGACTTTCCTCTACCATCACCAAGCACTTATCTTTTGGCAGCCCCCTTGGGGGGAAAACTAGCACTTCATGCTAAAAATTGGCAGTTAATTACACAGGACAAGTGGGTATTGAACATAGTATCCCAGGGGTACAGATCTCATTTCCATACTTTGCCAATTCCAAACGGATGGCCAGATCTGCCACAAAATCAATGGGCAGAGGCTCAGAAACAAGTTATGTCCCTCATGGAGATGGGGGCTATTCAGCCAGTACCAGAACAGGAAAAAGGACAAGGTTTTTATTCAAGACTCTTCCTGGTACTCAGAAAAGACAATTCTTGGTGTTCAATACTGGATTTATCGATTTTGAACATGTTCCTGGACATTTCAAAATTCAAAATGCTGACTTTACAACAGCTACTGCCTATGCTGGGCAGAAACACTTGGTTAGTGACTCTAGACTTAAAAGAGGCATACCTGCATATCCCAATAAGGGAATCATGCAGAAGATACCTCCACTTCAAAGCAGGTTTTTTGCATTACCAATTCTCTGCGCTGTCCTTTGGCTTATCTACTGCGCCCAGGGTCTTTACAAAGTGCCTGGCACCAGTAATCACATTCTCCAGACAAAGAGGTATACAAATGTATCCTTTATCTAGACGACTGTCTCATTCAAGCAGAGGACAAGGACACTCTTCTTCAACATCTGGCATTTGTAAAAAGGCTTTTAACATGCCTGGGGTACACAATAAATGAAAAGAAATCCAAACTGGCACCCTCTCAAATAATTACATTCCTGGGTGCAAGCTTGAATACAATTGCCCAGATGGTTTACCTTATGCCAGACAAACAAAGGCAACTGACAATATACTTCAAACAAATGGCAACAAAAACCCACTTATCTGCAAGACAAATTCTGCAGGCTTTGGGGTTCATGGCATCCTGCATTCTACTAATTCCATATGCAAGACTTCATATGAGGAAACTTCAATGGTATCTAAAAAGTTTATGGAGCCAACATTGTCACAGACTGGAAACAATGATACCTCTCATTCCCTGCCTACAACAGGAGTTCCTTTGGTGGGAGGAGACATGTCACCAAAACAAGGGACTCTTTCACTCTACCCCCTGCCACCCAAACCCTAACTACAGACACATCAGACTATGCTTGGGTGGCCCACTTGGCGGGGAGATGCATTCAGGGGATATGGAGCCCAAAACAAATGCATCTACATATCAACCAGAAAGAGATGCTAGCTGTTCAGAATGCTCTGACAGCCTTCAAGGACTTACTTCATCCAGGACAACTACTGATAAAGACGGACAACACCACGGTTATGTGGTACATAAACAAGCAGGGGGGTACACATTCCTTCCCCCTTTGAAGACTAGCCATGAAATTGTGGAACACGGCTTTGACTTACCAAATATATCTTCAAGCTCAATTCCTGCCAGGAAAACAAAATACTCTGGCAGAAGACCTAAGCAGAAATCTTATGGACCCACACGAATGGAAACTGGATCCACAAATCTTCAGCATGTTAGCACGGAAATGGGGGAGCCCAGACATAGATCTATTTCCCTCTCCCCAAAATTATCAGCTGGACAAATTTTGCAGAAAAATTCATCACAAAAAAGCATGGAAAGTGGACGCCCTATCCTTCAGTTGGAAAAACTTATCAGTCTATGCCTTTCCCCCTCTTCCTCTTATCTCCAAGGTCTTACTAAAAGTCAAACAGGAAAAACCAAAAATGATCCTAGTTGCTCCAGACTGGCCTCGACAACACTAGTACCCACTTCTAAGGAACATGTCTCAACTCCCCCCTTGGTACTTGCCTCAAATACCTCATCTACTGTCTCAGCAGAACAACCAAATTCTGCACACTTAGCTCCAAACTCTGAACCTTGCGGCATGGCTGATCATTTAATTATTCAAGCAACACCTCTCAGTAAATCTGTGATGGATGTCATTTTGGAAGGCAGAAGGCCTAGTACTAGAAAATCTTATGCTGATAAATGGAAGAGATTCTGTGCTTGGAACCAAGCACAAGGAACTGACACAGCAAAACCAAATATTCCTCAGATTTTACAATACTTGACTGAGATGCTTGACAAGGGCCTATCTTTTTCTTCAATAAAAATCCATGCCTCTTTCATCTCGGCTCATTACAACACGGAGCCTCCCCTCTTTTCTCATCCTCTGCTTAAACAGTATCTTAGAGGGGCCAAAAATTTAAGGCCTCCCAGAAGATCTCCATCTCCTGCATGGGACCTCAGTTTCATGCTGGAAAAACTCACCCTGCCTCCTTTTGAACCAGCAGCTACTGCGGATATAAAATTTCTATCCTGGAAAACAGCCTTTCTCTTTGCAGTCACTTCAGCAAGAAGGGTTTCAGAACCTTCTTTTATGCCTAAGGTGGTATCCATTGTGGCTCATAACCAGGCCATTCATCTGCCAACATTTTACCCAAATCCGCAGAACAAGGGGGAGCGGATTCTGCATTCATTGGATGTACACAGACAACTAAGATGCTACTTAAACAGGACCAAATCTCTAAGAAAATCTAAGCAACTACAGGTAGCATTTGCTTCAGGGTCAGAGGGGAAGGCTATATCAAAGCAGACTATTTCTAAGTGGATAAGCTACTGCATTCGTTTCTGCTATTTGCACCATGGTAAACCTGTGCCCAAGGTGATCAGATCACATTCCTCCAGGGCTGCCTCTACTTCAGCAGCTTTTCTCAGAGGAGTTCCAACCAAAGACATTCTAGAAGTTGCTACTTGGAGCTCTCTTCATACCTTCACAAAGCATTATCATTTGCCTCTTTTTTCCAAATCCAGGGCAGGCTTTGCCACTGCAGTCCTGCAGGGCCTTATAGCCGCTCCTAATGCTGTTTAGCTCCATCCTCCCATCCATAGCTTTGTGATTCTACCCAAGTGTAATGACTGCAACAGTGAAACACGAAGAACATAGTACAGTTGTGTACACTTACCATAAATGTAGATGTTCGAGTGTATTCACTGTTGCAGTCCGGGTTACCCATCCGCTGTCCCCCTTTCTATACCTTTCCTTTCCTTCACTATACTCAAAAGCCTTTGTGGTGTATTTGCTTTTAGATGAAGGTAAAGTTTATGTTTCTAAAAGTGCATATATATATTTATGGTTTATTTTTATATATATTTTTGCTCCCCATTTGAGGGGCACCTGACATCTGGCGCAAGAAAAACTGAATAAAATGGCATCAGCTGCATGTTTTATACCCCTGACGACCTGATGTCATGGAAGAGGAGACAGCAACCGATGCAGGACCCAAGACTTTGTTATTCAGGCCGACTGAGGGCAACCTGCCAGCAGATTACCCAAATGTAATGACTGCAACAGTGAATACACTCGAACATCTACATTTATGGTAAGTGTACACAACTGTACTTTCTGCAGTCAGTGGAAGGACAGGCAGAAAAAAAGGCTTTCATGACACATTGCAGAGGAGAATAAATATTAACAAGAAAAGGTATTGTCTATAAGTAAAAAAAATGACTAGGTTCTGTTATGCGTGATCTGAACAGACATTCCATTCTCTGAGAGACATTATACTTGAAATAGATTTTGGGGCTCACCCTAAATTTGAAACGTATTTTTTGTTGAAGCTTAAAGGAATTTAAATAATAGGTTCTTAAACAATCTGCCCTTGGTCCAAGAATATATAGTAAATGTGAATGGAATCTGATTACAGGGTAATGCAGAAGAAGTATGCAACTGGCAAACCTGACCAGAAGGACCTGAATGAAAACATGGCAGCAACGCAGGGACTGGCACACATGATCATAGAATGTAACAGACTCTTTGAGGTGAGTGAAATTTTAGATGGGTGTTAGTCTGCATTCCTTAGCCTGTCGGTGTTACAAGCACACGACTCACATGTAATGGAGCTAAATGCAAAAGAGACAAATGAATACGAAGGTTTTGTTGTGAAAAAATAAGTATAAATGCAAATGGGTAATGGCAGATCACTGTGAAAGAATGTACCAACCTAATTAAATTGTAGTTAGTCTAAAGTATCTTTAAGGGTAGGTGTTTGCAAGTATGCAACAAAGCAAATATTGCCCTACCTTTATTGAGAAGACTAAATTATAAATATGTAAATATAAGATTTAGTGTAGCAGGATGACTTATAAATCCATAGCTCAATGAAAAATCCTTAAGTAGTAAGTATAAATATATCTTTCAAACCTCACACAAGGTATACAGCCTTTCACTTTTAATTATTCCTTAATGGTTGTTGAACCAAATTCTAATATCTCCTCTTTTCTCCTCAGTGTATTTTTTAAAATTATTTTTGCAAGAGATTTTGGGCCAAATTTAGAAAAGTTACAACAAGATGTACACAATGTGTAAACCTCACAGTAACATTTTGGAATGCAGCGATAGCCCTGCCACAGTACCTTTCCTCAAGACACGCAGCACCGCAGTGGGCTTTCCCCACGGCCATGTTATATGTTAATGAGGCATTTCAGGGGAAAGGCATATTCTAATTAGGCATGTGATCTCCCCCAAAACTGCCTGTGGCAAGGCATTTATGCAACCAAGTGATTCTTACTCTACAGCGTAAAGTAGCATGACAGCTCCTATCTGCTCGTGGCCATGTTCATCCATCAAGTTAGAGGTAAGTGTTAGGGTGTGTGTGAGTCTGTGTATGTGAGGGGCTGCATATGTAAGTGTATGTATGAGTGTGTGTGTGTGTGTGTGTGTGTGTGTGTGTGTGTGTGTGTGTGTGTGTGTGTGTGTGTGTGTGTGTGTGTGTGGGGCTGCATAAGTGTATGTATGATTGTGTATGTGTTTTTGTGTATGTGGGGGCTGTATGTGTAAGTGTAGTTATGAATGTGTGTATACGTGTATATATGTAGGGGCTGCATGTGTGAGTGTAAGTATGTGTGTGTGTGTGTGTGTGTGTGTGTGTGTGTGTGTGTGTGTGTGTGTATGAGAGGCTGCATGTGTAAGTGTATGTATGAGTGTGTATGTGTGGTTTGTGTATGTTGTGGCTGTATGTGTAAGTGTAGGTATGAATGTGTGTGTTTGTATATGTGATGGGCTGCATGTGTAAGTGTATGTATGAGTGTGTATGTATTTTTGTGTATGTGATGGGCTGCATTGTAAGTGCATGTGTGTGTGTGTATGTGTGTGTGTGTGTGTGTGTGTGTGTGTGTGTGTGTGTGTGTGTGTGTGTGTGTGTGTGTGTGTGTGTGTGTGTGTGTGTGTGTGTGTGTTTGTGTATGTGAGGGGCTGCATGTGGAAGTGTATCTAAGAGTGTGTGTGTGTGTGTGTGTGTGTGTGTGTGTGTGTGTGTGTGTGTGTGTGTGTGTGTGTGTGTGTGTGTGAGTCTGTGTTTGTGTGGGGCCGCATGTGTAAGTGTATGTGTGACTGTGTGTCTGCTTGGGAGGTAGCAGTTGGAGGTTAGTGAGAGGGTATTTTGGGTGTGTGTGAGTTTGTAGATGGACTGAATTTGTGAATTTAAGTGTGTACATTTCGGAGAGTATTGGGGTGGCTGGCATACTTACACACACACCCCTAGACAAATTAGAGCAAATCCATCCTGCAACATTGGGTCCTGGAGACCACTAACTACAAGAGATATGTCTAAAAATGTGAAACAGGGAGACCACTCTCCATTACAGATTACTCAAAAGACACTGCCTTGCATGACAGAAATTAGGGTAATAACCTTATCCAGGGAGGACTCTTACATCTCATGCCCTGACGGCACATACTCATAACGGAGCTGGGGGGACCACTAGACACCTGAGAGAACTCTTAAATCTTGTGCCTTGATGGCACTTAAACATAATGGGATACAAGGAGAACTACTAGACACTAGAGAGAGAACTCTGAACGTGTGGGTTGAGTGTGGGGTACTAGACACCAGATAAGGAACTCTGAACATGTGGGTTGAGTGGGGGGCACTAGACACCAGAGACGCTCTATACAGTGTGCTTATTAAAAACTATATATATAAATGGTGCACTCGATACATAGGGTACTATAGTGTGGCTTAAAGGCGCTAAAAGGGATTCTAACCCTGTACCCTCTCACCAAGGATGTTAGTCAACTGCACCCTCACTAGACACCATGAATGTATTAGGAAAAAAACTAAGATCTAAAAAAAAACAAAGGTAAACTACAAAAAGGGGAACAGCTTCAAAATTTGCACCCTTCCACAGGAAACATCAACATTAACCCTCTGCACTAACTGATACAACAGTTTATTTTTTTAACATACAGTGAGGACCTTGGGCATTATCCAATACCTACAGCAGTTTGTCACATAATATGTAAAGGAACAGACAGCATTAAACATACCTCTGGCTCATAGTGCAAAGAATTCAACAAAGCCAAAAGTAATGGTGGTATAAAATCAGGGACAGATTTTAATTATTCCTTCTACAAACTAAGAAAATCACTGGTATAACAGCTTTTGCACCACCATAGATTTACTGAAGGATACAAAGTGTAAGACTCTAATGCCGGGTATTAAATACTGACTGCAATCATCCATGATTTACCAGGCCAGGAAAAAGGAGTCATTTGTGATGTTCTGACAACACTCTAGATGACTGCCACTGTTGATGTGACACCCTGACTGTAAAAACAGAGAAAATGGGGGTAATGGATGGATGGATGGATGGATGGACAGATGGATGGACAGATGGATGGATGGATGGACAGATGGATGGACGGACGGATGGATGGATGGATGGATGGGTGGACGGATGGATGGATGGATGGATGGATGGATGGATGGATGGATGGATGGATGGATGGATAAATAGATGGGTGAAGTATGTGGTATATTTGTGTGTGTTTCAATGTGTGTATTGTGTGTAGGAGAGTGAATGGAGGGGTGCCAGTGCTAGCATGATGCATCAACTGCTACTGTGGGCAACCACAGGAAAATGCAGATTTGCACTCGAGGTTGTTAGCAGTGATTCAGAGGCATACAGATCAGCTGGCAAAGAGGTATTTCCTTATTGTAGCTAACATGTCTCTGAATATGCCAGTATGAGTTTCTTTCTTTACTGCCCGGTATATATATATATATATATATATATATTTATATTCAACCAAACTAAGTAGACTGTGTGGATAAACAGGTGCTCTCACAACAAAGGAAAATATGAGAAAACGTAAATGTAAGGAGCACTTAACCGCGGCTAAATAAAACTGATTTAATAAAATAAATAAATACAAAGGTGAGCGCTTTCGCAGCCAAGCTACTTCCTCAGACAATTCAAACTGAACAATTCAAGTATTTAAATACAGTCGCCATATGATGACATAACATCAATTCAGCATTTAAAGATACAACATCAAAAATATTGTTTGTTTGTTTGTTTGTTTCGGCTTTTCCTGGTTAGGGGTCACCACAGCGGAACTCTGGTCCGCTAATGATTGGCAGTAGATTTTTACGTACTGGCTTGCCGGGCCTAACGCACAACCTTCAACGAAGGAATGCCCATTCACGCATGTCGCCACACAAAAGACGCTCTAACTGAGAATCGAACGGGCAATGTCTAACTGTGAGGCGACAACGCTACCGCAGCACCACCACCACGGGTGTACAACATCAAAAATATACACATCTAAAATATGCATAAATACAAAAGGTCAGTAACTCATAAACAATCCCTATTTGACTATAAAAATAATGAATATATGTTCATAAAAATCATACATTCATTCATAAGAAATACATTCATAAAAAAAAGGGGAGGCCCATTAGGAACAGGGTTAAGAACAGTGAGCTCAAATGGATTATCAGAATGAGGGCGAATATGGGTAAAGGACTTAACGATAAGTTATCTATTCAACCCATTCCAGCCAATAGACCTTTGCATAAATGAGAGGATGTTGTATGACCTTTATGATATTATTTTTATGGAAATATTTTTTATAAATGTATTTCTTATGAATGAATGTATGATTTTTATGAACATATATTCATTATTTTTATGGTCAAATAGGGATTGTTTATGAGTTACTGACCTTTTGTATTTATGTATATTTTAGATGTGTATATTTTTGATGTTGTATATTTAAATGCTGAATTGATGTTATGTCATCATATAGAGATTGTATTTACATACTTGAACTGTTCAGTTTGAATTGTCTGAGGAAGCAGCTTGGCTGCGAAAGCGCCCACCTTTGTATTTACACACACATATATGCTACACATGTATATATTTGTTGTTTATTGACTGGGGTAGACCACTGACCCATCTAAACCATTTTCAGGCTCACGATTACAATTCAAGTTTTAGAAAATAGTAGCCACGGCAAAAGTAACAAAATTGATAGATAAGAATAACAGTTTCCTTAGAAAACAATTGTGTAATAATGTTTATCAAGACACACAGT
This sequence comes from Protopterus annectens, assembly GCF_019279795.1. Classification (NCBI taxonomy): domain Eukaryota; kingdom Metazoa; phylum Chordata; order Ceratodontiformes; family Protopteridae; genus Protopterus; species Protopterus annectens. Next base: position 607,954,484 of record NC_056736.1, on the reverse strand, counting down.
AACAGCTCAAGTAATAACAACCATGATTAGAGAAAAGAGAATACCCAGTTCAGACACAATAAGTCCTGCGAATAGACCTGTCACCTTCCCAGTGACATACTGTGGATGTGGGTAAGCCCTCCAGCTTCCACCCTGGGGCTGCCTCTACCAAGCTCTTCTACTCCCTTTTCTGAGCTAGTCCTCCTCATTTCCAAGGGGAACATTCATAAAGGTATCATGAGGTGCACACCTTCATGTATGCATAGCAGTAACTATTTTTGTTTCAGCAATGGCCCTAACTTGGTGCTGCATGGTGCTGTAGCACAGAGATGTGCAGCATCATGTAGGGCTGGCTGTGCTGCCATGCTGAACATTAATGAAGTAGTCCTGGGTAGGGGCATATGGTGATTAGCCATGTGCTGTCTCCTCGAGAACAGCCTCCATCAGGTCATCTACACACCGAGCAGTTCAAGAAATCACTTGGCTGTGTAGCTCAGCATGGACAACCAAACCAAATCATAGGTTCATAGGTTCATAGGTAGGTATTAGGCTATCGGCCCTAGAGCCTATGTAAGCCTAGCCAACAAGGTTCCTTGGCTTTCGTCACCCAAGAAAGTTATTTTCTTGTGCCCCTGTCGAGCAGAGCCACAGAAGTGATCCCCGGGGTGAATTTCCTAATTCCCATCCATTCGTCAAGATTTTTTGTGAAGAGTGCTAATGAGGAACTTTGCTGGACATAGATACGTAGCTTTTTCCAGAGTATGGAAAGTCTTTGGGACAGGAACAGATCCCACCAGCATGTTCTATTTATTGTGGTGACAAAGTTTAGGTCCCTAGAGCGTGTCTCCCAGAGGGATTGGGATTTCTTTAAGTGTAGCATGTCCAACAGCTCTGGGTTTGACATAACTTTGTAAGTTAGGCAAAGATCACCTCGGAGTACGTGATATGCTATGGAGTAAAGCTGGAGTTTTTTGAGACGGCCAGTATAGGACATCTGTTTGAGGCCTGTAATCCTCTTTGTGAGGTACTTCTGTGGCCTTTCCAGCTGTTGCAGATGTTTTGTGAGGTACATTCCAAAAGGGGTGTTGTACTCAATAATGGGTCTAGAGGGGAACAATGACCTCTTTTTTTCCTGGAAGAGAACCCTTTCATGATGAGGTGTGCCATGTAGAAGGATTTCCTGACTACTATGGCGATGTGATTATCAAAGAGAGACTACTGTCTACCTGAGTCCCAAGGTCTCTTATCACACCTTCGGCATTAAGTGGGCTGCTGTGTATGTGGTAGCTCATGGGAACAGAGTTTTAACAAAGGGGATGACAATGCACTTTTTGGCACTTAGCATAAGGCCATGGCTCTGACACCAGGCGTCTGTCTCAGTGAGGCCCTGCTGTAGGATGTTCACGTCATTTGGGGACTCGACTATGGCACCTAGTTTGCAGTCATCTGTGAACTTTGTCGGACAGAGGCCCTCTGTGTTAGCCCTTACTTCAGAGAACTAGATACCAAACGGGAGAGGAACCAGGACTGAACCTTGTGGTACTCCACTTGTTACTGATTTGAGGTCAGATTTGGAGTCTGCAACTTTTACAGTGTGGGTTCTGTCAGTGAGGCAGTTGGCAATCCATCTTGTGAAGTATGTATTTATAGCCAGTTTAGTGAGTTTATCTATAATTCCAGAGTGGGGGATGGTGTTGAAAGCCTTGGTGAGGTCATGATAGGCTGTGTGAACTGTCTTACCCTCATCTACAGCTTTGGTGACTTTTTCAAAGAAGTCAGTCAGGTTCAGGAGGCATGATCTGCCTTTCACAAACTCGAACTGGGTAGGGTCCAGAGTTTGGAGATTACCTACGTCTTTGTTTATGAGTTCCATGATGATGCATGCCATGACCTTGCAGACCAGGCTTATCAGGCTAATAGGGCAATAATTCCTGGGGTCCGTGGTGGCTCCCCCTTTGTGGAGTGGTATAAATGTTGCTGTGTGCCATTCTGTAGGTACAAAGCCTGATGTGAGGCTATGATTGAACATGGTGCTTAGGTGGGGGGCCAGTTCATTCTGAAGTTCATGTAGAACACAGCCTGAGATGCTGTCCGGTCCCATGGAAGCTGTGTTCATGGCTTTGGAGAGTGCAGTATTTACCTGCGCAGTTGTGATTGCAGGGGGTCTGCATTCTTCCAATATAGATATGGGCCCTTTAGAGGGTGAGGGGGGGTAAAGTTAGCACTGAACCTATCAGCCAGGATGCTGGTGATATCAGTTGGTTCCGTAATTTTCATGCCATTGTGCTGTAACTCAGAGCAGACCTGGGTGTTGCCATTGAGATTCTTGACATAGCTATAGAATGCTTTGTGGTTGTCCTTAGAATCAGTGGCAATCTTGTTTTCATAGCTAGCTTTGGAATATTTTATCATGGTGGTGAACTCGACCAAAAGGCCATGTTCATCTGTCAAACACGATAGGAGTGAAGGATCGGGGGGGGAGCTATTAGACACCTGGACTTACTGTAAACCAAGTGCTGGGATCAGGAGCGGGAGGGAACACAATCCACTAGGGGATCATGAGTGGGTGGAAACACTAGCCACCAGGGGATTGGGAGTGGACAGAAACACTAGCCACCAGGGGATCAGAAGTGAGAGAAAACACTAGCCACCAGGGGATCGGGAGCAGGAGAAAATACTAGCCACCAGGGGATCGGGAGTGGGAGGAAACATTAGCTACCAGGGGATCGGGAGTGGGAGGAAACACTACCCACCAGGGAAACTACACTTGTGTCATAATGGTGCTTAAAATATTATGAGGGTCAGGGATAGCAAGAAACACTAGCCACCAGGGAAACTGCACTCATGCCATGATAGTATTTAAAATACTGTGAGGGTCAGGGATAGCAGGAAACACTAGCCAACAGGGAAACTTACACTTGTGTCATAGTGGTACTTAAAATATTATGAGAGTCAATGACAGCAGGAAACACTAGCCACCAGGAAAACTGTACTTATGCTGTAATGAGTCTTAAACTATTATGGGGATCAGTGGGAGGGGATAATAGCCATCAGACAGTACTCTAAACTGTTGTATCTTTACAGCACTTCAACTGGTATGGGGATCAGTGGGTGAGAATAACTATATATTGGGAGGTCAGACACATCAGGGACAGGCACTGGGACTGTGGTGGGTGTGTGTTTGCATGCATGCGTGTGTGTGTGTGTGTGTGTGTGTGTGTGTGTGTGTGTGTGTGTGTGTGTGTGTGTGTGTGTGTGTGTATGTCTGTATGTTTGTGTGTATGAACATGTGTGTGTGTGTGTGTGTGTGTGTGTGTGTGTGTGTGTGTGTGTGTGTGTGTGTGTGTGTGTGTGTGTGTATGTGTGTGTATGAACATGGACTCGCGTGCATGTGTGTGACTGATGGAGGGGGTGCTAATGCCTACCAAGCCACAGCTCACTGCCTTGATGTTGATCTGCACATTGCGGTACTAACTGCAATTCAGAGACATGCATTTTATCTGATAATGAGGTCTTTTCTCATCGCAGCTAACATGTCTCTGAATTTCAAAATACTGCATTGTGAGTGCAGGGCCTTTTTATTGCAATCCCCTTTCATGAATCAGCAGGCAAGTCTACTGCTGAACTTAATTCACCTGTGCCATGGAGAGACATCCTGACCTTGAATAATAAAGTAGGGGGGTGTGGGGTGGCACACTGTTTTTTTTTTTCTTCGACATTCATGTTCGAAAAACAGCAAATCTGATGTTCGATTTGCTGTTTTTCGAACATGAAGGTCTGTCGACATTTTCAATTTCGTGGTTTCAAGTCGCTCATATGAGCACCCGAACCACTGTGATTCGCGGTTTTAAAGGTAAACTTTTTGGCACATCAGCTGAGATGTAAGTGCAGTATCTGCATTCATTTATGAAGTCACAGTATCATCACAGTTTCATAAATCAGTGCCATTACTTCACTCCTGCACTGATCTTGTCCCCCTGACAACTTTTACTCAGGGCAACTGCCTCTTTCTCCTCATCCTAATTAAAACTCTGGTTTTGCTACTGCCTATGTGAGGTCCTGTGTCATGGTTGAAAAGACGCCTGTGGTCCAGCCCAGTTTCCCTGATAACAAATGATTAAATAAAGTGCTCTTTAAAATTTGTACTATAATAACAATCTGGTAAAGTATTTGATTTTGTGTTATACAAGTGCACGGCTCTGAGTCAAGATATATTCCCACCTTGAAATTAAAAACATTAGTATAGAGTCCTCAAATACACAAAAAGTCCTAACTGCTTTGTTACATTGAGGGCTTTTTTTTTCATTCATTAACTGGGCAAACCTATATGTCCCTTTTCAGGTATGGTCTGGGAATATTATCAGGCTACCTGACTAATAGTCTCACAGCAGACAAATTGAGGCAGAAAGAATCAAATGCTGTATCCATGACTAAGAGCTCAGAGCATTAATCAGAGCATTAATCAGAGCATTAATCCTCCACACTGACAAACCCACTAACCATCTTGCATTACAAAGGCAAGCATCTGGAGCGTTTCTCCCTGGGCCTCAGCTGAAAATTGGCTTGTTCCAAGTTGGACTTTCCCAGTAAATAAATGTTAAATAAATAAATATACTTCGTCAAGTTTTGCAGCATGTTTGTCTAATAGGTTTTTCAAAAAGCAAAACTAATGTCTTAAGTTAATATTTGAAGCAAAGACAGAGGCCACATCTCCTCAAGCTACTTTATCTGGTGAATGTATTACATCTTATCAAAAAGCTTCAAGGACTGGTGCAAAACTGCCAGCTTCTCTTCACCAGGATGAGATGGCATTAGAAGACCCACAATCTCTAGTAGTTCACCTACCTTCATTAATGATCAAATAAGGCCATTTGGCCTCCACAGCCTGATGTTTCTTGTCTGTTGGGTAAGCTATCGGCCTCAGTTAATACATATTCAGCACCATTCTACCTCTTATTGTAACTGACTTGTGTTTGTGTCATGCATTCTTAAATTCTTCCAGTGTATTTCTGAACCCACATTCTAAGATACTGTCCACCCTGCATACCAGACTCAGGACAGATGTTGTTTCAGGCTCTGTAAAGATGGATGTGTAATTAATTTGCCTGTCAGAGCATAGGCCACTGAGAGTCCATACTGGGAATGAGAGACTCAATACTACATGTCCTGACAGTGAATTGAAAACCTCACTGTTGCACTTTAAAATTGTTTTTGCTGGAGTTTTTTCATACCTTTACTAGACTAACAGCCCTAGCAAGCTTCTTTAAACCTGGTCATGCTTCCCAAACTGAGAATCAAAGCCTGTATCTTGCCTCTGTGAGGTAAATTCCTTAACCATTATAACTGGTAACCCCTGTGTCAACCATACCCCTAATGTGGGATCTATGTCCCCTACCTCTGCTATTTGTACATACTAACTCTTGGATAACTGTAGCTTGGAGAACACTTCAAAATACTACAGTCTTCGAATTAAATTCTTGTTGAGAGCATCACAATTACTGTCTTTGGACTTTCAGTGTACAGCTACTAAAATAAATGTACGACATATTTACATGAGGTCTGTACATCAGGGGTTGGAATGGTGCAATGCCACTACGTGGCCGGCATCTCAACACAGGGTATACAGCATGGTAGCCTCTTATAGTGGAATGGTGCCTTAAGCACTCATAAAAGGGAGTTTTTGTAGTAAGGGCACACCATGGCAGAACGCATGTGCTGCAGGTGAATAGTACCATGAGTCATCAGGCAAAGGTGGCCTTTATGACAAGAGCAAATAGCATGGTAACATGGGTGCCCTCCATTTTGGTAGCAGTTCTAACACTGAGGACATGGGATAGAGAGTAGTGAAGACTTGGTTAACATGGCACCACCCTCTGAATGTACTGGACCAGGTAGTGGTAACATATAAATGTTTGGAAACTCTATGGCAGAATCAAAGGGGACATTTAGCATGTCTTCTTGGTGGAATATATAGACTTGCCTACACACACACACACACACACACACACACACACACACGCACGCACGCACACGCACACACACACACACACACACACACACACACACACACACACACACACACACATGCACACATGGGCAATTCACACTTTAGTAAAATCACAAGTGACATACTCCATTTTGTTATGAATGTTATCTCTCAGCATGTGGTTGAACATGTCTGGTTATAACATTTGGCTTATGCCTGTTGAGGTGCCAGCTATGGAATAAATGTTGCCTTGACAACTCAATGACATCTTCATAGTTTACTGGGAGATGTAATGCAGAATCAGATGTTGGACTTGATACTCCATCTGTCTGCAAATTGCCTTAAAGGGTAGTTTACTAATTATCTATCTTCAGATGTTCTATGTAACACCAGTAACTGACATTTTTCACAAGCTTTCTACTCCCTGTATATGACCAGCATGTGGGCTTTTCCCTCATAAAATCCTCCTTCCCTACCTCCACAACCTAGAACCTCTTTGGTCTTCCATTCTTTCTTTAAGATAGAAAAGAGGACTTTTGAGTCCTCTGACACTATTTTAACAATTAAAAAGGTCCAGGAAAGTTGTACCCAGGACAAAGCACATTGGGCTTACTATTGACCCCCACATAGAGGACCTTGGTGAAGAAGTGGTCAGCTCCTCTTCTCTTCTAATAGACAAAAGGTTCAGAGAGTATGTGTAGATGGAGCACAGGGGGGGTGGGGGGTGGGGGTTAAAGGAAGCTGTAGTGGGCATTCCATTTTACCCTTTAAATCTCTGGGGTGGTGCCCTCTTAGTGCATAATTTGAAAGCTGTCGCTAAACTAACTTAGGAAAAGCCCAGATGTAATAGCGCCTCTGCCAAAGATGGTTGAATAAAGTTCTGGTCACTAAGAGAATGTTTTGTTTATATGAAGAGTCCCAAACCAAATGCTATCATCTCTGCAGTAGCAGCTCCACACATCTCCATCCCCCTAAGTGTCTAATGACCATCTACCATACAAGGTGTCCAGACTTATGGATAGATTTGAAAAGTGTCTGTTTTTGTATGCCACTTTATTTTTGCCTGCATTCAACAATTTGACCTACATGGTATCGGCTGCCTTCTGTGTAGAGTCTGCATGTCCTCCCCACGGTCAAATGGCATTCAAAAGACATGCGTAAAATGGGCGTGCCTTTGTTGAAGGTTGGGTTTTGGGCTGGCAACTCAGACCGTAAAAATCTACTGCCAATCTTTAGCGGACCGGAGTTCCACTGTGGCGACCCCTAACCAGGAAAAGCCAAAAGAAGAAGCAGATGAAATGCAGTATATGGTTGAGGAATTGACTAAGGGTTCACTGAAATCAAAGATTAGAACCTAATTCACTGCTTCTTCTAAATTAGGCAATTTTCTTTTCAAGGTGATTTACTATACGGCAGAAGGTATACTGTCATTGCAGATGATCTAGTATTGTTAAATGTCTGCACTGCTGTCTATAGTTAACTAAACTGATTCTTTCTTTCCAAGAACCTCCCCTGTTCTGACAAGAAATATGAAAGAAGAAAGATAGATTCTCACCACTGTGAGCCTGAAATATCACCATCCACTACACCTTTACTGGAACACAATGAAACCAAAGCCAAATGTTACTCCAGTATGGATCTCAGCAACAGCAGCAGCTAGAAAGTGCTAAAGAAATTACAGCCTCCTCAACTTTGCTTCCAGCAAGGTCTTGGATCCAAAGTTCAGGGTTTTCAACCCTCCCAGGAAGGCACAGTCAGCACCAGGACAGACAGTAACAGTCCTGATATCTTGCCTGATTGTCCCACTGTCTTACACACTGAGGAAGGGATTCTTCCTGAAAGCTTTGTGGATTTATAATAAACTTGCTTTACTTGTGGATTTTTACAAACTTGCGTTACAGAATATATGTGTCTGTTACTTGGAACTGCTTTTGCTGTTTGTTTGGATATTGTTGCATTCTAACGGTTTACCTTCATGCTGGTCCTTTTTTGATTTTTGATATCTCACTTCATCAGAAACAAGGAATAAGGAACAAGAACAAGCCTCTGAAAAAAGTGTTTTCCATTACTTTGTAATGGGGATCATCTGCTTCCTGTTTTTTTCAGCATCGCACAGGTTTGCCACAGTACAGATTACTTTATGGTGAGTGTTTAGTGATGGCAGCATTATTCAGTCATATTGAGTATATGATATGGGCCCTCCTGCTTACATTGATTTTAACCTAGTCTCTTCCAAACTAATTGACTAGCCTGCTGTCTTGATTAACCGTATCCATTTCTAGATTTCCACATGCCCCCTTTGCTTGTCCGACTAAGAGACACCACCAGTTCATCCTTTTATCGCCATTTAGGCTGCACCCCTTCTCACGTTCCTCTGCATATAAATGTTTGGAAACTGGATGTTAGTTGAAGAGTATTTCCTGTTCCTGTTACTTACTGTTTTTCTCATCTTAGGCTTTCTTTAACAGTATAAGATCCCCTGAGGAGGTATTTAAAGGATTCCTATTATATAATCGAAGACGCAATTCTTCGAATGCGTCTTGATCGAACTTGAAAGCATGAAACAGCAAAATAGCAAAATGGCATATAAGTGATTTCACTTGTCCGCCTCCGTTACTTTGCCATTTTCGTCACTGTAGTGTGATCTCACAGTTAGTATATTTAAGTAGAGGGGTGTGGGGGGCACACAGCCCCCCACATCAAGGAGTGTGTGGGGTGAAGCCCCCCACTTTATGTAATATTTTGAAGTTTTTGTTTTTCTTTTTTCTTTTTGTGGAACAGAGATTTTTTTTCCCTGAGAAAAAAATTGCTGTTCCGAGTATTTGGGATTGTAAGATTTTGCCTACGTGGGGTCAATAAATCAGTGTTCATTTTTTTAAGTGTTCACTGATTTAATATAGACCCTATTTAAAATGCACTGGTCATAATTTCTATCTGAACAGCCCTGCCCTTTCTGCACTTCATTTTCCTCTTCTACTCCATAACTCCTATTGTTGTTTTGCCTGCTCCTTCAATGTCATATAAACTCCTGCATACGCTCTGCCTTTATTGTTACCTGTCATGATTTCTCAGATATTTATTTAACGCATTGATTTTTCTATTTCTGTTTGAATATGTACTTTCATTCCACTCTATCCTGGTCTTACAGTGATTCTAAACAGATTACAAAATGCCGACCATTTCATTTCTTATGGCTGTGTTGTTGGCTGAGATTGAAAATGTACCCTGCCTATCAGTCATGCAGTTATTTTCGGTTATAATAGATAATTCATAAAAGATAGAACATAAAAAAGCATAACTTTTGCTGTCAACACTTTTACTGTATCATATTTATTGCTACACCTTCAAATGTCAACTTTGTAACTTGGAACTTTTAATTGTATTGTCCTCCAAATGCCAACCTTTTCAACTTGTAACTTGAAAAATTCTAAATTGCCTCATATTTTGGTAACTCTTTATTTCTGTAATGCTTGTCATTTGTTAACATTGTGTTTTTTTTTTTTTTAAATATTTTTATTCATTTCCAAAAACAAGAAAACATGAAGGCAGGTTATTTATGACAATGAAGTATTTACAAATTATTTAAAAAGGTAGGCTAAAACCTCTAAACAGATATCAAACATTAAAACCAAAATAAAGTATTTACAAGGGTGTCTTGAAGCTTTTCTCCCCAGGACTCCATTGAAAATGGGCTCCAAGTGGCCCAATGGACAATTCTGGTAAACAAACTGCAAATAAATAAATAAAATAGCTGCTAAATGGAGAATTGCTCCAACGGAGTATAAGGTTTCAACAGCAACTTGCAATTATTTTATGGTTATAATAGATAATTCATAAAAATATAGAACATAACTGTTAAATGGAGAATTGTTCTAACAGAGTGTAAGATTTCAACAGAAACTGAAAAAAGCAACTGTCTTGCAAACATAATTGTATTGGGCAGTTGTCATAATTGCATGCAAAATTTATTTTGAGGTGACAAAACTGCAAAGGGACATTGTTTTGCAAATCTTACAAATGAAAGTTTTAGGCATATTGCATAATTGTGTCTGAATTAACTAGATAATCACATTTCTAATTTTGACTTGCTTCTGATCTTTTAAAACGCCTCTGCACTGCATTTTTAAGCATAGTAATACTTCTTTTTAAACAGAAGCAATAAATGTAGTTTGGGGATTCTTGTGAGATGGTATTTGTCCTATTACTGGTCAATAATAGCCAAATAAACTTGTAGTGGAATCAGAATTGAAACGGTAATTATTTTTAGGTTCACTGATTGAGGGGATCATATTTTAGTAGCAAGCTTGCATCGCATTTCTAATAGATTAACAGTGGCCATAGCACTATTTTCTTTGTACCCGTGATTACTGTGACACTGTGGTAGGATGTCTACAATCTGAATTAACTTGATTATTTTAACATACAGTTCCTTTAATTTTGTTTCAGCAGTCACCCAGTGAGTAACCTATCAAGAGGAGCTGTCCTGCTTCATGAATATTCCCTTAAAAAGTTATGTTTACTGCTGGTTATAGTCCCTGCCAGACATTGTATGTTACAGAATATAAAGCACCACTGTAGTTAAATATAAAACAAACAGATCTGTAACTTTGTTTTAACAGAAGGCAAGAATATATTTATGTGACTGAAAGCTTTCCAATAAAACAATGTTTCCCTAGATGAAACTTGTGATGCTTTTAGCTATCTGAGAATTCATCTTGGATTGGAATTCAGATCTGTAAGATCCATAGTCATTGACTTTAATCCTTATTTGCTTGCCCCCTTTGAAGCAGATTCCACATGAGATGGTAACTCAGTCACGGAACTCGTACGTTGATGCAGATGTTCACCCACTGACACTTGAAGAGTTGGGAAAACAACTGGAAGATGACGGTGGAAACCATCAGACATATTTAGAGAATCTTATTCAGAACTTGTTGAAGGAAGCTAGAGAAAAGTTCAAAGGATGGACTGCATTTCCCAATGCATACAATGCTGACCTGGCATACAAAAAGGTAACTGTCAGACTTCTCAATCAGACTATTCTATCACAATTGTTCCTACTTCTATTAATTGCTACGGTACAGTTTTTGTTGCACATTGTTACTTTCTGTTCTGTTTTTGATATGTACAGCTTACTGCCCCTCTATTCCACTTTTTTTCTTTCTGAGTTATTTCACTCCCATATTCGGTTGAAGTGCATTCTTTTCAAATTCATTTTGTTCGAATTAAATTTAATAAATAAAATTCAGTTTAAAAAGAATGCATGCAAGGAGGGTGTTTTTGTGAAAGTGCTGAATGTGAAGGCGAGGGGAATATTCCATTTTCTCTGGTATTGTGTGATTTCATAGGTAGTATATTTAAGTTAACAAGGGTGGGGGGATACACTCCCCCTACTCCCCTCATGGAAAGGTGCAGGAGGGGTTTGACCTTGCAAAACACATTTACATACATTGTATTTACTCTGTTCCCTAAGTTTATTTTCAACAATTTCTTTTTTAATAAAACAGACTTTGGACAGAGTGGACTAAAGTGATTACCACAAACTGAGATATATGTATTTATATCTATATCTATATGTATCTGTGATGCCCGTGCACTGGCCCAGCAATCAAGGAGCCTCAGTACTCACCACTAACACCAGTGAGGGGAGTCCACATTGGGAAGGTAACAAATACACACACAGTAAATTACAATTTCCCTTAAGAGCACACAGAGATCACAGTCAGTCTGGGACTGGTTTCTCCCTTTCTCTCCAGATCCCCAATAAGACTCCCCACTGGCACAGCTATAGGGTACAGGTCTGAGCCTAGTTGTCAAGCTAAAACTTCCAGCACCCTCTTTGTCCAACCAGTGCTTCATGTCCCTGTCCAAGTAGCTGACACACACACTCTCTTTAAGATATGAGTTATATACAAACACACAGACACTCCTGGGGAAGGCTGGCACAGGTTCTCCATCTATGCCCCTTCCTGCCAGTCTATAAGGTAGTACCAGTTGCCACCAACCACTAATATCAGCTACTAAAAAGACCCTTACCAAAGGGTGCCCAATTATTACTGTAAAATATTATTATCCAAATAGTAAGTGTGACCCAGGGCTAAAGCTATTGGAGTGGCTTGGCCAGTATCACTATATACATGCAATGTACTCTAGAGCTTAACTTATCTCTACACAAAACAGCCACAGCTGAAAGGTTTAAAAATATTTAATAATAAATAATAAAAAACACAAGACAATACTTCTTACTACACAGTGCTAGTCAAGAGTTCAGAGATCACAGGAAAATGCTTAAAATAATACAGTAGAATAGTTCTGACATCAATAGAGAAAACAGCTAGACTAAACTTAATATTTTCTATCTATATCTAAGAGCAATCACAGTTCTAAATAAACTTACATATAGAGCAAAGCAGAGTACTGGTGAGTTGTTAGCTTTAGGCAAAATCCAAAATGCTCTCTTCTTTCTGTCCTTAAATTGATAACACAGTACTGCTTCACATTACATCATCCTTGACACTTACTTACTACAGTGAATTTTCTTCCATACATATAAGGCTGAAGTTTCTGCAGTGCCCACACTATGGCTAGACACTCCTTTTCTACAGCTGCATAGCATTCCTGCCTGGGTTGGAACCTGTGACTGAGATAAACCACTGGGTGCTTTTCTCCATCTGAAGCAATCGGGCTAAGTACAGCCCCCACCCCATGGTTCAAAGCATCCACCTACAGAACAAATTATTTGCTGTAATTTGGATTGGCTAACACAGGGAGTCCTCCCAAAGCTTCTTTAAGGTTTTGGAATGCCTGCTCACACGCGGTGATCCACACTACCTTATCTGGCCTGTTCTTATTTGTTAGGTCTGTGAGAGGAGCAGCTATCATACTATAACTGGGGACAAACTTTCTGTAGTACCCTGCTGTCCCTAAGAATGCCCAGGTCATGCCTGAATGGCTTCTACTATGGCAGGTTCTGGCCTGATCTTACCACTCCCCACTCTATGTCCCAGGTAAGATACCTCTGCCATACCCACCTGACATTTGCTGGGCTTAATGGTCAACCCTGCCCTCTGTAGTCTCCCCTGACATGTTGAAGGTGCTCTTGCCAGGAATGTCTGTAGATGGCAATATCATCTAGATATGCAAGGGCAACCCCTCCTGCTCCTGCTAGGATATGATCTATCAGCCTCTGGAAAGTTGCTGGGGCATTTCTCATCCTAAAGGGCATCTTTGTGAACTCATACAAGTCAAAAGGAGACACAAAGGCTGACTTCTGTTTAGCACTGGGAGTCAAGGGCACCTGCCAGTAACCCTTGGCAAGATTAATGGTTGTAAGATACTTAGCCCGAACCAGCTGCTCTAGGGCATCATCAGTCCTAGGCATAGGGTAAGCATCTGACTCTGTGTTTCTATTTAATTTCCTGTAGTCCACATAGAACCTGGTGCTGCCATCCTTCTTTGGCACCAGCACCACTGGGGAGGCTCAGGGACTGTTGGACTCTTGAACTACCCCTAGTTCCAACATCTCCTGTATCTCCTCCCTCAGAGTCTGTTTGACTCTCTCAGGCAATATCTATATGTATCTGTGATGCCCGTGCACTGGCCCAGCAATCAAGGAGCCTCAGTACTCACCACTAACACCAGTTAGGGGAGTCCACCTGGTGCTGCACCAGGTAGGTGCACCCTGGTTTCCCAGTGAACATGTCCCCAAACTCCCGTAACATTGCTTGGATTTCTAGAACCTGGGTAAGAGATAGCTGCTGGGACATTGCTACTCCTTCCACTGAGGTATCAGTCCGAGCCTCACTCAGGAGATCAAGTCACTGAGGAGATCAAGTCACCAGATGCCGCTCAGACTCCTCCTGCAATCCACTACAAATGCTCAGCACAAAGGGCTCCCTATCATGGTAAGGTTTCATCATGTTAACATGATACAATTTGTGGCCCTGCCTTCTGCCCTGGCAGTTCTGCCATGTAGTTAACATCACTTACCTTCCTTACCACCTTGTTGGGTGCATCCCAAGCTGCGTGCAGATTGTTGTGCCTGACAGGGATGAGAACCATTACCTGCTGCCCTACAGCATACCCTCTAGCTCGAGCAAGCCCATGAGTTCTCTGAGCCTTGTCATGAGGTTTAGGACATATGGCACAACAGACTCCTTGTGAGATTCGCACTCACCTTCCCACTCATCTCAAATTAAATCTAGACGTCCTCTCACCCTATGCCCATACAGCAGCTCAAAGGGTGAAAAACGCATGGATTCCTGGGGAACCTCTCTGTAAGCAGACAACAGATGGGGCAAATATTTGTCCCACTCCCTTTTAAACTGGTCTGCAAATGCCCATAGCATGGACTTGATTGTACAGTTTAACCACTCAACAAGACCATTAGTCTGGGGATGGTAGGGGGTGGTCTTCAGTGGCTTCACCCCACACTACTTCCACAGACAAGCCAGCAGATCTGGCATGAAATTGGCACCTCTGTAAGTCAGTAATTCTTTTGGGAAACCTACCCTGCTGAAAATCTATAACAAAACATTTGCCACCTTTTCTGCCTCAATGGAGGACAAAGTCACTGCCTCAGGGTATCTTGTAGCATAATCTACTACCATTAGGATATACTTTTTCCCTGTAGAACTTAGGATACTCAGAGGCCCCACAATATCCATAGCTACCCTCTGAAATGGCTCCTCAATCACAGGCAAAGGCATCAAAGAAGGTCTCACCTTGTCTCCGGCCTTGCCTACTGTTAAATAAATTCGTTAGAGTCAGACTGTAAAAATCATTGAGTTATTTAAACACAATGTCAATTAATAACAAACAATAATGCAGGAGATCTCAGATATCTTAAAGCTCTAATGTACATTAGGAGGCAAAAAACCATACACAAAGTTTGTATAGAATTTTGACTGCTTTATTGACCAAAACACATTGGTTATATACATTTCATTATCAGTTTTGCCCACCTCACTGGTGTGGTCAGTGACAGGGTCTTTACATCATAGTAATTCATAAAAAGTGCTGAATTTGTGTTTTTCAAAAAGTCCTTTTCCCATGAGAATGTTGCAGCCTTGCAAGCAGCTGGTCAGTCACGATGACCTCCTGAGGATGTAGCCAATTCAAGGTTCTCTGATTAGTTCAAATACAATAGATGTATGTCTTCCTTAATGCCTCCCTTTGTCTTTCTTGTTCCCAGCTGCACTATCAGAGATAGTGCGCAAGGCTACTCTCCTGGTGGAGGCAGGAAAGAGGACACACATGAACAGATTTATTATTTTCTAACTTTGCAAAATAATCTTTACTTGAAAGACATGAGCCAGACTGCATCTGCAAGCTGCCAAGGTCAAATTTCTGATTACACTGCAGCTTATGCTTCAAGCAATAATATGCAGGTTTATTTCTACTATTATTCTAGTAAGACAGAATTAAATGCATTACATAACCTTTATTCTTTATTATGGATTTAAGTACATTTATTCCTAGCTAAAGCACACATTTCTCTATATATTTGATCACACAACTTATATATGTTTGAATGATTAAATACACATCTTCCTAAGCAGCACACATTGTAAATATATCTTTCTAGGCAGCATGTATGTAAATATATTTTCTAAGCAGCACACATTGTAAATATATTTTTCTAGGCAGCATATATAGATTTTTCTAACATTCTCCCTCCTTTTAATGCATTTAATGCTATGTGAAACATAAACAGTATTAGTTCATTTCTTAGCCTTTTCCTTTCAAGGACTTTCAGCTAAGTAAGTCATTTGTTTTATATTTCAGATAGACTTTCACTTGGTATCAACAAATTCAATTCTATATCTTGGTACATAGTTTCAGTCACTGATACATCAACTAAGTCTTTAACTAATTTTTTCACACAGGGTATCCCGCAGCAGACACATGCTCCAATTATGAGCAGTACCACACAAATTGCAATCAGAATGTTCATAAGGACCGACCCCCACCCCCCAAACAGATTCTGGAAAAAGTTTGTCAGTGGGTTTGGGCCTGGTTCTGCCATTGCTGACACCTGCTGTATTACCTCTAGGTGATCATTAATTTCATGCTGGTTGTCTGGAATGTACGCACAGCATTCTTCTTTGATAAGCGCGCACGTACCACCTCTCGCCGCTAGGGTGAAGTCGAGAGCCATTCGGTTTTGTAATACAACTGTTCTCATTGCATTCATCTCATCAGTCACAAGTTCAAGAGCGGAAAAAGTCGCATTGCTCATTACTTCGAGAAGTTTTGACAATTTTCTCAATTCCCAAATCGATTTGACTGCTCCATAGGTTGGGAATATTCCAGCCCAGGATATAACACTGTCACTCAAATCCATATGGGTCAATTTTTCTTTGTCCTTCACAGACGAATGATCCTTCCAGCTTGCTTCAATTTTACCCACTGGATTAGTAGGTTTTCTGACTGTATTTTCAGCTCGGTGAGCTACATCTCTTACATTACGTATTTTACCCAGGGGCAATTCTGCAGTATGTCTTATGGCTGGAACCAGATAACCCAAAAAACAACTGCCGGACCAATTCTCAGGTAACCATTTATAGGCCTTTTTCCCACAAACAAAATAACAGTTTTCTACTTTTGTACTGATGCGGGTTAACCCTGAATGAAACATTTTCTTATCTATAACAGAGAATTGCCTATATATTTCAGGAGATTTTTGCACATTTCTCAATGTTGTTTTCATCAAGCTTAAATATGAATCATAATTCGTGCTGCAACTAGTACCTTGGTCTATAGGTTTTATATAACATTTGTAAGACACAGTTATGTTACAGTTACTCCAACCAACCTGGAGTGTATCATTTTTAACAAAACAAACAATTCCTTTCTGAGTAACAGGCAAATGTAATGCCACTTTGTCTTGTGATCTCACAGTGCCTGTGTCAAATAACAGGTTTTCCCAAGTTGCATTTATTCCCAAGGGGACAGCAGACATCAAAAGTCCTCCATATGCTGTGGGTATTGCGGTACAGACCCAGCAATTTGAAACGTTCATAGTCTCTACATAAACTCGTTTCATAGCCAGGTATGTGTTAAAGTTTGGGTGCCAGTCTATAGCCAGTCCTTTATCACGTTTTATTAATTTCACTTCTGTAGTTATATGCAAGAAAAACCATAACAACAAAAAGGTTACTACAAACATAGTTATTAAGTGTATGATTAGTAGGCCAGTGAACCAGTGTCTCTTGGGTTGTTTCACATTTTTATTCATTCTGCCTCTGGCCATCCTGTTCCTGTGGTATGTCCAAACTAAATTTCTTAACAGGTTTGCAATGGGTTAAATGAACCCAAGATGCTCTCTCAGCGATTTTCACTGCAGTGGGTGTTGCCAACAGTACCTGGTATGGACCTTCCCACCTTGGACTCGCCCAGTTCTTTTTCTTTATGATTTTTAGCCAAATCCAGGACCCCGGGGTCAGCACGGCTTCTGGTTTTGTTTCTTGTTTATCTGGAAAAGAGTTCAACTGCAAAACAGTCTTATTTGTTAATAACTTTTTCATATAACTAGCTAATGAGCCATCGGCCTCCAGCTCTGCAGGCATGAGGGCCTTCCATTGTGGCACACAATATGCCCTTCCAAACACTATTTCAAAAGGGGTTAAGCCCTTTACATTTGGAACAGTTCTCATGCTCAGCAGTGCTAAAGGCAGACAGCAAATCCAAGTCTTTTGAGTCTCACTCATTAATTTTCTCAACTTGTTTTTCAAGATTCCATTGTACCTCTCCACCAGTCCTGCTGACTGAGGGTGATAAGCACAATGGTTTTTCAAAGAAATCCCAAAAATCTCCCAAGCTGCTGTATTGTCTGGTTAACAAAATGTGTCCCATTGTCACTATAAATTCTTTCCGGTATGCCAAATCTAGGAATGATTTCTTTCACTAGGGCCTTTGCCACTGTTGCTGCATCCGGATTTCTAGTTGGAAAAGCTTCTACCCATTTTGAAAACATATCTATGATTACTAAACAGTATTTTTCCCTTCACATTTGTTCAGTTCTATGAAATCCATACAAATAGTATGGAACGGATAGGGTGGTGTTGGAAAACTCCCTCGCTTTGGTTTAAATGCTCCCTGTGCATGATGTTTGCTACAAATATGACATGTTGCACAAAATTTTTGTGTATAATTTGTAAATCCATATGTTTGGAATGTTTTGTTAACTAACTGTACCATCCCCCCTGTTGAGACATGGCTCTGCCCATGACTCAACAAAGCTGCATATCTAAATAAATTAGATGGCAATATGGGCTTTTTTTCTTTGGAGATGTACAGTCCCTCTTTAAGGATTGCTCCTCGTTTTATCCACTTTTGCTTTTCTGCTTTTGTAGCTAATGTCTGCATTGTTTTTAACATTTCTAAATCTAGAGTCTCAGAAGGTTGTAGTTCTTCATTCAAAAGCACAGTTTCTGGGTTTGAGGCAGCTTGCTTCGCAGCTGCATCAGCCCGAGCATTCCCTTTTGAAATTCTGTTTTGTTGTTTTGTATGGGCTGCACATTTACAGATAGCTATTCTAGTGGGTAACTGAATAGAATCTAACAGGTTCAGAATTAATTGCGCATGATTAATCGGCTTGCCAGTAGATGTTATCATTCCCCTGTTTTTCCATTGTTGTGCAAAGACATGCACTGTAGAGAAAGCGTACTGACTGTCAGTATATATGTTAACACATTTGCCTTTCGCTAGAGTGCAAGCACGTGTCAAAGCTATCAATTCTGCTGCTTGAGCTGACAGGTTGTGTTGCAGGGGTTGTGCTTCTATGATTTCGCCATCAGTCACTACTGCATAGCCCACTAGGTTCTTCCCTGTAGGACCTCGTCTACAGGACCCGCCCACAAAAATGTCACCTCTCGTCAGCTAAAGGTACATCAGTAAGATCTTGTCTGGGTGTGGTTATTTGTTCCATTTCCTGTAGGCAGCTGTGTGGTATGCCATCCACAGGAATTGGAAGTAATGTCGACGGATTTAATGTTGTACAACGCTCAATTGTCATATGGGGTTGACTCAATAGTATGGTCATGCAAGAAAGATGTCTGGCAGGGGATAAAATGCTATTTTTCCTGCAGTAAAATTATCGCAACTGCATGAGGTACTCTCAACGTGAGAGGATGAAACAACACCACTGAGGCTGAAGCTTGCACTGCCATAGCTGCTGCGACTACTGCTTGTACGCAGGGTGGTAATGATCGTGCCACGGATCTAACTGTGATGAATAGTAAGCTATGGGGCGTTGCTTGCGCCATGTTGTTGCGTCAGTACTGACGTCATATATCCCGCCTACAATCTACAGTTTGGAAAAATTTCTTATGGTAATTCGAAGCCCTAAAACTAATGATGAAACTATCAGTTGTTTTAGTCTGCAAAAGGCTGCCTCTGCTTCCGAGTCCAGTGTAATGTTTCTTGTGCTGCCATTGGTGTTTTAAATATTAAATCAGCCAATGGAGCCATTTCTAAAGCATAATTCGTATCCAACTCGACAAAATTAGTCGTTCCCAAGAAGGACATCATTTCCTTCTTGGTAGTTGGTCTAGGTGCTTGTAAAATAGCTGTTTTTCGTTCTTCATCTAATGTTCTGCCTTCTTTGGATATCACATATCCCAGGTATTTAACCTGTTCTTTCCAAAGTTGCAATTTATGTTTATTCACTTTATGCCCTTGCTCAGCTAAGAATTTCAATAATGCTATTGTGTCTTCCCTACACTGTTGCTGGGTAGGGGCTGCTAGCAAGATGTCATCTACATAAAGTAGTACTTGGCTGCCCCCTGGTGGAGAAAACCCTGCCAGGTTGCTAGCCATCTCTTGTGCGAATATCGTTGGACTTTCACTATATCCCTGTGGTACTCGGGTGAACGTATACCTTTTGCCCTGAAATGTAAATGCAAACCAATGCTGGCTGTCAGGGTGGATAGGTATTGAGAAAAATGCATTGCTAATATCTACCACGGTGAAATATTTCTGTTGGCTTCAAATCATTTAATAAGGTATGTGGGTCTGGCACCGTAGGTGCTCTTGGTATTACCGCATCATTTACAGCTTGTAAATCTTGCACCATCCGCCATTCCCGTTTGCTTTTTACAGGAAATAGAGGAGTATTACATGGTGAATCTAAAGATTCCACCAGTATCCCTTCCTTGAGTAATGCCATTATAATAGGTTTGATTCCCTGTTCTGCATCCTTGCTCAAAGGATATTGTCTTTTTCTTGGTCTAAAGGCTGATTTTGGTGTAATAACTACTGGCCCTGCTGTACGAATAAGTCCTACATTTGATTTTTCTGTTGACCAAAGAACATTTGGTATTTCACTCAAAGCTTTTTCTTCTTCTTCTATCAAGAACGCCATTCAGCTGTCTTCACTCTGTTGTAAGTGTACAGCTGGAAGCTTCGCTAACCAATTCAGTTTCTGTTTCTGTACTCCTAAGTCCGATAATTCTGAGTCAGTTAGTCTCTCCCATCCTGTCACTTTGTCACCCAAGTCTACCCACCTAACATTCTTGTTTTTGGTTAGGCTAACGTGTGGTAGTTTATTGGATTTGTACAATTCCAAAAACTCCTGAGGTAACGAACAACTCACCACACTGTTGCCCTCAGTGTCCCAGTATAGGGTCCGTAATATCAGTCTATTTGCAGGATTCCTGAACAACTTTTGTTCGTATTCTTTATCAGGTCCTGGTGTGCTACAATAATATAGGGTACAATGTAATAAATGTTGCTGGTCAGTATCGAGGGGAGGCACCTTGCTGGTGGCTACATTCATCAGTTTCTTGGTCACTGCCCCTGGTCCGGTTGTAACCAGATCCTGGCTGTACCAATAATAAGCTTCACCCTCCGACCGTACTACAAAAGTATCAGTTTGTCTCTGTGCCTTCATACCGTTCATGGTAGGGACTACTGCTATGCCAAAAAGTTGCATAAGATCTCTTCCTAATAAGTTCATGGGGCATTTGGCAGAAAGTACTATTTTACTTCTTTGGGTCATGCCCGAGACGGGGTCAGTTATTGCTATATCATGGGAAAGTGGTTCCCTGTACAACTGTCCGTTTGCTGCTTTTACTAATATGTAATCAGGTGACTCAGAATGTTCCGGTAACTTTGAAGGATGTATCAAAGTTCGTGATGCTCCTGAATCACACAAAAATTTGACTTCTTTCCCTTCTACCAGAAGTGTAACTTCCGGTTTCGTGTCTGCTAAATAGAGCTCTAAGCTCAGTAGTGCCAGATCTAAAACTTCACTTTCCCCAACTTCTACATCCAGTTGCATGTCATCTGCTTCTTCTAAGGTATTTACATCATCCCCCTGCTCATTAGTCTCTTCTGATAACTGCTGAGCAGCATAACTGTCATATAGTCAATCCTCATCTTCCTTATCCTTTTTTTCCGCAGGTGCCTTGCTCCTGCAATCCCTTGCCAAATGTCCCTTCTTACCGCAATTGAAGCATTCACCTTTTTTCTTTCTGCTCTCATAAATTTCTGAGTTTCTGTCAGAGCGTTTGTTACCCTGAGTATTTTGCTTACCCTTTTTGGCTGCTTGTACTACAAAACTTCCGCACCGTCTTCAGCTGTGAAGACCTGCGTTTTCTTTTTCTTTTTACTGTTAAAATGTTTTTCGGCATGTCTAGCATACTCTAACAAGGCTTGAAGCCTACTTGTTCGGTGATCTATCATGTGCTTTGTGATGAAGCTATTGATAGGGGCAATACAACCTTTCAAAAATGCATTCTTCAATTGTTGTTCATATGAACTATCATTCTTTTGATTTTCAGGAACAGGCATGCCACTATGGTTATTAAAACATTCTAACAATCTACCATAGTATGCATCCACAGTTTCATTATCGTGTTGTACACACTGGTTAATGCAAGTCCAGTCTGCCCTAGGTTTCCATTTTTCAGTAATGCGGTCTGTAAGACCCTTCAATCTAGTATTTAGTTCTGCGTCACTATGTGGGAGTGGCCTGTGTTGTGCGTCACGGGCATTCCAGGTGCCACAAATCATGTGCCAGTCTGGACCTAAAATTTGTCTAACTACTCTTTCTACCTCTTCCCATTTAAGTGGTAACTCAATCTCATACCCTGTAAATCCTGTAGAAATTTCTCAAAGTTAATTTTTGGATGGGGAATTCCTTCTGTAGCTTTTCGGATGTCTTCCGGTGTCCATGGTCTATATACTAAGAGAGTTGAGGCCTGGCCCTCCTGTCCTGCCTGCGGGTTTGGCACTTCTATTAATGGACAGATTTCCTCACCCTCATCTAATAAATTCCCGCTTGGTTGAACATCTACAAGTGTTTGACGTGTTCGGGATCTAGTCCCGATAGGTTCTCTTACAAATGGTTGTCTTAATATCCCTGTTGTCTCTGGGTAACGTGGGGGGGGGTCAGCCCGCCCTCCCGCTTCATATTCTGAGTAAGGCATCGGTGGACGTGGTAGGGGAGGGACCGATGCTACTATTACATTATTATCCTCTTTGTCTAAAAATAATGCCTTTGCATTTTTATTTTTCTGTTCCCTTCGGTTTGCTTCCTCAATCCACCTATGTGCTTGAGGAACACCCAACTGTCGTTGTTTTTTTGCCTGACCTTCTGCGTCAGATTTTAACTGTCTCAAAAGTTTTACTAATGACATTTTATCCAATTTACCATTAAAGTCATACTTGTTAACCCATGTTGCAAAATATCTCACATTATCTGCTCTCTGTAATTGCATATATTTTGCATAAATATATTTTTCTAGGCAGCATATATAGATTTTTCTAACACCTACCTTTTGGCATTGCTCACAGGTCCTACAGTACCCTGTTACAGCTCTGGAAATTTCAGGCCAATAAAAGTTCTGCATAATATGTCTCTTTGTATGTTTTATGCTCATATGACCTGCAAAGGGAATATCATGGGCTATAGCTAGAAGCACCAGATGGTAGGCTCTAGGTACTACCAACTGCTGTATTCTCTCACCTTCTTGCCCTCCCTCAGGAGTCCACTCTCCATACAGTAACCCTTTGTCCCAGTATACAGATTCCCTCATCCCTTAAGAATCAGGCGCCTCACTAGCTACCAGCTTCAGGCTTTGTAATGTAGGGTCTGAGAGCTGAGCCTGTCTCAACTCTCTCTTTGTAACCCTTTCCAGCTCCCCTTCCACAGGAATCTGGCATCTTCTCACAGTGATGCCTCACTGTCAGCCTGGGTACTACTACTCAACTCTACCTTTGCAGTCACTCTGTCCAAGGGAGCATCAGTACCCACAAGCAACTATGGCTCATTTTCAGTCTCACTGCTACAGAGTAGCTCCCTCCTTGAAGTAACCAGCTCACCAGTCCTGGCTGCAAGTATGCGGTCTGACTGGGTCTCCCCCAGGCTACCAGACCCACATGCTTGTTTCCAAGCCTGACTGAGTGTAACTGCATGAGCACATGGTACTGCATTATCAAAATCATTCTCTATCAGGACATCTGCAGGGATATCCTCAAACACACCTACTTTTCCACCCTCCCAGTCAAGGTGAACCTTAGCCAAAGGTGTTTGGAATGGGTCCCTCCTAAAGCTCTGACTGGAGTAGACTGCCCAGGCAAGTAGTGCTCCTCTGTAACCATTGCAGGCTTTATAATGGTTATGTCAGAGGCTGTGTCTCTCTTAGCAATGGCCTCTTTGCCATTCACTACAATAGGATATAACCTCTTGTGGTAGTTAGCTACCCTTGTTGTCTGAAGACAACCTACTATTGGTATTTTGGCTTTCCCACTTACTGGCTCCCTCATCTTTTGTTCCCCACCTTGCTTCCATGGACATCTGTATGCCACATGGCCCCACTGGTTGCATTCAAAACATTTAACCCTAGGTCCTGGACATGTACCTGGACTAGTGGCTTCTCCTGCTACTGGCAGATTCTGTTGAGACTGTCTGGGCTGCCCACCATGGATTCCTTTAGACCCATGATTAGTACTGGGGGTCCCTTCCCTGTGCAGGGATGCCCTTCTTGCTAGTTATAGGTCTCCCTTCTTCCCCAACTCATCTGAAGTAACACATTTTCTATCAGTTAACCAGATCCTCATGTCCTCAGGCAAAGTGCTAAGGGCTTGTTCCCTCAACAAAAGGTCAGCCAGCCCTTCAAAAGTGGTAACCTGACATCCACTCACTCACCTATGAAAAAAAGTGCTCAGTTCAGCAACATATTTACACACACTTTCATCTGCCTTGTGTCTATGCTCACGAAACTTTTTCCTATAAGCTTCAGGTGTTAGCTTAAAACATTCTAACAGACAATTCTTAACAGCAGTATAATCAAAATATTCACAATCAAAAAGTTTAGACAACACAGTTACAGCTTTACCATGGAGTAAGGGGGTCAGGAACCGTACCCAGAGCCTTTGGTCAACATCATACTGTTTACATGCCCTCTCAAACATATGAATGAAACTATCAAAATTATCCCCATCTGTAAACTGCGGAAGAAATGTACTGACCTTTTGTGCTTCTGGGGTCCAGTTACTCCCTTCCCCATTACCTCTATGACTCTAACAAAGAGTCAGCATCTCCTTTTCATGCTGCCTCTGCCTCTCGTTCTCCTCAGCTTCCAGACATAGCAGTTTCTCATTCTCCTCAGCCTCTAAACATCTCAGTCTCTCTGCTGCTTCCATTTCCAAATGCCTGGCCTCCAACTCAAGTCTCTTTAGCTCCAGATGGATTTTTAACTCTTCTGCAGAAAGGTTGAGCTGTACCTCTTCTGAGTGTTGTACATCTCCATGGCCAGTCTAATCACCCTCCTGATTGCTGTTTTCTGATGCAGCTATGACTAAAGCTGCAAACATGTCTGCCTTAGTCAAGTTTCCATGCACCAGTCACTTAGCCTGGAACATCTCAGCCAACTGGCTCTTTGTCAGCTTGTCATACTCCTCTGCTGACATGCTTGCCTGCTTTCCCTGACTAACTAAGCTAACAAAAGAAATAAAACAGTTGTGATCTGAACTCTGAATATTCACTGCATGGCTTATTTAGAGTACAAAAGCACCTTCAGATATCACTGTACACAAGCTATAGGAATTCACTATCCACACCACTACAAGCCAATTGCCAACCAATTAATATGTGGTATAGATATCCCACTACTGCCAAACAATTAATATGTGATGCCTGTGCACTGGCCCAGCAATCAAGGAGTCTCAATCCTCACCACTAACACCAGTGAGGGGTGTCCACATTGGGAAGGATAACAAATACACACACACACAGTAAAGTACAGTTTCCCTTAAGAGCATACAGAGATCACAGTCAGTCTGGGGCTGTTTCCCTTTCTCTCCAGATCCACAGTAAGACTCCCCACTGGCACAGCTATAGGGTACAGGTCTGAGCCTAGTAGTCAAGCCAAAACCTCCAGCATCCTCTCTGTCCAACCAGTGCTTCATGTCCTTGCCCAAGTAGCTGACACACACACTCTTTAAGGTATGAGTTACATACAAACACACAGACACTCCTGGGGAAGGCTGGCACAGGTTCTCCAGCTATTCCCTTTCCTGCCAGTCTATAAGGTAGTACCAGCTGCCACCAACCACTAATATCAGCTACTAAAAAGGCCCTTACCAAAGGGTGTCCAATTATTACTGTAAAATATTATTGTCCAAATAGTGTGACCCAGGGCTAAAGCTATTGGAGTGGCTTGGCCAGTATCACTCTATACATGCAATGTACTCTAGAGCTTAAATTATCTCTGCACAAAACAGCCACAGTTGAAAGGTTTAAAAATATTTAATAATAAATAATAAAAAACACAAGACAATACTTCTTACTACACAGTGCTAGTCAAGAGTTCAGAGATCACATAAAAATGCTTAAAATAATGCAGTAGAAAGTTTTGACATCAATATAGAAAACAGCTAGACTAAACATACTATTTCTATCTATATCTAAGAGCAATCACAGTTCTAAATAAACTTGCATATAGAGCAAAGCAGAGTACTGGTGAGTTGTTGTCAGCTTTAGACAAAATCCAAAATGCTCTCTTCTTTCTGTCCTTAAATTGATAAGAGCAGTCCGAGAAAAAGATGCACGTGAGACCCTTGCATGGCTGAATGAAAAGCATCCAAATGAACTGTAAAAGCCAGCAAGTGGTGAAAACAGCCAGATCCAAAATGATTTATTAATCACATAGGGTAAAAACCCCTGCCAAACAACTATCCAAACCGGTTTCGGCAAACACAAAGCCTTCTTCAGTGGATATCAAACAGTGAGAACAAATAAATCCAAGATATATATATATATATATACAATAAATGCATCAGTAAGAACCAATGGAAACAAGCAAGGTCTAATTCAAAATTGGTCATTAAGACCAGGTGCAAACAAGGCTCCAAGTTTTACAGTCCACTTTCTTTCCTTAAAGTTAAGTATTTCATGCCATTTATGTTTGTCTCTGCATTTACCTTTAATGCAGTCAATAGTGACAAAATGAAAAATAGCTGATGTGTGGTTTAAACAATGTCTGTATAAAGCATTATTGTGACGTTTATTCTTAATATCACTTAGATGTTCCCCAATTCTTAAACGAAAGGCCCTAGACGTTTGGCCCACATAAAAAGCAGAACAGCTGCAAGTCACCAAATAGATGACCCATTCCGTGCTGCAGTTAGCCCAAAACTTAATATCAAAAATCTCAGAAGTATTTTTACTGCTGAATTCACGGGTGTTCAAAACCCGTGCGCATTATGAACAGTGACCACAGGGAATGCATCCCAAAACTGGTCCTCCTGTAAGAGATAATTGAGTATAGCCAATCGATTCAGAAAAAGTTTTTTTACAGTGACTTAACATAGATCCTACCGTGCGTCCCCTTCTGAATGAAAAAGAACATCTATCTCCAAGAAAAGACTGAAGTTTCTCGTCTGCCATCAAAATATTCCAATGTCTATTTACAATATTCATAAAACCCTTAGAATTGCGTCCATAAGTAGTAACCAGCCGTATAGGCTGCTGGACAGCATCCTGATGTTTATCTTTGTAACATAATAACTCCTGTCGATTTAAATTAGAAGCCCAATGTTTGGCCATATGAACTGTACCTGGACGGTAACCTCTCTCAATAAATCTGCGGGTTAGGTCATCTCTAATGGTTACATAGGACTGTTGGCTGGAACAAATTCTTCTGGCTCTCAAAAATTGAGATTTAGGTATATTCTGGATGATATGTTGTGGGTGGAAGCTGGTAGCATGAAATAAAGAGTTATATTGAGGGAATTTTCTAAATAAAGTAGTGGACAAATTATCATCCTCATTCCTATTCACCTCAACGTCCAGGAATAATATCCTTGATCTATGAAAGGTCATTTTAAATTCTATTCCCCATATATTATTAAGATAATCAAGGAACTATTTAAGATAACTCTCATCAGCCTTCCACACCAACCAACAATCATCCAGATAACGACGCCAGATGTCCATCTCACACATGTAAATGTTGTGGTTAGAATCATAAATCATAATCTCCTCTATATATGCCATGAAGAGGTCGGCATAGATGGGTGCAAAAGATGCACCCATCGCTGTTCCCTTAGATTGCCAAAAACATTGATTTTGATAATAAAAAACATTACTGGTCAACACATACTCTGTCAAACATACCAAAAAGGTATTAAATCCAGGTAGATAAAGACCAGATCTAGATAGCCAATAGTCCAGAGCCTGTAAACCTGCCCAATGAGGTATATTAGTGTAGAGAGAGGTAATGTCCAGAGTACATAATAGCCAATGCGGTTCAAGTTGTGTATCATTAATTATGTCCAGAAACTGAGTAGTGTCTTGAATCCTAGCTCTAATAAATCGGAGCAATGGTTTCAAATAATGGGTGAGATATTCAGACAGTGGTTCAGTAAGGGACCCATGTCCAGAGACAATGGGTCGACCTGGGGGATTAGTGGCATGTTTATGTATTTTGGGCAACAAATAAAAATATTGTTGCCTAGGGCATGAAACCATCAATTGGTTTTTAATAGCCTGTGTGATAATACCCTCTTCTACGGCGTGGGTCAAAAATTGACCAATTTTCAGTTGGAAATGAGAAGATGGATCCAAAGGCACATGCATATAATACTGTCTATCCCCCAGTTGTCTCATAGCCTCCTTGTCATAAGATGCCTTATCTTGAACCACCACCGCCCCACCCTTATCAGCTTGAGTGATAACCAAGTTCTTTTCATGCATCAACTGATCCAGACACTGTACCTCATCCCTGGACAAATTATTATATAGTGCTGGAAAATCCCTCAGATAACAATGTATGTCCTTTAATACATTCTTTTGAAAAACATCTACCAAATGTGTTATAGGTGGATTAAAGGTGGATTTTTTAAACCTAAATTCCTGAGGTGGATCAGCATTGCCATCTTCGTAAAACAATTTCAAATTTAACAATCGACAAAAGTTAGCCACATCCTGAGCCAACAAGTATTCAGAAACAAAAAAACCGGGAACAAAGTTTAACCCTTTATTAAGCACCATAATCTGTGTATTCGTTCGCTCAACTGAAGAAATGTTGTAGACATTGGAATTATTGATCAGTGTTCTAGCATCATTTTCAGAAGGGACTCCAAACCCTGTTTGGGTTTGTCTCTTTTGATGTTTCCGCCCCCCTCGTCTGTATCTGAAATCAGAGGGTGGGGAAACTTTTTCCTTTTAGCATTAGGTGAAACATCTGTATGACTAACCTCATGTTCACCTTCCGTGTTCGAGGAAGTATCCTCCCCGGAAGTCAAACTAGAAGAATCTAGACCCTTCTTTAATATGGATTTTGGTCTTTTTCTTTTAGTTTTAGGAGTCGAAAACTTTTTATAGCTATAATTATTATCACTAGGTAGTCTGAAGGAAACATTTTTGGATGTATTAAAAGGCTTTCCTCTATTGTAATCACCTACATCCCTAAAGAATTTCTTAAGCTTTCTTTCCTTTAAATTCTGTTCCAACTTGGATAAATCCGTAGTAAGTTTTTTAACCTGTGATGAAAAAGAGTCACAGGTTTCAAACTTGTGCGCCTCCAAACAAATACTTTCTAGATTTTTCACCCCAGTCTGTACCTTACGGTCATAAAAATCAGCAAGTGCATCAACAAATTTAGAAGATGCCAATTGTTGAATATGGCCCCAATCCAAATCAGTTTGTCATCAATATTAGACACCAAGGGTTGCACCTTAACCCTTAGACCACGTGGGGTAATATTTCTGCATTGATATGCCTTAAAGAGGCGTAAATGCCAGACATTGGTGCGAACAATTTTCATATTCTTGTTAAGTTGGTTAAAAAACGTTTCACATTGTACATCCAAATTGGAACCACCAGTATCTACTATTGATGGTAAATCTCGACCCCCCCAAACCAAATATAGACAAATTATCCATATCAGATGAAAGCCCCTGAATTAATGGTGATAAAGCCATGTTTAACCTTAAAAAAACAAATCTGGGATCAAAAATCCAAACCGCAGATAATGTACATTAATATAAACCAACCATCAGTGACAAGACAGCCAATAAAAAATATATCCTATAGTAAAAAACTAAATAATAGTCTATGCATTCAACTGATAAATTAATTCAAAAGGAGACTAAAACGGAAAGGTACAGTCAACAGTCTTGATATTCAAAATATCATCATACTGCGTGCCTATCCGAATAATATTAAGCACATTAACAAATACCATAAGCAGCCTTAGCGACCAAATATGACCATCCCAGTCACCCCACTGCGTATTTGTATCCACACTGTCTCCAGTAATTGAATTTTATAGTTGGACATCCAGTAAAAAAAGACATGAACAAAAATATTTTTTGTCTGTCCACATCTAAAAAACATACAAAAATGTATAGGAAGTGTTAAACTTGTAATTTCCAAATTAAATATGACTTATAAACATATACTTATATAGCTGTCATGACAGTGATATTAATAATGTAAACCATGCCTATGAAAGATTTGGTCTAGAAGGCAAAAACAGGCTGCTCAATAAAGTAATCAAAAATATATATGGGGACCACAATGTAAGATATATATACTAAACATATAACTCTAACGAAGAAGCAAAACAATTCCCAATATGTTGCATTCAATACTACTCAGTCAGAACCATATATGCATATATGATAAATACATAAATTTCTAAACCAAACAGAGAAATATTGCCTAATGTAATAAGGTCAATCATAAATCTTAACATACTTTTCTGTTGTACTACAAATTCTCTGTTACAACCTAACAAATGAAAACGTTAGGATACATAATATCACAACCAACATATCAAGTGCAAAAAAACACAATACCTGAAAACTAATACAAATATATGTAATATGTATTTTAAATCATAAATATAGTCCCAAGTCACCAAAACGCTGAGCTAGGCAGCCTCGCAGATAGTCCAAATCCGGTGCAGTAAATCAAAATAGCAAAATCCATGTATAAGAGCCAAATGTCAGAGCATTTACTCCCGATGTAAATAAGGCGCCCAATGAGTGTAACGATATAATATTGTAAAGCCAAAAGGCAATAAACGACAATGTATATCGTATATCTTTAACTGTTAATACAAATGCGCAAATCTTCACTGTTGCAAGCAGAAACGTCCGTACATCAGACACGCCACTATACAGCCAAATCCGGAAGTGGAGCTGCGTGTATAGAATAAGAGTTCGACTGGGCAACACAAACCAATGTTGGTGGAACACACTGTGTTAAATTGATAACACAGTACTGCTTCACATGACATCATTCTTGACACTTTTCTTGTTCTCCCAGGCTAACAGAAACTCAGAGTTTAACATAGCTTTTATCTTGCACCTGGTCAAGAAACCACAGTAGTTAAAGACATTCATCATTCTCTTTCGGCTTTTCCCGTTAGGGGTCGCCACAGCGGATCATCTCTTTCCATTTCTTCCTATCCTCTGCATCTTGCTCTGTCACACCAACCGCCTGCATGTCCTCTCTCACCACGTCCATAAACCTTATCTTAGGCCTTCCTCTATTCCTCTTACCTGGCAGCTCCATCCTTAGCATCTTTTTCCCAATATACCCATCATCCCTCCTCAGCACATGTCCAAACCAACGCAATCTCGTCTCTCTTGCTTTGTCTCCAAACTGTCCAACATGAGCTGACCCTCTAATATACCGATTCCTAATCCTATCCATCCTAGTCACACCGATTGCAAATCTTAACATCTTTAACTCTGCCACATCCAGCTCTGACTCCTGCCTTTTTGTCAGTGCCACTGTCTCCAACCCATATAACATAGCTGGTCTCACTACACTCTTGTAGACCTTCCCTTTCACTCTTACGGATACCCGTCTGTCACAAATCACTCCTGACACTCTTCTCCACCCATTCCACCCTGCCTGTACTCTCTTCTTCACCTCTCTTCCACATTCACCATTACTCTGAACTGTTGATCCCAAGTACTTAAACTCGTCCACCTTTACCAACTCTACTCCCTGCATCCTCACCATTCCTCTACCCTCCCTCTCATTTACACACATATATTCTGTCTTAGCCCTGCTGACCCTCATTCCTCTGCTCTCTAGAGCATATCTCCACCTCTCCAGAGTCTCCTCAACCTGATTCCTACTCTCACTACAGATCACAATGTCATCTGCAAACATCATAGTCCACGGGGCCTCCTGTCTGATCTCATCTGTCAACCTGTCCATCACCACTGCAAATAAGAAAGGACTCAGAGCTGATCCTTGATGTAATCCCACCTCCACCTTAAACGGATCTGTCACTCCCACTGCAGTCCTCACCACTGTCACACTACCCTCGTGCATATCCTGTACCACTCTTACGTACTTCTCTGCCACTCCCGACTTCCTCATACAATACCACAACTCTTCTCTAGGCACCCTGTCATATGCTTTCTCCAAGTCTACAAAGACACAATGCAACTCCTTCTGACCTTCTCTGTATTTCTCCATCAACAGTCTCAGAGCAAACATTGCATCTGTAGTGCTCTTTCCTGGCATGAAACCATACTGCTGATCACTAATCATCACCTCCCTTCTTAACCTTGCTTCCACTACTCTTTCCCATAACTTCAAGCTGTGACTAATCAGTTTTATCCCTCTGTAGTTACTGCAGCTCTGCACATCACCCTTATTCTTAAAGATAGGTACCAAAACACTTTTCTCCACTCCTCAGGCATCCTCTGACTTTCCAAAATTTCATTAAACAATCTAGTTAGAAATTCCACTGCCATTTCTCCTAAGCACCTCCATGCTTCCATTGGTATGTCATCTGGGCCAACAGCCTTTCCATTCTTCATCCTCTTCATAGCTGCCCTTACTTCCTCCTTGCTAATCTGTTTCACTTCCTGATTCACTATCCCCACATCATCCAACCTTCTCTCTCTCTCATTCTCTTCATTCATCAGCCTCTCAAAATACTCTTTCCATCTACTCAACACACTCTCCTCTCTTGTGAGTACCTTTCCCTCACTATCCTTTATCACCCTTACATGCTGCACATCTTTCCCAGCTCTGTCCCTCTGTCTAGCTAATCGGTACAGGTCCTTTTCTCCCTCTTTAGTGTCCAATCTCTCGTACAACTCTCCATATGCCCTATCCTTAGCTTTCGCCACCTCTCTCTTTGCCATGCCTCATCTCCTTATACTCATGTCTACTTTCTTCATCTCTTTGACAATCCCACTTCTTCTTCGCCAGCCTCTTCCTCTGTATACTCTCCTGTACTTCCGCATTCCACCACCAGGTCTCCTTGTCCTCCTTCCTCTGTCCAGATGTCACACCAAGCACCTTTCTAGCAGTCACCCTTACTAGTTCTGCTGTAGTTACCCAGCTATTCGGTAACTCTCCACTGCCTCCCAGTGCCTGTCTTAACTCTTCCCTAAACTCCACTTCACAATCACCCTTTTTTAACTTCCACCATTTAATCCTTGGCACAGCTTTCACATTCCTCCTCCTCTTCTTGATCACCAACGTCATTCTACATACCACCCATCTATGCTGCTTAGCTACACTTTCCCCTGCCACCACTTTACAGTCTCCAATCTCCTTAAGACTGGCCCTCCTACATAGTATATAATCAACTTGTGAGCATCTTCCTCCACTCTTGTACGTCACCCTATGCTCCACCCTCTTCTTAAAATACGTATTCACCACAGCCATGTCCATCCTTTTCGCAAAATCCACAATCATCTGACCTTCTGCATTCCTCTCCTTAACACCATACCTACCCATCACTTCCTCATCCCCTCTGTTCACTTCACCAACATGCCCATTAAAGTCCGCTCCAATCACTAGTCTCTCACCCTTGTGTACACTCACCACAACTTCATCCAACTCACTCCAAAATTTCTCTTTCTCTTCCATCGCACACCCAACTTGAGGAGCATATGCACTAACAACATTCATCATTACACCATCAATTTCGAGCTTCATAAACATCACTCGGTCAGACACTCTCTTCACGTCTAAAACACTCTTGGCATATTGTTCCTTTAGTATAACCCCTACCCCATTTCTCCTGCCATCCACACCATGATAAAACAATTTGAACCCGTTTCCTAAACACCTGGCCTTACTTCCCTTCCATCTGGTCTCTTGCACACACAATATATCAACCTTCCTTCTCTCCATCATATCAGCTAGCTCTCTTCCTATACCAGTCATACTGCCAACATTCAAAGTTCCTACCCTCACTGCTACACTCCTAACCTTCCTCCTATCTTCCTGCCTTCGGGCACGCCTTCGCCCTCCTCTTTGTATATGTAAAATCGATCAATTAACTCTGTTCTCAAAACAATAGAAAGAATCTTCTGGTTCAGACACCACGGCTCTGAGTTTGAGATCAGTCATGCAAGGCTTGACATATCAGCTTTCTTCCAGCAGAGTGCACTGTTGTTACATTTTTGCAGTTCAACATCCAGTACAGTCTTCTCACATATCCAGAGAACAAGCCTATGGCTTTTAGTAATATTTACAAAGACATAGAATTATCTACAAAATTCTATTTGCCTGGTCTGGCAGCCTTCACATATCTTCACAGTATCTATCTATCTGTCTATCTATCCATATATGTGTATATATACAATTTAATCCACAACTCTTTGAAAACGAAAGACAAAAACTGTTTAAAAGGTGAAAGAACACTATAAGAGCTGGCTAAAAACTTGAAATAACGTTTATTGTTGTAAGCGCTTTCGGCAAGGGCTTTGCCTCACCTTCCTCAGACAAAACCTAGAAGGATCAATTAATCTGCCTTTTAAAATCTTAGTTTATTCTACTTTACTTTATTTTAATTTTGTTTTATTGATTTTTTTTGTTTATTATGACATATATTTTTTACACTTGTGTATTATATTTGTGTGGTAACTCTGCATCTTTGGCTCTCAAATTTTAAAGCATTCATATTTTGAAGCTTAAAGTTTAATGTTTTAGAAAGTTTCATTTGCTGTCTTGAATGGTTAATAATTATTCTATTTAATGTTAATTGATTAATAAGTTTACTCAGTGGTTTTAAAAGGCAGATTAATTGATGCTTCTATTTTTTGTCTGAGGAAGGTGAGGCAAAGGCCTTGCCAAAAGCGCTTACAACAATAAACGCTATTTCAAGTTTTTAGCCGGCTCTTATAGTGTTCTTTCACCTTTTAAACAGTTTTTGTCTTTCGTTTTCAAAGAGTGGTGGATTTGTTTGTTTTCGGATGGCGAACGGAACCGGAGTGGCTTCACCAAACTTGTTTTTGCAAGATAGATCGAATGAAGTGATCCCTATTGAGAGTCAAGATAACGCCATTGGAAATCTCACTGCCCTTGTGCAAGTACTTCTAGGGCGGGTGGATTCTTTAACTCAAAAGGTTGAAGCTTCTGGCTTCAACAGGATACATGAATCCAACGTTCTGTCAAGCAGACCTGGGGAAATGAACAGCAGCTTTTCAAGTAATTCCAGATTTCGAGAAGTTATTGGTACTAGTCCGAATCACGCTAGACCCAGGGAAGTGGGCACCAGCCCTGACAACATCACACGAACTGGTAATAACAATTTTAACTGTAATTCGGCAGTTGCCAATAATATAGAAGTGAACGCTGATTCAGCGGTCCTGCTTTCTGATAATGGTGCGTTTGGCCAGGAAGGGTTGGTACCTTCTATGTCATCTTTTCTTAGTAAGAAAAACTTTTTTAGCATAATGAATGACAACAACGCACAAACTGATAGTAACAATGAGCAGGCTGGTAACATTTTATCTAACAGCATTAATGAATTCGACCTTAAGCTATATAAGTGTAGAAAGCTGCAGCTTGAGGTCGCTTATCTGGAGGAATGCATAGAGAAAAAAATCATACCAAAAGGATTGCGCCAATGGCGCTACCCAACGGGTTTGGTTGAGAACTCTACATTTCATCGTGAGTTGATCGAATTGTTCGATCGGCAGGGGCTTGAGTTTTTAAAGTCCCTCATTAACTTTTACAACACTGACATTTGTAATTTAAAATCCGAACTGGAGAGCCTTGAACATGCTATTAAACATTCATAAGGATTTTCTTAGATATAAATATGAAAATTGTAGGGTTTTTTCAAGCATTGAGGCAACAATGGATAAACTGCTTGTCACTAAAAAGAGGAAAATAGTTTGAGATTTGAATGATTATTCTAACAACAGGGCTTATCCTAAACCTCCGCTTATTGCATCTACTGCTTCAATGGATAATATAGTGCCCTATAATAATAATAACGACGACGATGGGGTAGAGGGAATCCAGGTTCCTTCTCATAGTACCTCTCCCAATGAAAATGAGGATGTTCAACCCTTAAGACAAAGTGAGAGGCTTATTAATAATAACAACAATAGCAATAATACAGAAAATAATGCTAATAGTAGTAATAACCAAAATAGGCGTTTTAACAACAACGCCAATAGGAATGATGGATCAAATCAGCAGGGTTTTCGTTTAAACTCCAATGTTCAGCAAACCAATCGACAAACTAACCGGAATCAACCTCAAATAAGAAACAAAAGGAGGCAGAGAAGGAGATAGCCCTTAATACCAACTTTGGTTCTGTACCCCGTATACATATAAGTTCGGGGGGGGGTGATTTCAAGATTTAAAACTACATAATTTTAGATGTCCCCCAGGAAATGGTTGATTTTCTATCTAAGGGTTTAACCTTTGTTCCAGGAAAACACATGGACTTAGTTAAGACTGTGATTGATTTGAAACTTTTTGTTCGCGAGTTGAATCTCAACCTGCTCTTGGGCGAGAGCTCTAGTATGGTAAACTCCACTAGAGTCTCGAGCTTGTTCAACCCTCCTCTACATCCACGTTTACATCTTTTTGAAAAAAATGTGTGAAATGGACATTAGGGCCATTAACAACAAGAAGAACTGTCGGAGGGACAACATTACTAACAACATTAGCTGTTTGAGTATGACTTTTTAAACTTGTTGAAGCGTTGTAATATAAGAGTCATGAAGCCTGACAAGGGTGGGAGTCTGGTGTTTATGGACAATTGTACCTATGTTGAAAGTATGTTCAAACATCTTAATACAATGATTTATACTCAAGTTACTGTCAATGAAGTTAATCTAGCATATAAAAAGATTAGGTCCATTTTAGGTGATTTATTTCTGGAAGGGTTTACAGATATGGACCTCCACCAGTATTTATCAATGATAGCGCCCTATTTGGTACCCTCAAGATACATAAAGCCATCAACAACCCCCCTTTTAGACCTATTGTTGATGGTCGGGGGTCCATTACATATGGTTGTGCCAAATATATTGACAGCATTTTAAAACCACTTGTTGAGAGTGAGCCCCAAATTTGCAAAGACTCATGGGGGTTTTTGAAAAACATTAATGACTTGGAATACAAACAGAATGTTTGCTTTTTGACAATAGATATTAAAGATCTATACACTGTAATTCCACAAAAGATTGGTATAGAGTGGATAAGGGATTTTTTTACATTCCAAGAATAAATGATGATAACATCATTTATCTCATTCAAACATTATTAGAGCTAGTGTTAACAAACAATTTCATGGTCTTTGAGGGGCAATACTACTTGCAAAATCTGGCATTGCTATGGGTTCGCCCTGCGGCGGAAGTTTTGCTAACGCTGTCATGGCACATTGGGAGAACAATTTCTTGTTTACCAACACCCTGTTTAGAGACAATGTCTCCTGGTACACTAGGTACCAGGATGACATGTTTTGCATTTGGGAAGGTGAC
Source organism: Protopterus annectens (assembly GCF_019279795.1). Classification (NCBI taxonomy): domain Eukaryota; kingdom Metazoa; phylum Chordata; order Ceratodontiformes; family Protopteridae; genus Protopterus; species Protopterus annectens. The sequence continues at coordinate 607,917,295 of NC_056736.1, read as the reverse complement.
ATGGCTCTAATACCTACCTTTATTGATAACATTACACAAACCACTAACTTTCTAGAGTTCACTTATGTTATAGGTGAGAATTCAATAAACTATCTTGATATTTTGTTGATTAATGACAAAGAAAATGGTAGATATAAAAGGGTAATATACAGGAAACCGACCTAATCTAATGCATTTCTACATTTTTCTAGCAACCACCCATATCATCAAAAAAAGGCCGTTGTTAAAGGCCAAATGGTTAGGGCTGCTAGGATGATTTCTGATAATTTTGACTTTGAGTCTGAATGTGAACAACTTCAGAATATGTTTATGAATAGGGGGTATCCTGGACGGGTCTACTTTAGAATACCGACACGCCAGTTCGCCGACACACAAACCACCGACAACACACAATACCGACAACGCAAAACACCGAACACCATTACACCGACACACTACACGTAAACAACACATTACACTACATTACATATCCACTAGCCCTAACCCAAACCCTAACCCTAAGGTCCGACACTACCGCACACTTACCCTACCTGCACCCTAACCCTAACTCACTTAACCTACCCCTAACCCTAAGGTCCGACACTACCGCACACTTACCCTACCTGCACCCTAACCCTAACTCACTTAACCCACCCCTAACCCTAAGATCCGACAGTACCAGACACTTACCCTACCTGCACCCTATTCCTAACTTACTTAACCCACCCTAAAACATAAACCCGTCACTAACACACACTTACATTACCCAAACCCTAACTCCGACACTACCGCATACTCACCTTTCACACACCCTAACCCTAAATCCCTCACTATTGCACACTTACCTGTCCGCTCCCTAATCCTAAATCCCTCACTAGTGCATACTTACCAAGTCACACTTACACGTTCCCCTTGTCGGTCTTCCAGCTGTCGGGATTTCAGCATGTCGGTCCTTTCGCGTTCCTCTTCCGCGTGTCGGTGAACTGGCATTTCGGTAATTTGAAGAGGACCCATCCTGGACACATGGTCATCAACATTAAAAAGGAAGTGGTTTTTAAAAGAAGTGTAGGATATTTTAAACCTTTATTGACAGGATTAGGAACGACTTCCATAGGGTGTGTACTCAATCAGGAGGGTTTATTTAAAGACGAAGTGCCACATAATAGTAACACTTCGAGAGTACATCAAACTAGTTTTCTATGTACCTTTTCTCTTGACTACCATGTGATTAGGGATACTTTTAACAAAAACTGGGATATTATTAATGGTGATGAAACCCTGTCAAAATCTTTAGGTACAAGGCCCAAGATCACATATAGGAGGGGCCTTAACCTTAAAGCTATTCTAGAGAACCAAAAGAAGCCACAGTTGAACAGGCCCACTGGTATGTTTAAATGTGGAGCTTGTTCTCAATGTAAACACATTATGGCCAGTAATCAACTTTGTATTAATGATAAAATATACAAAGTTAATTATAGATACAATTGTGACACTAAAAGTGTCACATATGTAGTTTTATGTAACCAATGCAATGGTTATTATATTGGAAAAACTGAGAGGAAGTTTAGACAGCGTATATACGAGCATTGTTACGCTATAGGTAGAAAAGACATTAACAATGCATTGGCTAAACATTGTATAGAACATCCTGACCATAGTTTTAAATTTGCCATATTACAACATAGGCCCAATAATATCAGAGGGGGACCCTGGCAAATTCTTCTAGGAATAGATGAATTGATGTGGCAAATTAGGACAAGGGCACACATATTCCCAGGGTTGAATGAAAATATTTCTATAAAATGTCTTTTACGGTTGCTTGCCCTCAAAAGGTGATCATCATTAAATGAAATGTATTTATATGTTGGTACACAATTTATATATATATATTTTTAGATACTTATTTAATGTGTACACAATTGGTATACATTTGCATTTATCAACACATTTACAATCGCATTTATTTTCATTCACTAACTGATATGTGGCAGTTGTTTTTCACACATTTGTAGATGTTATAATATGATTTTAAAAAATATCATTTAATATGGCTAGTTCACTTGATCAGTGTTTGAAAATGCAGTTAATTTATTTATTAATGTACCCTAGGTTTGTTAACGTGGGTATTTTTTGACTGTAATAGGTCAACTAATTGTTGTTATTAGAAACATGTATTTTTGGTCGATTGATTATAGGTATTATGTTATGAAACATCTTGAGATTTCCAATAGGCATTTTAGTTTATTCTACTTTACTTTATTTTAATTTTGTTTTATTGATTTTTTTGTTTATTATGACATATATATTTTTTACACTTGTGTATTATATTTGTGTGGTAACTCTGCATCTTTGGCTCTCAAATTTTAAAGCATTCATATTTTAAAGCATTCATATTTTAAAGCATTCATATTTTGAAGCTTAAAGTTTAACGTTTTAGAAAGTTTCATTTGCTGTCTTGAATGGTTAATAATTATTCTATTTAATGTTAATTGATTAATAAGTTTACTCAGTGGTTTTAAAAGGCAGATTAATTGATGCTTCTAGTTTTTGTCTGAGGAAGGTGAGGCAAAGCCCTTGCCGAAAGCGCTTACAACAATAAACGTTATTTCAAGTTTTTAGCCGGCTCTTATAGTGTTCTTTCGCCTTTTAAACAGTTTTTATATATACAATTTACCTTCAGCTAGTTGACTAACACAGATATTGACATCCCGATGGTAAACTACTCTACAGGCAAAATGAAAATGTTGACTTCCTAGTATGCATGTTCTGAGGTTGTTTCTCAGGTCATGCTAATATTACCTCAAAAAATAATAATAATATTATTAATAATAATAATAATAATAATAATAATAATAATAATATCTCCCCACACCCTCTGCTAATTTATATATATAAGGACCGAGATTCCACAATCCCTGGGGAAAGGGATTATTTACCACATAGGGATTTTCGATCTTGCACACCAATCTAATCTCTGTATAGTCAAACAAATGCAGTCAATTAAACAAATGTCAACCAAATTCCCTCCTATTGACCAAACCAATGGCGCCCATATGGACCAGCTCATTCTTACCCTCACTAGAGGTAGCAACGCCCATGTTAGTAATGACCAGGCAAGGATGTTGCTACCTCTAGTGGGAGTAAGAACGAGCTGGTCTAGAGCATTGGAATTAATGAATTCCAGGAAACGTTGGGCAAGTGTATTGTTACATGAGCAGTTTTCCCAATTAATGGAGGAGTAGTTGAAGTCACCCAGTATGAGAGTTTCAGGTTGGGCCATAATATTCTCCAGGGTGCTTAGGAAGGTGGAGTGTGAGTCTTGGGACATGGTTGGGGATCTATAGCAGGCTATGACCTGAATGGCTGTCTTACCCAATGTTAGATTTAGACTTCTAACGTTGAGCAGCACGACCCTCAGATTGCATTTGTTTGTAGCTGTTATGGTGGTAATTTGGTCTTTGGAACCCCACTTAAAAAAGGCACTATATGGGTGGCAACAGCCTTGGCCAGTATCTGGAAGCCCAGGGGTGACAGATGCAGGCCATCTCTGGCAAAGCGTCATGGTCTGTCAATCATGTCATCCCAGGCAGACAGATACTGGATCCCCTTAGAATGACACCAGAAACTTAGTCAATTGTTGAAATCAATAATTTTCTTCTTATACTGTGGTATCATTCTGGGTGATGGTAGGATGCTGCTCAGGGCTAGGGTCATACCCGCCTGGGCTACATAATCCGAGAGCTCCTCCGTGTCTCTTTTCATGTAGTCCAGGGAGGTACATCTCAGGTCATTCACACCCACATGTACAATGACAGAGTCATATTTGTACCTGTTGTTGAGGGACCTGAGTGCGTGCATTATGTATCAGATCCTGGCTCCTGACAGGCAGCTGACTGTTACTTTCTCCTTATTCAACCTAGTGAGTGGGACATCAGTGTGCCTCACTATCGAGTCACCTATGATTAGTGTGTTGGGCATGCTGTTTTGCCTTAGTGGCTTTGGTTGAGTTGCACACTGTTTAGGAGAGTTATGTGTCTCATGATTAGTGTTGTGTTGTGTTGTGGTGGTCGAGTGTGTTTCTGCCTTGGAGGTCTCTGATGTTTGGGTAGATTTTTATTGAGAGCTTCCGCAAAGGTGGGTGTGCGGTTTGTGTTTTTATGTGAAGGCAGTGCCAATGTGTGTTCTGGAGGGCTATGTGTTCTATGTGTTGTGGTTTAAGTGTTGACTTTCTCCTGTTGACCAGCTATTCCGGTCTTGGCTGGAGAGTGCGTGGCTTCCAATTTGGCTATATAAGTGCATCTATCGCAAATCCGAGTGTTCAGAGGTAAGAGGAGAACTCAGTGATCTGAGATTTTGCCAGCAGCCTTCTGTATGGGACCTCATTGCAGTGGAATAAGAGGAATTTGCCCTTGCCCCGCAGTTGTGAAATTTTGGTGTTATCATATAATAATTAACAAGGGTATGGGGGGGTGCAGGGGTCCTTTTCCCCTCTGAAACAAAAACAATGTTTTAAAGTAGCATGCTCCAAGGTTGCTTTTTGCAGCATGTACAGTACTGTGCAGATCTCTTTATTATTATTATTTTTATTGTTATTGCTATTATTAATATTTTATTGACATTCGTAACAGTGACATTTGGGTGTTTCATTTTTAATACAAATATATATATATATATATATATATATATATAAATATAAATATATATATATATATATATATATATATATATATATATCACCAGAATGCAGAATGCTAGTGCTGAAAAGGGCAAAGCTTCAGCTCAATAATACAAAATAAGTACTTTGGAGCTACAGCCAAGTGGTAAAACGAATACATTTTTAATACTGAATAAATCACAAACATTTTGTTTCGTGATTTATTCAGTATTAAATATTTATTAGTTTTACCACTTAGCTGGAGCTCCGAAGTGCTTATTTTGTATTATTATATCTATCTATCTATATATATATATATATATATATATATATATATATATATATATATATATCTATATATATATATACATATATATATATATATATATATATATATATATATATATATGGATCCAGGACTATTGAACAAAAGTTCAATAGTCTGAATCCACAATCACCGACCACACTTTAACGAAAGCGCTTTCACCGAAAAAGTGCTTTTGTTAAAGTGCGTTAAAAAAAAACAAAACAAAACAATAAATCTACTTTTATGCAGGGGGCAAGCCTCCCTGCATCCCCCCAAACCCCCCTAGTTTAATATTCTCACTCCGAGATCGCACTACAGTGAAGAAAAGGGAATATTCCCTTATCTGCACCGTAGTATGATCTCCGCAACAGTCATTCCCCCACAACTCCCTCTAGCTGCAGGCATACTTCCGCAAAAGTGCTTTTTTGGTAAAAATCACTTTCGCGGAAGTATGCCCAGCTATTTGTGCTTCGGTGAAAAGTTCCTTCGGGGATCAGTACTGATCCCATATACATTTTTCCCTATCATTTTGCCTTCTGTGTCCTTAATTTTCTGTCATGGCATATTCCTTCTCAGCACTTTCAGATTCCTTTTATTCCCTTAAGCCAATCCTTGTTCACAAGACCAAGCTCCCCACCACCACCCTATAAGTTTACTTGTTCCTCCAATAAAGAGTGAGAGCTTGGCCCATTTCATCTCTGGTCTGGGTGAAAGCTCTTTGTGCTTTTGGTTCCCTAACTGAGATGAGAACCCAATTAGCCCATACCAGAGATGGGTGTTTGGGAGCAAGCCAATGTGCTAGTCATGTGGGCCTGCCCTAACTCCCTTCGCTTATGGCAGTTCACAGGCTCCACTCTAGGTGATCAATAGAAGTGCATGCATGTTTCCATACATGCTTTCGTGGCTAAGCGACTCTCCATCAATATAGTCTTGCTAGGCTGATTGATGCAAGTCAGTTGCCTACTCTCCAGTAGGTGTTGTTAATGCAGTGGTTTAAGCTACCTCACTTCCCCAAGGATTGGCAAGCCAGGCTTCCTTGTTCTTCCATACTCAGAAATCTCAGTGCTACAAACTACCTTCTGCTTTTTAGGCCTCTTCCAAAAGCCTAACTTACATTTGGCCCTGTTATAGCCTTCACTCAGTTCTTTATTAGATCCTGAGATTCCCTGCAATAAAAACTAATCTCACATGTTTCTGCAAAATGACTCAGTTTCTTGCACAACTTTGTAGATTGCTTATATCATCACCACCTTTACTTTCCCTTACCTGCTGTTTCACTATTGTCTGGAATTGCAGAACAGCTTAAACATAGATGATCAATGCTGTGACTATGCAAGTACTTTTCTTTAACTATGACAAAGCAGCACATGTGGATATGTGTTACCTAAATGTCTGATTGGTTGATGGCTACTATGTTTACAAGCAGTACGTAAAACTTTCAGGCTGACAGAATAACATATCTTGAATATGAGTCTTCAAGCATCATGAAACAAATTGCCCATTATAAATATTGTATTACAAAAATTTGTAATAAAAGGATGTCGGTTAGCTTTTATGTGTTCTTTTAGGCTAAATATGCACTCCAGAAATATTAAAAGTATTTCATGTTGAAGGTCTGGCCAGTTTTCATATGTTGGACCTTTGTGGAGCTCTAACTTAATAGAATATAGGTGCTGTAACAATTTCACAAAGCTGTGCCCAAACTTTAATTGTACCATAATAAAGGCATGGTGTCCTACCACTCTACCAGTTTACAAACAAGTTACCATTTGCTTGTACTGCTGATACGTATAATGTGAAGGAAGGACACGGTTCTTATTATGTAATACACACTAGAACAACAAGGGTGCCTTTAGAGAACTAGTGCTACACGGCATAACAAGTTAATTTGTGCTTTTATGAAGACTCAGTATCATCATGTACTTGCTCTTATAAACATTTTTTCCAAATTGTTATAAAGAACTACATGGGGCCAGTCTTCTGCTGAATATAAGCTGCACAGAAGACGTGAAAAAAGTGGAACTGCCAAGTCCCATTTCTGCAAACAGAAAACTGCAAATGACCAGTAATAACACCAGATATAGAATTTCTCTATAACATGCTTATAGCATGTTCCCATGCACTGCAAGCCATGGGAGGGATTTTTCTGCTTATATATACTAGCTCTGAGGTCATCATACCTTGCAGTAAGGGGAGTTCTCTGAGTTGGCACAAACTGGGACTTCTCTTCTCAGTGCTCTGTTCACAGAAACGGGATTCGACGTTACAGTCTCACACTTCCGCCCTGTTTCCACTGGACATCTACTTTATTTACAAGTCATTTTATATGATACTTTTTGAAGCACCTTAAAATGTATTTAGACTGTACACTCAGCTTCATCATGTACTGTTTGTACTATTTTACATTTGTAATTTTTCATTATTACTTTATAACATACTGTACTTTGGTTGAGATTTACAATTTTTTCCTTCTCTAAGTATCACACTTATGTACTTTAACTGTCTTCCATTCTGTTTAAACATAGTCAGGAACTTAATTAGCTGTTTACTAATAGTCAGTTTAGCCAATGTATGTATTTTGTTGCTTGATTTTTTGGGTCTTTATTACTATGTCAAAAGACCTTTACACCGAACACCTTTCCATCAAAACGAAACCATTGAAATTTACTTCCGCGAATTGCAGAATTTTCCCCAAGGCAATGTAACAATTGCCCCATACCACAACGGAACACACGCCCCACACCCCCCAACTATATATACCCACTCCGAGATCACACTACAGTGGGGGAAAGGGCAAAGTTGTGGAGTTGGCCAACTACTACCTTACCCTGGGAAAGATTTTGCAATTCACGGTAGTGAATTTTGATGGTTTCATGTTGATGGAGAGGTGTTCGATGTAAAGGTCTTTCAACGTAGTACTATAGACCCATTTTTATATTATATAACACTGTATTTGGCATACTTGGCTTTATAGATTACATGCTTCCCTATGCTGTATTTTAATCTGAAGTATCAGTTATTTTTCTCCATACAGTACTTAGTTTAAATACTTAAAAAGCTGGCTGATTGGTTGATTGATTGACTGAGTAATGGATTTGTAGAACAGTAATAGTATCTTAAGGCTATCCTACTAGAACCACATTCCTTCTGTCCCAAAATGTACACAGGTCCATGCAAAAAAAATTGTCATAAAGGACAGGGTGGAACATGGTGACCTAGCGGCATGATCACAGCTTCACAGCTCCATCTATGGTTCAGTCCTAACCTTCATCCATTGTCTGTGTGAAGTTTTTTTATGTTCTCCCAGTTTCTGTTTGTGTTTTTTTCCAGGGTATTCCAGTTCTCTTCCACCATCCTAAAGCATGCTGTTTGATTTCCTTCCATAAACTCTATGTTTATTTTGTATTCTCCCTTAGTCTTGTGACCTGGACAGTGGCTGAACATTGTGTCAGAAGTACCAAGTAACAGATAAAGAAAGTGAAGTTTAAATTAATATATAAAAAAGCCCTGTTAGGTCATAGAATTATATTGTAAAACATGTTGTTTGAGTTTTCTGTTTTTGAGTGACTGTGGTATGTGGGTTTTGAATGTAAGAGGGATGTGGTAGTTCTGAGCCGTCCTGTTTTATTTTTTTACTTAAGATGAAGGAAAATAACATATAAAGAGTTCGTTACCACACATATTCCTGCACACACATGTACACAAATACATATGCACACACAGAGACACAGAGACACACACACACACACACACACACACACACACACACACACACACACACACACACACACACACACACACACACACACACACAATAGACTGTACATAATTGCAGATGAGACTGCACACATGCTGGATTCTATCAGGTCATTATTCTCAACTAAGAATGTTGCAGAGTGCTAGATTATGTTCTCCACCAATGTTACCTGCGAATGAATACATACCTGTATATGGGTGGGAAAGCTGTTATACATAACTAACCTTTCTTATCTTTGGACATATTAGGTTGGCGATGGAAATCCTCTACGTTTGTGGAAGGTCTCAGTAGAAGTCGAAGCTCCTCCATCAGTTGTGCTTAACAGAGTGCTGCGGGAGCGTCACCTCTGGGATGAAGATGTGCTGCAGTGGAAAGTTCTAGAGACATTGGATAAGCAGACTGAAATATTTCAGCTTGTTCTGAACAGTATGGCACCACACCCCAGCAGAGATTTTGTCATCCTGAGGTAAGAAGAAACAATTTTTGTAACAATATAGTAGGCAGGATTTCTACAGAGATGTTGACTATGGTGCTGACAGTGCTAGGATTAACAAGCTTCACAAATGTCTTTGTACATCAAGAGTTTAAATACCGGCTCATGTTTACCAGTAAATCATGTGGGATAATAGTTTAATAGACAAAAAGTAAAACAGTGGACTGCTGTAAATAGACTATGACTTAGCCACCATAGACTTATGTCTTCGCCATTGCAAAACAGATGTTCAGTAAAGGTACTTGAGTCTTTATCTATAGATGGATAATAGTCTAAAGGAATAGCTTGTAAGCACTCTTCTTAACAGCGAAATGCAAGTGGTTGATGTCATACTAAAGCAACTGATACTACAAATTACCCAACAGAGAAGAGTTCTGGACATGGTTTTCTCAAATGCTGAGAAAGAGAGAGAGAGATAATTTGAATATGTGAGGCTATTTGGGAAAAAGTGATCAGCAGACTGCATAATTCATTATGAGTTTATCTACAAAATCAGTCATTCGTTCTACAAAACCCACTTTATTCTATTACTAGGAAACTAAAATTTTTATTTATTTTATTTAACATTTGTTGACCGGGAAAGTCTGACTAGGTTCCACAGAGCCTGTTTTCAGCAAAGGCCCAGGGAGAAATGGTGCAGATGCATGTCTTTAGAATGTGGGAGGAAACCGGAGGAAACACGCACGAACACAGGGAGAACATGCAAACTCCACACAGAAGGCAGCCCAGCCGACAATCGAACCAGAGAACCTCTTGCTGTGAGGCGACAACATTAACCACTGCACCACTGACCTCCCAAAATTAGAAGCACTACCGACTTCATTCTATTCAGGGATGCAAGGGAAGGCAAACCCATCAAATCAAGCATGTGGTGTAAGACAATGAACCCGTTCTGCGTGGGACACCAGACTATTATAGGAAACACACATATATACACATTCCTGAGTGCGTGCACACACACACACACGCGCACACACACACACACACACACACACACACACACACACACACACACACTCACACAAGCGCACCCTCACACATGTGCATTCACTTTCCTAATACACAGACATACACATATGGGCAGTTTAGAGCATTTCAAGTTCACTTATTAGTATAATATGTCTTTGGGGTGTGGGATAAAACTGGACACACCAGTGGAAACCCACATGGATGACAGGCAAACTGTAGACAAAGGACACCTCAACCAGGAAATGAAATAAAGAATTAACTGCTGCGATGTAGCAATGCTATTCACTACACTGCTGTGTTAGGAGCACTCCTGTTTATCACATGCCTTGTAATCAACTCAAAAGATATCACACAACTAGAAGACTACATGGAACATGTTGTTGATGGTTCATTACATTGGAACAAGCTTTGTTATGGAAGGTCTGCTGTGCTCTTGGGTCATTATGTTGTGAAGAGGAGGGAAAACAGGAAAAAGGTGCATTTTATTTTTGTTTTGCATCCTTTTCCTTTTATACAAGTTTGTGGAACCTCAGACATAGTATATGTAGAGATCAAGGGTGTAGGAGCAGAGTCTCCACACCACAAGGTACAGAGTAGCTTTCTTTCTGCAAAATTATTGCAACAGAGTGTGATATATTTGCTGCAATTTTTTGGGGAATGTGGAGAAATGCAGGATTAGATGTTTTTAATTACAATTATTCACTTCTTAAATAGGTGAAATGAGTTTTTACATAGTGAGCCTGAATGTGCCACTAAACTACGTCAAAGAAAAATAAGACTGCTGAACTACAAGTTAGTAGCCTTGCAAAACAAGATAATGCTTTGAGAAAGTTAGAAAAACAATGCCGTTTGGGTAAACAGTGAGAATGCCTAAAAATGCCATCACAGAAGTAACAAACCTGGTTTTAATGTGCAAATGAAAATGGAAGAAAATTGCAGCCTTTTTTAGGCAATGTCATGTTGGCAAATCTTCCAACATAGCAAAATCTATCCAAGAAAATCTAAAGGTGATACTGCTCAATGCCAGAAGTCTACACAAGAAGCTTCATTCCCTCTGAGCACTCTTCGCCTTTGAGAATGCTGACATCTGTGCGGTTACCGTGACATGGTTTAAATCTGCAGTGAGTGCCCCAGCAATGCAAGGCTTTAGTGCCTTTCACACATTTAGGCCAGCAACTGCACAGACCAGGACTAAAGGTAGAGGTATCTCGATCTAAATCAATAATAAGCATGTTCATAGGTTGGATAAACAGGACGATGTAGTGCAGTTCCTTCATGTCCAGATTACCATAGACAAAGTGCCATGCCATATCCTAGCAAGCTATACATCACCCCTCTATGTCCAATGAAATTCATAGCTCATAACTAAACCTATTGGAAACACTCAGCATTCAAATTCCATACTCATGGCAGACTTTATCACTCTATAAACTGGGAATCCTGCACAACCCCAGATTTTCAGTCACAGAGATTCCTAGACTTTGTAAATAGAAAGAGTCTAGAACAGTTAATGAGTATTCCTACTAGAGGTACAAACATATTGAACCTGGTACTCACAAATCTGGGAGAAAGCTGCATCCACCCGCACGGTGTTGTGTCCTCTCTGGTAAGATCAGACCACCAAGCCATTTCCTTCAAAATAAGAATCAGTTCCGAAACCCCAGCAAACCCTGTAACAGTTCAAAACCACTCCAAGGCAAATTACCTTTTATTAAGTGATAACCTGTCAAAATTTCAATCCCCTCCAAACCCAGATAACACAGTGGCCTATGCTGAATTATTCAATGAAGCTTTGATGATGACTGCATAGAGATCATTGTGCCTACCAGAACTAATCCAAAAACTAACTCAAAAAACAAACCACCCTTGTAGAATCCAAAATTAAACAGGTTGTAGAACAAAATTTTATTTTATTTATTCTTTGTTAACTGGGTAAGTCTCCCCAAAAAAGATAAAATCTCTGACATCAAACTGAATAGACAATTAAGATGAATAATTAAATCCAACAAAGCAAATATGGAGGCAAAGATAGCGTCACAAGCCATGGACTACCATAAGGCCTTCTTCAGCTATGTCTGAAACCTCAAAGGCAGCATGCAACAGTGTGCTGAACTGTTGGTAAATGGAGCCACATTCAAGGAACTGGGAGATGCCACCAATCTTCTGGCTGACAAATTCAGTTCCAGCTTTATTTACCCTTCTCTCATTTCCGGCTGCCCCCCTAGGAAATAGCATCTAACATAACCTCTCCAACTATCAGTAGGGATCACATCTTAGATGTGTTCTCTATGGCCAAGAATATAGCTTCGATGGGCCTCAATAATATCGCAGGATGTTTGCTAAATAGCCTGACGTATAACCTATCTGAGTCTCCGGAGTCACTATTTACCCATAACCTCTGCACATGCTTCATGCAATGTGAATGGAAGACTGCAATAGTAATCACTCAATGCAAGGGTTGACCAAGAATTAATCCTGAAAACCACAGACCACAGAGTCTGACAAGTCTTATATGCAAAGACAAAGCCATGGAAAGAATTGTCATGGAAATGATTAACAACAACATAGAAGACCTTCAGACACTGGGCCCAACCCAGTTTAGTTTTGTCAAAGGCATGTCATGTCTACTGAACCTGGTGGACTTCTTTGAGAAGGTCACCAAGGCAAGGGATGAGGGCAAAACAATGCACACTGCCTTCCTTGACCTAGCTAAGGCCTTTGATACAATGCATCACTCGTGCACTGTAAAGAAACTCACAGAATCAGGTGCAACCCCCTATGCAACTCACCAGATAGCCAGCTGGCTCACAGACAGGACCCAGGAAGTTAGGATTGTAGAGAACACCTCCACAAAGGGGTATGATTGGAGGGAACACCTCCACAAAGAGGTAAGTCACCAGTGGAGTCCTCCAGGGCTCTGTAGTGGGTCCATTCCTCTTTGGAATCTGTTTTTCATAAGTCAAGGACAATGTTAAGGGCCTCTGACTTATCAAGTTTGAAGATGATTACATGCTAGGAGCAACCACTGAAATCCCTCGATACTTAACATCTTACAGGGAGGTCTAACACAGACAAAAGACTGGTGCCAAAGCCACAGCTAAAAACTCAGTGCCAAGAAATGCGCAATAGTAACTTTTGTGAAAATGGCTACCCAGGGAAATTACCTCATTGATAAAACACCTCTAAAAGTAAATACAGTAGTGTAGATAGTATGGGGACTCGTGTAGATAGTAACCTGGATTTCAACAAACGTGACTAAGGTTATAAAAAACGTATTCTTTTTCACTCAGCTTATAGGTGAGGGCATAGCACCTAGATCCAGGGAAGTCCTCATTCCCTATACTCAGCCCTCATTAGACTCATCACTGAATGTAATGCCCCCTTCAGTATGTACCTGACCAGGCACATGCAACAACTGGATCATCCACAGAAGCTCCTCACAAAAAGAATACAAGGCATAAACACAATATCCCGGGTAGGATTGCCTCAAAGCCTTGTCTCTATACTCTGTTTCTTACAGACTGCTGTGAGGCAGTTTATGCCTGGCATACAAGGCATCCTTGGATTCTGCATTATTAGACCTTTTTGATATCCACAAAAATGAACAACACCAGAACTACTAGGATTTAAACTTTGCTTGTGACTTAAACAGGATATGTTGGAGGGACAGGTATGTGTCTAAGAGAATCCCCATTCTCTGGAATAGGCTTCCCATCCATGTGAAGCAGAGCCCTTCCTTAAATCTATTCAAGTGCAACCTGGACCAGTTGATGGGAAATCGGAAATTCACCCCCCTGGTCTGACACCTGTATCTCTGATGGATAGAAGCAGCTGATACATCTTGCCCTAATATACACCTCTTAAAATAACCTCTAAGTCACTCAAGTGATACATTTGGGTTACATGGCTAGGCTTATAAAGGCCCCAGTGGTTGTTAGCCTAGTATATGCCTATGAACAGTTTGCTTCTCATTGGAGGCGGCTTCAGAGACCTAGATAAACATAACTAATTTTAGAAATACTGTGACTGCTAATAGTACTAGACAATGCAGAAAAAAGCAACAAAAGCAGTCAGAAGAGCAGAAGCCCAAACAGAGGAAAGGATAGCTAATTCATTCCATACAGGAGATAATTACTTTGTAGATACTTGAGGAAAAAAGAAATACAAAAGAGAGATAGAGAAACTTCAGAATATTGATGAAGGTGGGCAAAAAAGGATGCTGAGAAAAAAAAGCTCCTAAGTGTGTTCCTATCAGTATTTACATAAGAAGTGAAGCGAGATTTAGTCATTTTCATTTCATGTCAGCAGATATGGCCAAGAAAGTGACTTTAATCCCAGTTCTTTCAAAGCAGAAAGGGTAATGAAAGTGCATCCAAAAGTAATGGTAGAACAAACAGGGGTAAGTGATGGTATTCACCCAAACATTCTTATCACTCTGAGCTTTTAAGGAACTGTTTCTCGTATAAAGTTTGAGGGTTTGATTCCTGCCACCTCCATTTGCCTACTGTGTGACTTTTAGCATGTTGTTTATCCAGCCAGTGATACCAGGTCACCCCTGAAAAGGTACACTTCTAAATTAGGTTTACCCAGTTAACAAATAGATAAAAATACTTTGGCAGACAGAAATGCTGAAATAAAGAATTATAAGCTGTTTAAGCTGTATTCCACCCTCCCATAGAAGTCTTCAGATATGCAGTCCCCTTTTTGCATCCATGGGTGGTGTTATTGTGCCGTCCAAACTCCCAAACAAGCTTACTTTACTGGGGTGTCAGTCTTTGGCTTGCCTTTTGCAGCACTGTAGATTCAAGTAGCTTGACTACTTTCATAAAATGAGAGTAATCATAATATTTATCACGAAGTTGATCATAAGCTATTTCAGTGTCATTTTTGCTTACCTAAAGTCATATCTGCCAACGTTACAGTCTGCATAAGTTTTGCCACTTCACATGACAAGGCATTATATCATTCTAAGATGGTGCTTGTGTCTTTCTTGGGTATTTTTTCCCAAAACAGTGTTGTTGTTTTATGCAGAATCAAATTCTTCAACTCACATCTCCGCACTTACAATATGCAATTAAAAAATTGAACTATATATTTCACAAGTATCACAGACAGCATAATTATCAAGAAAGGGTTCATTCTTAGCACAAACAGGCTTAAAAAATAAGGAAGACATGCATAGTATTTTTCAACTTATTTGATTTGCTACAGTGATTAGATATGAAAACTAAAGGATAAACAGTAATATATGAATGCATATATGTGTTTTCATTATGTTGATTAGAGTCAGTAACAAAGTATAAAGCATTGCTGGGACCTGCAGAAGTGACAGCCTGCAGTTAATAAACTTTTTATTACTCAGATATGCAGTTAATAAACTTTTTATTATCTCCCCCATTTTTAAGTTACTTTTTTGATCCCCACAGACCTTACTGTTATTGGCCAGGCCACCAGTGCCACATGTCCAGGCTGGATATACCCGCCATCCTCCTTTCCCCCTGGACTTGCTCATGTTGCTTGACCATTGTAGATCTTAAGGTCTGCTGGGGGCTCGGCTGTCTGTGTTGCCATCCAGTGTTATTTTGTTTTATTTATATGTCCTACCCACTTTCCTTTCCCTGTGCCCCCCCCCATGCTCATTGATTATATCTGAGGGCAACACTACTCTTTTGGACCATGCATCCCCTTAGGGAGTGTCACCAATAAGCACGTTGCCCCCAGGATGGGCACACCTACCCCTCCATCTCTTAAGCCACTAATCAAACCCGGGTCACCTAGGCTGTAGGCAGGGCTTTATACCTCTACACCACCAGAATGGTCCGGTCCGGTTAGGCTGTAGGCAAGGCTTTATCCCTCTACACCACCAGAATGGCATCTCCTCCATTTTCTTATGCATTTTTCTTACAAGACACATCCTTCATTGCAATTAAGAACATTTGCATCAATCATGTACCTCTATAAAGCCTTCTACCTGAACTAACATTGAGGCATCCTATATTTGGATTCCATTTCATTGCTATGCTTTTTCTTAAATAAGAAAAACTATAGAGATAGATCCACAAGAAAAAAATAAAAGATAAACTGTGCATATTCTTAGCACAACACATTTATTTTTCATCAGAAGTTTTCATCTTATCCCCTTCTAGTTGCATTTTAATACACCTGCAGATCATGATCCATTTTACAGCCCTTGCTCTACTTGCATCTTCTGTCTGTCCCTCCCTTCCATTCACCCCCTGTTGTTTGTTTCTTTCAGTACTATTTTGCCTCACATTCATGGTATGTCCTCCAAGTATTTCTGCCTGTGTGATCTCTTTTCATAGGCTTTTACCTCTTCTAATACTGTTAACTGTATACACACCCCTCCCCCCTTCCCGAGTGCCACCCTAAATATACAAATGTTCTTCCCATCATTCCCTACTTTGATTCCTCTTACAGGTATTAAAATTCCCTACTGTTAATCCAGGCAGCCTACTGGGTCTCCAAACATCAGTTATTAGACTTGTTTAATACTGAACTGAGTTGCACTTCTGTGAAACAAGGCATTACATGATCATTCCAGCTACATAACTGATTTTAGGTGGAAAAGTAGACTGAATAACTAAGAAACATGTTCTCAGGCTCTTATATTGAGAGCTACCTTCTCACCATAGAAAAATCTAAGGGTCCAATATACAATATATATGACTTCTCCATACAGACAAAAAGTATATGTTGTACTTCCCTTCCATATACTTATATGCGCACGCTAGCATATGTGAGCACACACACACACACACACACACACACACACACACACACACACACACACAGTCTTGCAGTCAAAATAACACACATTTGATTTACTGCATTATTTTTATTATTAATTTACAGTCAAATATAAATGTCCATTATCCTTCTTCACTTAGCCTGACCCCACAAAATGAATACCAAAACATTAACATCTGACCCAAGCAACATTTTCAGACTTGCTTGGGCCAGCACTGAAACAAGACTAGGCCTTATCAAGATGGCTGGTCTCCACATTTAAGAAATGATGTACTAAGGATATGCCTGCAGATCTGGTGATAACAGAAATGAAGTAAGTCATAACATGATGCAGAACTGATGTCCCTGGTCTGGATCAGGTAAGCTGGCAGCTATGCAGCACCCTGACCCAGAATAGTACCACTGAGACTTCATTCTCATGCTACAACGACATCTGATTTTTGTAAGGATGAAATGGGCACATGTAAAGCTACTGCTGATTGATGCTTTTTCGATAGTCTTCTCCAGTGATCTCAGATTACCCAGGATGTTCCTGTTGTTGCCTATGTTGCCACTTTGTTCTCACTGAAGGGTCAATGATGGTTTTCTGCAGTGCCATATTGGATGGTGAATATTTTTTAAGTTCCCTCCCCTGTTCCTCTCCTTCCCCCTGTTTGATGTGCTTAGATGCTATTAAATTGGAACATGCACTCGCACGTGCTCCTATGTCTTATGTAACCCCTTTTTACCTGCTTTGATCTGTCAAGACAATAACACTAGCACAACAGCAGATCTGCAGGGCATAGCCTTGATTCACTCTACCATAAAAGGTCTCCCGTCATCAACCACTCATCACTGATTTACTTTGTCCCATGGCCTGCTGTCTGGCACTTAGAGCTATAACATCTCGCTTTCTGTGCCTTTGGACAAATTAACAGCTGGCCTGTGCCTGAGCCAGTTTAGCATCCAGCAAATGTCTATGTTTGAGGAGAACAGAAAACACTAGAATAATGGGGAAAATCTAGAGCCATTGTTTTCACTATCAGCCTTGCTTTACTTGAGGAGGTGCATCTGGTCAGTAGACTTCGGTAAACAAACTGCAGTCTTTTCAGGAATTATGGCTCTTCTACAGAGTTTCTATCACTGAAGCAGAGTTCTGCAGTCCTCTGAACTAGTGACAAACCTAATTCGCTGGGGTTCATGGATAGCTGCAATTCATTGGATCAGAAAGAGGAGTGAAGTTGGAGGTGGAGCCTAGTGCTCTTTTCTGACTGGTCACATGACTTTAACTACATCTAATAATACCATCTTATGTCACTTCTCCATACACCAGATTTCGATAATAGTTAGCTAATAGAGTGGTTTGCAATATATTTCATACTGTTACTAAATCAATAAATCACTACTAATTTTATTTTGCTTCTATTTTTGCCGTTAACAGAACATGGAGGACAGACCTTCCAAAAGGAACATGTACATTGGTGGCTGTTTCTGTAGATCATGAGGACTCTTCAATGATTGGAGGAGTTAGAGCAATTGTACTAGACTGTCAGTATTTAATTGAACCTTGTGGATCAGGGAAGTCACGATTAACGAATATCTCCAGGATAGATCTTAGGTAAGGTTTTGCATAGTGTATGCTTGATGCATGGATGATTGACAGAATGTTCCATAACCAATACAAACCCTGTGAATGTATTAATAGCCTACATGAAGTATTTATTTAGACTTTATCTTGAAAGTGTGACACATGACATGCAACTTTATATGTCTAGATGGTAACATATTTAAAGATGTATATCCCATTTAATACATCCCTTTTTTAACTGTCATAGTATAGTTATTTTACATAAATTATTTGAGGCAGAATGCATCACTTTACAGTCATCTATCAAGATCCACTTGGATCCATCTAAAAGATGATTTTCTAAATGCATCTTTTCTGTCTTTGGTATCAGATGCAACTCTCAGATTGTCTTATACCTGTCTATTTTTTTCAGTATTCTTTCATATCTGGATAATTTAATTGAACTGTTCTTTCTGCATATTTGAATTTAATTCTGTTTTTTTTCCCGACAGTCTATATTTCCTTGCAACACTACTGACTCTGACAATGCTAACTGCAGTTCTTTCTTGAACTGTTATATATATGTCTTATACAATTGTTTGCAATGCCTACTATACAGCTTTCCATCTTTCCCATGAATTAAATAGGATCTTGGTTCAGCTGCTTGACCAAGACATTCATCTAAAGGCTGGAAACTTCCAAATAGCTTTTTCATTCTCTCTATAACTCCAGCCTGTAAATCCTATGATCTTGTATTTTTTTATCATAATAGTTTTTTTTTGTCCCTGCTGATTTTTCTCCAGCATTTCCTGTACTTTGTATGGATGCTTTGGTATGAGTAACATTAATGAAGTGGTTAATTTTCTTCTGCTTATTAGCAAATATGCTAGTAGAAAGTTTAGGGCTAAAGTAGATGACAATCCTTATATATTTTTCTAATGCTCTTTCATTTAGTATTTTTCACTATTTGGATAGTTTTCTGTATTTGTCAGTTAGACTGCAGATAGTATGGACTGGACATTGTATGTGAGAATTCTTACTCAAGCACAAATCCTCTGAATTTACTGACTTTTGTATGTAGTCTAGGACATTGTCTGGAAGACTGTATCCAATATCTCTTGTCTTGAGAATGTACATTTTAATGCACTAATCACACTTGCACTCATTTGTTTTTTAACTTTTTTCATGAAATTTAGCATAATAATCTACACAAATAAGTTTTATAACTTCCTTAAGCTGAAACAGATAAAGTCTCACTCAGTTCCACTAATAACTTGGTAATGAATATGCTAGCGTGTGTCCCTTTGTGTTGTTATGAGTACAGCACAATTCTGCACTGTGTTCAATAGAAGTTATTTGTGGTCTATAAATTGTTTCCGTTGTGCTGTCTTTGCACATTACTGTTTCCAGATGTAAATTATGTATTTTATGAAGTCTCATTTGATTGGGAACTGTTATTTTTTCAGCTTTGAACATTAAGCCCCAGCAACAATTTATTCTTTCCTTGAAAACAAAACAAGTTGTATTTCTTCCTGAGTTACTTCTTAATTAATTGCATTTCTAAATTAGTGTTAGTAATCTCTGGAATTATTTTACTTTTACTTTTTGTTGGCAAGTGCAGAATTACCGAAATCATCCCCGATTATTCCTACAACAGATTTTCAGAGTTCTTTGGTTAATATGCTGTAACTACCATATTTGCTGTATGTGGTTTATTGTCTGATCTGTTTTTGACTTTCAGATAATACTTCTGCAGAAGAAGAGGTGCCTTGTATAAAGACTTGTTTTGCAAAGGTTTCTTTTCCACCTGAAATTCTTTCCTGAGATAGAGTCATCAGATTATTCATATCCATGCACTATTGCTAACCGTTTCTTTCCTATCTGAGCATATCTCTTTTGTGTAGCTTTAAATGTACTTGATGTTTAGTCAAATGGTTCAGCTCACTCCTCCTTTGTTATTCTGAATGCCATCTGCTTACAACATGATTGGCTTATTTGCATCATAAAAATTTAAGGTTGATGCTTTTGTAACTAGTTTCTTGAAAATTTCAGAATACTGTTTCATGCTCAGATCTCTGTTTTTTATAGGTTTATAGGTGTACAGTAGGCTAACAACCACTAGGCCCTAGCCTAGCTGTGTAAACCAAATGTGACCCCCAAATTTGATTTATATAGTGGGTGATTTTTTATATTATATTTTACTCTGGCAATTTCCTTAGTGGTATTGTTGGCACCAACGTATTTGGTACAAACTTTGCAGAATACTTTATTCCTAAAATTTATTTCTGCAATGTTTACTTGTCTTATGGCTTTGACAATTGCACAATTGCTCCAACTTTTTGTCTGCATCAAATTGGAGTATCCCTAACACTAGAATATCACCAGTTTATTTACTATTATCAGTATTATTTTGCATGTGTTCTTATTTACCTTGACATTATGCTATCTTAATCTTCAGCATTTATGTCAGTCTTTTTTCATACTCTTTTACTAAGTGACCCCACTCTAATTGGCCATCACTTTTACTTACAAGACTATTGAAGCCTTTTCAGCTACCTACAAGGCAGCTCTTTGAAATAACTGTTGTAAAGATGAAATACTAAATGGAAGTCTAAACAAGTTAGAGTGGTAGAATCCTTGATTTGCATTTAGTACAAAAGTAGTTAGCATTTGGCATTGGTGAGACCATTTTCACAACTGTCAGTAATGTTCTCTTTTGATTATTGTACAAAATAAACATTCTATCAGCTATAATTCATTCTTAATGATACGATACTTATATATTCTATTCGGTTGCCTATTATATCAGCGAACGCTTAAAATAGCGAACGCTGTTTTATCGATTATTTTAAATCGAAACCATGAAATTCCGAACACATGGAACAGTGAATTTTTTTTTCCCAGGGGAAAAAGTCACTGGGCCATTTTTGGGAGTTTGTCATTTCCTCCGCTGTGGTGCGATCTCGGAATTGGTATGTTTAAGTAGGGGTGGGGGTGAAGCCCCCACTTTATTTTGTGTTTGTTCTTTTTTTTTTTTCTGGAGCAGCGATTTTTTTTCCCTGGGAAAAAAATCGCTGTTCTGTGTCTTCGGCATTTTGTCGTTTTGATTTTTAAGGGTTGATTATACAGCGTTCGCTATTTTAAGCGTTCTCTGTTACAATATAGACCCTTCTATTCACTTAAGTTTCTGCTCAGTCCTACTCTTAAGAGTTGTAGGGACATTATTTGGAGAAAGCATCAGTGCATTTTTAGGTTGATGGGAATTACAGTTACCAGAGTTTGAGGTAGGGTCATCCTTGTGTAGGGAGATCACAACTACAATTTTCCAAACTTAAGGAACATAGCCTGTAGAGACGTTTAAGTAAAGATGTTTAAAACATACTCATGCTGTGTTTGGCACTGTTATTTGGCATTCTGCTACATTATCAGGGCCCATGCCATGGATGTGGTATTTTGGCCTTGGAGAGGTCATTAAGACTTGCTCCATGGTAATCATCAGATGAGCATTGCTTTGCTTAATATTCTATTAACACACTATTCCAAGTCAACTAAGAGAAAACAAAAATAGAAAAGGGGTTTCTGCAGCATCAACAGGCATATCAGCATCTTGTGACTTTAATGAGTTTCAGGTAGTTTAGCAAGAATGTACGGGCAGCATTTACAGTTTAGCTGCTGCTGACAAACATTAACTCCACATGTGAACTACTTGCTCATTTCTGTTAAATCTGCTGAATATCATTTGTTTAAGAGATGCGTGTCCCATTGCTGAGACTTTCCAGATAATATATTTGAAGATTTTAATGAATCTGTCAAAGTGCTATTCTTTTTAAAAATGTAGATAGGGACAGACTAAGAATGAAGTGAGAAATCTTGAGAAGCAATGAAAATAGAAGACAGATGAAAGAAAATCAGAAACAAAGAA
This sequence comes from Protopterus annectens, assembly GCF_019279795.1. NCBI lineage: Eukaryota > Metazoa > Chordata > Ceratodontiformes > Protopteridae > Protopterus > Protopterus annectens. The sequence continues at coordinate 607,894,900 of NC_056736.1, read as the reverse complement.
AAAAGTGTAAATTTATGAAGGCTGAAAATTAAATTCAGAGACTTTTTATTTTGCTAACAGTGTTCAGCTGCTCCCATATTATTCTGTAGAATGTTGTGGGGTGTTGGCTGATGGTGTTGTATAACAAGGCATCTGCCCAACACTGATTGTCTACTTTCTTACTTAGTAGCCCAGATGCTAGAATGCTAGCCTCTGGAAAAAGAAAGAAGTAAATTTTGTATGACTCACCTTTTAGGTGTGTAAGGGTGTACATGGGAGTACAGTAACTCCTATAAAGGTCTTGTGAAAAGCTGCAAAAGGAGAGAAACATTAGAGGGTTGGAGTTAAGAGCCATGACGCATCATTTATAAGAGCATGCATGCTTGTGATACTCTCACATATTTTACTCTTTCACCTTATGGGTGGGCGAGACGTTTTTCTCAAAAAACAAAACAAAAACAAAATTTCTAATAGTTGTCTTTCCTCTGCATCTTCCTCTCACTGTGCTGGAATGAGAAGCAGATGAACAAAAGAGGATACATGAGGCCATAGAGGATGGGACCCAAAACTTAATTAAAATTGTTTCAGAGTCATCTGAAGGCACAGATTTAAGACACTCGTATATAAAGGTAAAAAAAAATAAAGCTTATGTTATGAATTAAAGAAAATAAACAACGAGAGGCCAGCAATGGACAATCCTGAAATGAAAAATAATTATGTCCAATACATATGAATGGCTAAAAAATAATCCTTTATTAAACAGACCGGTTTCGGCAACCAATGCCTTCTTCAGTGTATGAAAAAGTCTCCAAAAATCCCAACTATTTATAGACACACCCCACCTGTGAGACTGATGGAAAATACCACCAGTGAATATTTAAAGAAAAAGAAACCAAAATTTAAACAACTGTTATACATAATGAATAAATGCAACCATATCTGGACAATATGTGGCAAATATAAAGACAAATTAAACATAAAAATAAATAGAACATTGAAAATTAAAACATTAAAAATATGTTATAAACTGACCCCAACACATTGAACTAAATTGCAGATAAGTAGATACATATCACTTGTGGTATAGTTATGATAAGAACATATATCATACAGGCTATCATAACCATAAAGAACATCACATCCAAAGCCTGAAAAAAGCCAATAAATGTTCCAACAGAAAACATGTGGTTAACAATTGATGATATGGCCGAATTCGAAAATCCGTGCTTAGTCAAGTGTTCCAGTATAATTCTTTCTGCTATGATCGCATCTGGCATGTCCATATGCCTTTTGTTCTCCTCCATCGGACCCTGTATGACACATTAAAAAGACTGTGAAAAAATATGAGAAATAAAGGCAAGCAGATAACTATTAACAAATATTCATAGTGATCCATAATGTATATAAGATGTCCAAATCAATATATTTAAAAAACAAAGAACATAAATTGTACCAACCTAAATCCTCATATTTATAAATGGTCATTTAGTCCTGGAGGGAATAGGGCGCCCAATGTAATGATCCAATGTTGTTCCTTATGAGTAAGTATTTTATGCCATCCCTTGGGATTACTACGATCACCCAGAGTTCTATCTATAATTATAAAAGAGAATTGTGCATCAGGATGTTTCAGATTGTGCCGATATAAGGCATTAGTTTCCTTCTTAGTTTTGGTGTCAGATCTATGTTCATTGATGCGTGTTCTGAGTGGTCTAGAAGTTTGGCCTACATAAAAGGCTTGACACCGACAAGTTGCCAAATAGACCACCCAACTGCTGCTACAGTTACCAAATATTCTGCATTGATACACCTTACTGGTGTTACGGCTTGTAAATTCCTTACTTTTGTTGACTTGTTTGCATGAACCACAATGGCCACAAGGGAATGTACCCAGTAATACATCCCCTGACATAGTCAATTGTTGGTGTATTGCTCCCCCACTTTCAATGTGTTTGAAATGTGAAAAAAGAGAGCCAAGAGTTCTGCCTCTCCTGTATGAGAAATGGCACTGTTGATCCAATATTGATCTCAAATATTCATTGGCCATCAGAATATTCCAATGTCTATTAATGATACCCTTGATAGCACTGGAATTTCTGCCAAAGGTAGTAACAAACCGGATGATATCCACAGAACAATCCCTAGTTTGAGATTGATATTGTAACAAAGTGTTTCTCTCAATATTGTTAGTCCGACTCCAGGCATTTAGAATGTCTTGATGTCTGTAACCCCTACTGGCAAACCTATGATAAAGATCCAAGCCATCCCTATCAAAATCACCCTGTGTCGAGCTCAGGCGTTTGATACGCATAAATTGGGACTTAGGGATGTTGCGGATGGTGTGGCCTGGGAGCATGCTAGAAGCATGCAACAAAGTGTTGTATTGAGGGTATTTGCGATAAGATCTCGTGTTCAACGTATGATCTGTATTTCTGGTAACGGTAACATCCAAAAAATTGATGCTTTGAAGATCATATGTTACCGTAAACTCAATTCCCCAAACATTTTGATTGAGGTATTCGATAAATTCCTGTAAATACCTGGCATCTGCCCGCCACACCATCCAGCAATCATCCAGGTACCTGCGCCAAATGTCTATTTCCACAAGATAGATATTGTGTAGTGGATCATAGATCATGCATTCCTCAAAGAATGCCATGAACAGATCGGCATAAATGGGAGCAAAAGATGCTCCCATAGCCGTACCTTGCAATTGCCAATAGCATTGCCCTTGGAAATAAAAGACATTCTTATTGAGGACATGTTCCGTCATGCAGATAAGCAGCGTATTAAACCCAGGGAAGTATAGAGCAGCCCTGTCTAACCAATATTGTAGGGCCTGTAGGCCAGCCCAGTGTGGAATGCTAGTGTATAGGGCCTTAACATCCAATGAACACATGAGCCATCCAGGCTCAAGTTGACAGTCCTGTATGATCTGTAAAAATTGAGTCATATCCTGCAGTCTTGCCCTAACAAAACACAACAATGGTTTAAGGTATTGAGTAAGAAAGGCAGATAAAGGCTCCGTCAAGGACCCAATTCCTGATACAATCGGTCTCCCCGGAGGATTTGTAATGGACTTATGTATTTTTGGAAGTAAATACAAGATTTGCTTCTGAGGATCCTTGACAGTTAACTGAAAAACACAATTTTTGGTTATAATGCCCTCCTCAAGGGCAAGATTGAGGAACGTGTCTATTTCCTGTTTAAAATGAATGGTAGGATCATAGGCCATATACATGTAACATCTTTTATCAGCCAGTTGAGATTGGCCCTCATTCAGATATGAACTCATATCCATCACAACCACGGCACCACCCTTATCAGCTGGAAGGATGGCAATATTATGATTCTCCCGTAGCTCAGTGAGAGCAGTAGTTTCCTGTGTAGATAGATTAGATCTCAATATGTCATATTCCCTATGCTCAAAATGTAGGTCCCTAAGGACCGCTTGCATAAAAACGGAAACATGTCTGTTCATAGGTGGTTGAAAATCAGACTTAATGAATCTGAACTCATCAGTTCTTTGAGAGTCTCGATCTGCAAAAAACAATTTCAAATTCAGGTTACGACAGAAGCTCATAACATCAGTGACAATGCTATATTCATTGCAAAAAAACCCAGGGATAAAACCTAAACCTTTATTGAGAAGTTGTTGTTGCTGTACAGACAATGTTTCTTTGGACAAATTCAAAACATTTAGATTGACCCCCTGATTTAGGTTAGGAAGTTCTGGATCAATCCCTCAAGGGAATTTGGCATATTTGCCACTTTTGTGTCTGCGTCCACCCCTACGCCTGGGGCCATATCTAAAGGGATTGCTCTATTGGATTTTTTTCTATGTGGTGAATCCTTGTTACTGGAACTATGATAATCGGTACATGAAGAATCCTCCCCTGAGGTGCTGGCACTGGTTTGATCCCTATTTTTCAGAATAGAACGTGGTCTTTTTTTAAAGTTATTACTGGGAACATTAGATGTAGAACCAGGACTGGTACCCATAAATCTCACTGTTCTCGGGGAGTCAAAAGGACGCCCCCTTTGGTAATCCATATAGTCTCTTTTAAACTTCTTTATTTTTCTATCTTTGGTAACTTTATCATGGATTGTAAGTTCCTGTGATAATTTTTTAATAGAGTCTTGAAATGTAGATTGAGACTCAAATCTTTTACAATCTAAACACATAGTTTTGAATTCTTGGAGGTTAGTATCAATCATACGCTCATAATATTGGGCTAGTATGTTGACAAAAAGCATGGACCCTTTCTGTAAGGCTTCACGCCACTCATTAGATAATCTGTCTTCTTGTCTTCCAACCAATGGTTGTAGCCAAATTCTGAGACCCCTAGGGGCTATATTTTTATGAAGATATGCCCGGAACAAACGCAGGTGCCATATGTTTGATCTTAGGTTTTTAAGACCCTTGGAAAGGGAATTAAATGCCAATTCACAATTCATGGCTGATTGTTCCACTGATTCATTGGAATTGCTGCCTGGCGAGGCATGGATACCAAATACCCCAATATCCTCCCGATCGGCACACAATCCAGTTAGGATACTGTCCAGGTCCATGCTGGATATATGATATAAACAAAAAAACAGAAACCACAAACCAAGATAAAACACTGTAATGGAAAGTGAATAATAAATAATAATATGTAGAGATATCAGCCCCTGTATCCCATCAAGATTCCCAACTGTATTACCAAAAATTATTATAGATAAAAGGGAAAAAAGCAGTGCCAGCACTAAGAGAAAAGATGTCATATATCAAAACAGGAAACAGAAAACTGTATATGCAGTATATTCAACTATGATCTTAAGGTTGATGGCCTCTTATGGTGTTGGTCTATAGTACAAACATAAAGAACATTGCAAATGTATAGACAGGCCCAATGTATGGCCAGAGCCAATAGAATGTTTAAAGAACAGTCGACATCAAGACAATGAGTGAACCAAATAGCAAATTGTTAAGCCAAGAACGGCACCACAATTAGACTTGCTAAAACAGCCAATGCCCAGGGTAAGAACTTGTAGAGTATATCAAGGACTAATATGTTTGTGTGAATAACAAAACATAGTGATAAGGCCTATAGTAACAAACAGACATGACATACGCCAATATCTCTAGGCTATAGTACCTCAAGATGGTAAAATAAATTATACTTATATATCTCTGAAAGCAGTATTCAGAAATGGTAATAGTTTAAAATTGTATACTTCGCCCCCAAAAAAAACATACTACAAATCATAATATATGTATATACACACAGAGAAATATTATTTATGACCAACACAATAGAGAGAGATGACATGGTATAGAAAGAAATAATCTGGCTCAATAAAGGTATTCACGATAGTGGTGGACTATCAATGACAATAAGAGATACCAAAAGTTGTCAAATATGCATCCATACAAATGTGAAATAACATAAAAATATGGATAAAGTTAGAAAAACATATTTTGAAAAATGTTAATGGTCCCAAACACGCTGTATTGTCCCACCAACAGCTTCATATCTTGTTCGCCAAAAGAGCTCTGCACAATCTGATGTACCAACTGATCAACCAGCTTTCCGTTGTAGGGAACAAATCGACCAATATAAACCAGATGTCACTAGTGTCCCAAACAGTCAGATGTTACCCTTTGTGCTGATCCAAAATCTACAACAGTCTAATATTCCTCCAGTTGCATTAAGCATGGACATTCATAGTTCTCCCACCAGTTGTTATATGAAAATGGCGAAAGTTCGACTGAAGCACCCAGTTATTCAAACAAACATTTGAAATTGCCAAGCAATCCGATGTAACCACTTTCTTCAATAAAACACTGCACCAACCCCTTGCTATCGAAAATCAAGCAGTTTATGACCCTTTGTGCTGATCCAGAATATACGACAGCTTAATATGCCTCCAGTTCCGTTAAGGTCATCGTAAAGCATTGACATTCGTAGTTTACCCACCGGTTGTTTTATAGAATAGCGAAAGTGCAACTGAAGCTCCCAATAGTTCAAGCAAACATTTTAGATTCCCAAACAGTCCGATGTAACCACTTGCTTCAATAAAACAATACACCAACCCCTCGCTACAAATATTCAAGCAATATCAAACCTTGTATGTATGGTCCTAGAAACTGCAACTGCTCGATTATGCATCTGTTGCGTAGGCCCCAAAAGAATCCACCAACGCCACACTGATAAGCGATAAACCAATGTCCAAAGAGGTCACAAATCCAGTAATAGAAAAATTCAAGAATGTCATTCAATCGTTGGTTGCGTACATACTGTTCTTATTTCTTTTCTTCTTCTTCTCACAAGTGAAATAGCCATAGCATCATGTTGAGTTGTGATGAATTAAAGAACCCAACTTTTGCAGCAGGGTCACAAATTACTTTATGAAAGTGATATTTGGCTCAGTGGTGCTTTTCAGTGCATTCAAAGAGTCGCCCCTCCAAGAAAGGATTCCCTTTGAAAGTTAAACAACCATACAATTATAACTGATGCATTTCCCACTACAAGATTAACTCAAATAGTCTATATACATCCTTTCCTTCTACTTTGCAGTTACGTAAGAAAAAAAGGCTTGAAAACATTGTATAATGTATACGTTTTGATTTGGAATTAATTAGATCAGTCTCTGCATAAAAATTCCAAATGACATGTTTTAGAGTGATTACATGGCAGCTACACTATGCTACTAAGCAGCCCTTAGAGACTTATTTGATGCCTATTCATACCCAAGTTTCCCCTTTCAGGTGGCATTACAATGACATTTGGAGTAGCATTGCAATGAAATTTGAGGTATTGTGGTATACAATGGAAGGGAAAGATATGGCCTGTTTAGAAATAAATCTTAT